>NW_026571140.1:29044963-29417463 GCF_026225935.1 Boleophthalmus pectinirostris
CAGTTCGTGTACAACAGGCTTTCACGATTAAGGACATTGTGTTTGGGGGCATTTCGGTACACCACTTGGATTTAATAATGGGGCTAAGGTAGGGTACTTTTTATGAATGGCAAAGTAGACTATAATATTTTGAAAGATGGCGCAGATGTATTTTAAAGGGCCCATTACACTATTTTCTGATCTATGTTATAATGTTGTTTCTTCATCACAAACATATCTGGAGTTGGGTTTTGTTTCATTAACACACAAACCCTGCATATTTAAGCTGAGTTCTTCTCTCAAACAAAAATCACTCTTGTAATGTCATGTAATGTCATGTAAATATAAACAAGAAAGGAACCATATTTAAGACAGGACTAAACCGAGATCAAATATTACCTGAGAATAAACCATACAATAAAATACAATACAATAAAACAATATGTGCGAGTTTATACACTTATTTATTTCAAAATCTTTCAAAGCACAACGGAAGCAAGCAGTGGCAGAGTTAGCAGTTTGGGGGTGAACTTGAGTTTGCAGCCCTCACTATAATGCAACGATTTTGTTTTGTTTTGTTTTTTATATCTATATGTATTTATTTTCCCCCATTATTCTTGAGGCATGCACATTAGGTTTTTTGCTAGTACAATTACATTTTTGTTTACATCCATTACATATGCTTATGATTATTTTTCTTATGATTATTGTTTAAAAGTAAACTACTCTCATTTAATGTCATATTGAGAGAAAATCAAATTGCTCTGAGGCTTCGGCCATTAGTAGCAGTTAGGGCAATTGGTTGGGGGCCCCTCCAGGTTTGGGGGCCCTAAGCAGCTGCCTACTTTTGTCTAATGGTAACGCCGCCTCTGGAAGCAAGGGGAACTAACCAGTGATTAGCCTTTTTATACATTATATTAGAAACAATATATTTACCATTCCAGTCATGCTGCACTATGTAATTTTCAGGTGATAAATGCCCAAAATGTTCCAAAATACAGCATTAAACTATCCTGCATTTATTTGCCAATAACAATAATAATTTATTCTTAAAACAAAATACATTCAAGCTTTCCCTCTTCACAGATCTGACCTAGAATTCATCCTGGTGGAGTCGCTTCATTCGTCCTCATAGAGTCAGACACATTATTGTAATACTACATTCCAAGCCAAGTAATGGGACCAGCAGTTTGCAGACCCTTCGCCTGAAAAGTTACATAATACCCCTTTAAAAATCGACAACAACATTATGCAAAACAAGTAAACAGGCAAGCCGATGTCTTTGCTTCCTCTATTATTACAACACCACCCCAGGCCCCTCTCTGATCTGATTTTGATTACATAACCCAATAAAAATAGCATCCTCAAGTTCATTAGCTGCCGATTTAGATCCATTTGGGGTAAAGGAGGTATTATGATCTGTTAAACGTCTTACATTTTCCTATGAGTGAGGAGGCTTGCAACAAAATAACCCTGGATTAGAAAACATAATGAGCCCCTGAACACTCCCTGTGGGACCATTATGTGCAATGGGAGAGTTGTGCTGACATCAGTGATCTGTAGAATAATTAGCACCTCTGCCCTTCGCCCGTCCCCCAGGAGAGCTCTCTCACCTCCGGCTCCGAGGCCCACCGGAAACCCCGACCCACAGCCGTAATAAACACGCCAACATACTGTACATGCAACTGTGAAGCACAATTAAGAAGTTAGACTGGAGACTGGAGGTGGCGGATCTGAAGGCAAAGGGGGGCAGTGGGTAGATGATTGGTGTTTGGTGATCTGTGGATGTGAAGTTGGCAAACATGGTGTCAAGTGTTGCTGATGTTTGAATGTTCCACAGTATAGCATTAAACTGTTTACATCAGTAGTGGAAGAAGTACATTGTCACTTATCATCAACACATCTATTATTACAGGTGTTTCCATTGCTCAAAAATACAATAATTCTCTCTACCTTGAGATAAATAGGTTTAATCTTTACCATGAAACATTCCAGACAAAACAACATCTCCATGAAAACGAGCAGATGACGGCTCCTCCACCAGAGAAGTTACTCAATGCACCTTTGTTTAGTGTCATACCTTGGAACACTCCAGGCAAAGCAATATAATATATAATAATATAATAACATCTCCATGGAGACAAGCAGGTGACCAGAAAAGATGCGCAATGTACCTTTAAAGGTTGTATAGAGGATTTTCCAAGGAACGAGAAATCCAGGGACTGTTTGTCCTTTTTCAAATGTTGCGCATGCATGAAACCCCCCCCTCCCCCACAGCTCCCTACGTAGAAACGCCTCCTCCCTCCTCCTCCTTACGCCAGAAACAGGTTTGTTTCTATAAAACAAGTACTCATCGCTGCACATGACTTGTAAACAACTAACTGCAGTGTTGGTTAGGCAAGGCGGAGAAGTGAGGAGGGGGGGGAAGAGCGGAGCAGGGAGCAAGGAGAGGAGAGATTAGATGGGAGCGGTGCGCGGAGATTCCGTGCGCAGAGAAGTGAGGAGCAGGGAGAAGAGCAAAACGGGGAGCGGGGAGAGGAGTAGTAAGGGGTGCAGAGAGGGGTGCGCGGAGATTCAGTGCGAATGAAGCTACTACTACAACACGCAGCTGCAAGCGGACTCTTTCTTTGCATTGAAAATTACATTTTCAGGCAAAGGATATCACATTCGTGTCTTGAAAAACGTTTGTCTAACTCTTGGAAATAAAGTACGTTTTCATAATAAGCAGAAGTTACCTGTCCAGAAGTAATTTGGTGACCAGTGCGTCAATCTTTAGACCCTGCGTCTGCTTCAGTCGCGCCATCGCTGGAATGAATCTCTAAGAATCACCTTAGTTTGGCTTTGCTGCTTTTCCCCTTGTCTTCTTTCAGCAATCTCAAAAACTGACTTTCAGGCAGACTTGGGGCTAACTGCTCCTGGATTCTTGTCTGCCATTGCAACAAACTTTGTGCTAACTGCGAGGAAGATATTGGTCAAAAAAGCCGCTAAGAACTGTTGCGTTTGTGGAGTAAACAGCGTCTGTGCGTCTGTGGACTGCGTGACAGGCGTACGTAAACCACGTACCGGCGGCGCGCAGGCAAATCAGTTACGCTAGAAACATAGGGAGTTTGATTGACAGCCTGTCAACTAACAGATAACAAGGCAGTGTCGTTATCTATTGGCAAATGTTTAGCTGGCCCCACCACGTCCAGAGTTGATGAATTTTTATTCTCTTTTTTTTGGTCATCATAATTACAAGGCTACTGCATCTCTATAATGCTATCATTGACAATTTGAAACAAAAAAAAAATCCTCCATACAACCTTTAAGTAAAACTACAGATTGGAGTAAAAAAAATTAAAAAATACTCAAGGAAAAGTAAAATTATCACATGAAAACATTTTAATCTTAAAGTACCTGTTTAAAAATTTACAGTAGTAAAAAGCTGATTTTTAGGTCTTAATGAGGTTTCAGTTCAGTGATTTGGATAAAGATTTGTTTTGAATTTTGTTCAACAGAAACAACTGAATCTATAAAATCTGTTGAACATGTTAAAAATAAACTCCTGAGTCTTTTTAGCAAGTCTTAAACTATAATAAAAAATACTTACTTTTCAGTCCAGTTAAATATGCAGTGGAGTACAATGTACAGACCTACTCCCAAAAGTAGTGAAGTACAAGGAAAAGCATCCACTTTAAAATACACTGAAGTAATATACAGATATCTAAAAGTACAGTGCTTTACTACTTTGTTACATTTCACCAGATATAAATTACAAGTCAGATATGTGGAGAGGTGAACCAGCTATAAGAATGCATGTTTTTTAAGACATTAATAAATACAGCATTGAAAGGTGTACTGCCAACGTGTGGAACATTCTATAAACAAAGCAATAACATGTCCATGGTAGTAGATGAAAGACCCTACATCAGAGAAGTTACGTAATGCACTTTTCCTTTTTTCATTTTTTATATACAGTATTTTCAGTGAAAAGTATTTTGAAAGAATTTTAATTTAATTTTTTGAAATGAAAGACCAAGCTTCATAAATACTTCAATGTCTACATTTCAAATCCTGTTCAAAATGTTGTCCTTCTTCAAATATTAAACATATGTCTAGACATCCGATAGATAGGAAAACCTGAATTGACATTGAGGGGATCGACTACTGCCAAAACTAATTCAGATAACATTTAAATTTCAATTGTTCTTATTTTGCTTTACCTTGACAGCACTATTTTGTCCATTTACAGGCAGTGAATCGTGATTATATCATTTAGATTAAGGTACACTTTATTGTGCCCGTCGTTCAATGCCACAGGGGCACCGCATCATTCTAAATGGTCACATTTTTATTTAGTACTTTTCCCCCTTCTTCCACACACATTCATACACCAATTTACACAGACACTGGGGGTGAGAAGGGTTAAGTGTCTTGCAAGGACAAAATACAGGGTTCTCACTCTTTTTCACTGACAAAATTTCAAAACTTTTCCTGACCTAAAGTGAATTTTCCATGACTTTACAGCACCCTACATGTGTAGAATTGAGCATAGGGCTAAATATGAAATGTTAACCCTTTCCACTCACTTTATTGTTTGGTATTATAGTTTTGTTTTTTTTTGTTTTTTTTTACATTCAAAATACTGTCAGTGCATTTATTGTCTCTTTTAAACAAAAGGCACATATGTTCTGAAATTATCAACTTAACAGAATGCTGTAGTTGCATGAAAGAGACACTAAAATGCCATGACTTTTCCAAAACTTTCCTTAAATTTACAAAATTCCATAACCTTTTCCAGGCCTGGAAAATTACATTTTCAATTGCCTTGACTATTCCAGGATTTCCATGACAGTAGGAACCTTGACAATACCAACACTGCTCTAGCATGATGATTCAAACCACCAACCTTTAAATCACTGGACAAAAGCTCTACCAACTGAGCTACTGTAACCCATCAGGAGCAGTGGGTGTCTGGGAATCTATGTGATCTTGTTGCTAGTCTTGGTCAGGACTACCTTATCTGGATTATACTACCTATGATGCGTGGTTTGGGTCTTGAAACCAGAACAGTATAATTGATAATAATAAATAAATCAAATGCTATACTTTATCTAGGTTAGGTTAGTTAGTGTAGTTTATTTGCTATTTGTGGTTAAAATATTGGAGAAAAAAAATTGCAAAAGCTCAAAGTGCACCATGAGATATACTAGTGCTTTTTTGGACTTTGTATTGCATTATTAATTCCCTCCATGCCTGGCGTTGGTAAGCATAAGCCTGTCTGACCTTCACCATCATTCACACACAGACCACATTCATTTCCAAGCAACCATGGAGAAATTGTTTTGCCAAAGGACACAACAACAGTACGGAGCCACTGCCACACCTGTTACTCCTGAAAGCTAGGACGGGAAAGCTTTCAAGAACAGGCGAGATACTTACCTACTGTGAATGTTTTAAGACGCTTCCAGCAAGCGCAAGTAAATGAAATTAAATTAGCAACTAGTTTATTAGTTCAGCCAAATTAATAGTCTGTTGTACTTCAACCTTCATAATTTGAATTGTATCATCTGTGTTTATCATTCAAACACATGCACTCGAAAAAGACTGGATCCCATTATTTCTGTTCTTGGTGCCCATTTGGCCTTTGTGATTGGAAATTGCATGTGGAGAGAAGATAAGCCACCACCTTTTTAATTAGTCTGTAACACTTGGCTGGAAATAGGTGGGTGCTGTTTAATCAATATTACAAATGGGAGTCCAGGGTCCAAGTTCAGGCCATATCTCAGTCTGGAGCCTATCTACCTCCTGATCAGTCCCAAGGCGCTCAAACCGTATGATGACCAAGGACCAAGTAATGAAAAATATTTCTCAGGGTGTAAATTGAACCTGGAGTGGTGGACCGCATGGAAAAACAGTTTGAACATGATGCTGGATAAATTGGAAAAAGTCCAAAGCATAATTTGCCTTCAGCGATGAGACCATATGAAACCCGTCAGCCGGCATACATATTCAAAATTACATCCTCCCTGTTTAAATGTTAATAGCACCTTTCTGCTTGTGACAGGTAATGGTGAAAACATGGTGCCTTAAGAAGATTCGTGTTTGGATGTAATTTTAATACGTCAATCAGTAATCTCAGTTCTGAAAAGAAGGTTGGTGTGAATAAAAATTTATCTTTCTGATACATGCCCTCTGGCTTTAGCTGCCCTGAGACATGAGTAAGATGAAACTAAATCAACCTCTTGTGAGTGAATATGATATGGTGGAATGAAAACCAAGGAAAGGTTAAATTTAAAGATGCGCTAAGTAACTTTTCTCGTGTTGGGTCTGCTACCTGCAACATCTGCTTGTCTCCATGGAGGTTGCTTTGTCTGTATATTAGTACATATATGTTAATGGCTAAAAATATCTTGAAAACATATGGCTCAGTGATTTAAGTTCTGTAGTTGTGGCTTTAAGCAAGATATTTCACCCACCTTGCCTAGTATGAAAGTGGTGTGTGCGTGAGTGATTGCCTGTGGTTGGAGGGGCCGATGATGCTGATTGGCAGCCTTGCTTCTGTCGGTCTGACCCAGGACAGCTATGGCTGCAATAGTACTGTATTTTTCAGACTATTAGTCACACTTTTTTCATGGTTTGGGTGGACCTGCGACTTATACTCCGGGTGCGACTTATATATAAAAAAATTCACACTGACAGCCACGAGAGGGCACTCTAGGCTTGTGTGCCAGTGTCTGCTCCTCCTATTACTCCTGCATCACTGTCACTTGGCTCTACTGAGCATGTCTCCTGCAGAAAGAGCCACTGTCCTGTCTGTATCATGTTAATTCAAAATTTTAAATTAAGTGACAACCAACATCAACCGAATACAACCGAAATCATCCTGTCGGGATTCAGAGAGGCCATAATAATTCTAACTTGAACTGCTGCTGAGTCTGATGCGACAGCTATGCAGAAAAGGAAGCGTTTACCTCCGGACATTGTGGAGTTGCTCAGAAGTGACACCGAGGATGAAGAATTCAATGGATTTAGTGATTTGGGGTGAGATGGAGAGTTTGGTAAACTTGTTTTGTTATGTTGTTTATGCTATAGTTATCTGAATAACTATTCATATGTGACAGTCTGTTATTCTCTGTTCTATTGTTATTACAATAACATACCATTCAAGATGAAATGTTGGTTCCTGGTCTCTGATTTTATAAAATACATTTCCCCCAAATAGTGTGACTTATAGACATAAATATGTTTTTTTTCTTTTTCATTATGCATTTTTTGGCTGGTGCGACTTATACTCCACAGCGACTTATAGTCCGATAAATACAATACTTTACCACCACTGGGTATGTTGTGAATGAATAATGACACAATGTAAAGCTCTGAAAGGCTTTGTCGAGTCTGCAAAGAGCATTGCTATTGCAAGGTGTTATTGTTATTATACTGTATCAATAGTCTCAGCAGGCTTGCCTCTCCACAGAGCTGGCCTGTTATCTGCTCTAACTGCCATTATCTGCTTGTCTCTATGGAGGCAGACAAGTTTAAATCCGTTTTGTGGAATACTCTAGGGAACCACTATAAAGTTGTGTGGCCCTTTAAAGAAATCTGAATCTGCTATTTATAGCCTTTCACTAGCCAGTAGTTTCTGAGACAGGCCCAACTAACCATAAACCCTAACAGAAAGACACAAGATGACTGAACAAATAGCCCAGAAAAGCCTTAGATTAAAAGGACCCACCTGTTTTCCCTCAGGTACCCCTCGTCACTGTCAATTTAGCACATTACTATAATCCAATTCCTTTCTCTTCACGCCACTTATCAAAACTGAGAAATTAATGAAGGATATACGACTAATACAATTTTGCCATTGAAGTAGTGTTTCTCAGCACTAATAAGAACCCTCCAGAGCCACACAAAGGAAATAGAATTTGGATGTGGCTAAACGCTGGATCTGTGTGAATGGAGATGGCAGCGTGTGAGGCTGTAGTACGCGGAGAGGGGAGAGCTAAGAGGACCCTTGGCACAGACTTTGAGGGTCCTAGATAAAAGTGCAGAGGTAATATGATGCGGCCGAGGTGAGATCAGACCTAATTACCACACAAGCACAGGGATTACTACCAATCCACATGAAGCTCATTAGTATGATGTGCAATATGAGAGTGAAGGGGGAGTGAATTTATTTATCCTCACAGAGCTTTAAGGGCTTTATATAGCACTTAATTTACTCTTTTGGTTCTACTGTCTTCTATCCCAAAACATGCCTAAAGGAGTATGAAAGTGAGACCATTTTCAATTTACATTTTCCACCTTTAAGGTACTCCAAGCACTTCACATCAAGGGTCTTGCCTAAGGACACAAGTACACAACAACAGCATGAATCTGTGAGAGCTAGAATCGGACCACAAACCTATACACCAGTGGATCTGACTGCTTTACCACTGATGTTTGCACCTTCACCCAACTTGTTCCAATATTTCTTTTACACATTGTAGCATTATAGAGTGTAAATAGCTGCTGTATTTAACTTCTTGCAAACTCCTTCACTTTTCAATGTAATAACAGTTACAGGCTTAGCGCCCTCTGCTGGTGTTTTGTATAGACAAACTTAATGCTGCCAAAGGTTTTGAGGTATTTCAAAAGTTATATTACAAGTCATAGCAGATATCATATTTTGGTTTAAAGGTCTGATATTATGCAAACAAATAACTGTTTTACCACTATTACAAAGTACTAAATATTGATTTATTGATTTATGTGTTAACTTTTTTTTTAAACTAAAGTTTACATAAAATTCAAAAATTACACACACACATAGTACTAAAGTATGTGTGTATATATATATATATATATATATATATATATATATATATATATATATATATATATATATATATATGCACACACATATATACATAAATACACTTTTAGACAAGCTCTTTTTTTATTGTCGAAATACAAACATAATTGTCCAATTATCTTTGCTATTGATACCTATCTCGCTACTGGTTCAGTACGTAATCACTCTGAGCTGCACCTTAATCCAAATGAGTCAGGAAATCATACATAATAGAGCATACATTACTAGAATACATAATGTAATAAGTGCTAAAATATTAACATGAAATTCATCCCATCTTTTTCCAGCCTCATCTTACAGTAGACGGCGAAGCAAACGTCAGTGCGCACAGCCATACAAATCCCCATAGGACCAGAACAGACTTTCACAGGCTTTGGGAGGTGTGGTCTAATTAACACGTCACGCCATTTTTTATATCCACGCTCCGCCGAGAATGTCTAGCTCCGAGAGAGACTTAATGTCCCTTTACGAGTTTTCACCAGCAGAGTTTTGTCAGCATGTAATTAGCCGTAGTAGGTGGGCAAATTAGTCTCCGTGGAGTCTGCAGTGTTCCACCTCCACACAATCCCGGTACAGTAAAACACAGGTCTTCTAAGGTTGGCCTATTATACTGCTTTAAACCATATTATAGGTTTTATCACCTAACTTTTAATATTTTACCTTTATAAAGTATTAACATGCATATTAAACCAGAGTCATGGTGGGGAAAAGCTGTTCTTCTTTTCTTTGGGATTTTTACTCTTGAAATGTTACAGGTTTTAAGAAGTAAGCAGACAAAATATCACACAGGAGCAGAGTTTTAAGATATGGTCAAAGATGGTTTTCAAAAACATAATGAAGAGAGAATCTTCATTTCATATTTGACACATATTAAAGGTCATATATTACTCAAGACTGACTGTGAGTTTTTAGCCATGTTATAATACTGTTACCACCTTGAAAACTTACCTAGAGTTGTGTTTTGTTTCATTCACACATGTTTAGGTAACGCTTTATTATTAGTCTATCTACATCTCCAAAGCTCAAAATGTTCTGTTTCAAACCTTATGATGGTTTTCAAGTTAACAGCTACCTTTTTCCTTTAGTTCAGAGAAGATTTCTAATTCCGGATCTGAAATCATGAAATGATCCAAATGAATCGAATGAAGGTGTATGGATCTTAAAAACACAGTGGAGCACTTTCTGTATTACCTCATGACATCACAAGGTGGAAAAGAGTGTTTTCAGTTTGAGAGACGAACTATGCATGGTTTGTGTTAAACATGTGTAAATGAAACAAAACACAATTCCACGTCTGTTTTTGATGAGGAAATAATATTATAACACATTAGGTCAGAAAACAGTGTAATATCAGCCCTTTAAAGGTATAAATACAGCACATGCACTAGACAAGAACTAACTCCCCAGTACATACTAACCTATAATATCTAGCCAGTGATGATCCTACACTGATTTGCTCCTCGGGCGAGACCCCATGTCCTGGCTGCCCTCTTTTCCCTACGCAGTGTTGGGAAGGTTACTTTTAAAATGTATTCCCTTACCGATTACAGATTACATACCCCAAAATGTAGTTTGTAACGCAGTCCATTAAATTACTTTAAAGTGAGTTATGTAATCTGAATATTTTGGATTACTTGATATTGTCACGCTTCATGCAGGTTTAGTCCTGGATTAGTCCTTTTTTTTAGTTCTGGTTTAAGACCTGGTTTTAGTACTAGTTTTAGTCCTGGTTTTACTTCTGGTTTAGACCTGGTTTAATCCTGGTTTTAGTCCTGGTTTTAGTTCTGGTTTTAGTCCTGGTTTAGTCCTGGTTTAGACCTGGTTTTAGTCCTGGTTTAGTCCTGGTTTAGACATGGTCTAGTCCTGGTTTTAGTCCTGGTTTAGTCCTGGTTTTAGTTCTGGATTTAGTACTAGTTTTAGTCCTGGTTTAGACCTGGTTTAGTCCTGGTTTTAGTTCTGGTTTAGACCTGGTTTAGTCCTGGTTTTAGTTCTGGATTTAGTTCTGGTTTTAGTACTAGTTTTTTTCCTGATTTAGACCTGGTTTAGTCCTGGTTTTAGTCCTGGTTTTAGTCCTGGTTTTAGTCCTGGTTTTAGTCCTGGTTTAGCCCAAAATGGGAAAACAGGAAAATACCACTGTGTAATCCATTTATTTCAAAAAGTAACTGTAATCCAATTACCACTCACTGAAACAGTAACTGTAACTGTACATAGTTACTTATAATTTGTACTCTGATTATGTAACGCCGGTACGTGTAATCTGTTACTCTACAACACTGTCCCTACATCAACGGGCAGTATGTATGCGATGTAGGAGAATGCTGGAAATATGCTCGCAACTAAGCTTTTCAAGGGGGAAATAAAGTAAGTTTCTATCTTTTATGGTTGGACAGTTACATGCAGTTATATAAAACATAATCCCAGGTGTTGTACATGATACAGTGGGTCTGGAAGGGCTAAGGTGTGACGTGACTTCCAGGCAGACTCTGTGTAATACTCAGGGCCACTTCATCACCCCCTCGAGGCCCGTACCAGCCTTTGATGCTATATGCAATGTCGATGATTGGTTGGGACTTATTCTAAGAAAGGATATCAGCAGCATTACAAAAATAGATATTTTTTGGACTCTTGGAAGAAAACAAAGAGGCCCCAAGACCACAGAGGTGAAGAGTGGAAGAAGAGATCAAGGAACAGACATGGGTCCTTTTTCAGAGCAAAGCAAAAGGAAAGACAGGGATGGAGAGAGGGTGCTGCGCTGCACAAGAAACATAACAGGAAGTAGGGGTGTGCCAAAATATCAAAATATTGTTATATCGTATCGTTTAATGTGCTGATACAGTATCGATATTGTGGGCTGCTGTATCGATATATCCCCAGGAGTATTTCTTGGTGTATTTTACTTAATTATTTTGTTACAGTGCTACAGTTTTGTTGCTTGTTTAGAGGAAGGAAACTTGTTTATGCAACACACTTGACACTTTCACTGTTTTGATGAATAAAATTGGTGTGTTTTATATTAATGTTACACAAGAAGTGGTTTAACAAAGACTTTTAACATCACAGCCATGATTTAGCCTTTATTTTTAATAAATCCTATTGTATCGATTTGAAATATATTGTACCGAATCATATTGAACTGAAAGCTCACTGTATCGAGATATGTATTGTATCGTGGCCCTTGTATCGAGGTATGTAATGTATCTGCAACTTCTTAATGATACCGAGCCTTAACAGGAAGTGAGTGAAGTAAATTTCAATGACAGCAAGCTTGTCACTGCTGCTGTGTAGCTAAAGATATACTTGAAAAAACAATCAAGAATTACAATGTCATATACTTTTTTAAATCATGATGTGATTGGTCAGTTCATTTCTCACTAAGATCTTCACTTCACAGTCTTGGAATGCCCTTTGTATTGTTGGAGGAAATACAACCTGCTTGTCTCCATGGAGTTGCTTTAACTGGAAGCTTAAGAATGTCATAAGGTCTTGCATTTATTCAATTACATGTCTTTATATTGCTTCAGTAGCACAATGAAAAACAGCCTTTACCATGTACAAACTATTGACATCTAAAGGAAGATTAGTGGGCTGTGGGCGTTCCATAGTGCATCTTTAACAAATGGACAGAAAAGCACATAGTCATCATTTGTCTTTGTAGATATGTAGGGCAAAGGAATGGTCGGGCCCCTGGCTGGTGCCCTGCAGATGGATCAGATGGTATCAGTGGTCCTGTGCTGTACTCTGTGGCAGTGTTGGTGTGGACCCGCTTTCAGTCTAAGCAGCACATCTCAGGCTCAGCAGTGGGACTCACATGAGTGGAGCTGTTTGTCCAACTGTGACGCTCTGATCACACTCATTAACACTGAGCTCTGATGACACACAACACTATGACCACTGACAGCCGAGGGGAGCAGCCAAGCTTGGTTAATCATTATGGGACATGTTGGAGAATAAGAGCCACACTAATTGTTAATATTTTGAAAATTGTGATGGTTCTTCTCACAGTAATTGTACATTTAACATCATATTTTAAACTCATGAGTGCAAGTGACCCATTAAAAGCATTTTTCTCTGAATATTTCTTAACATATATTATTATCTTTTCTTTTTCTACTTTAACAATTAATAAAATTCAAGCGACCGCAGCTGGCATGTGAATTCAACTTTTGACATCTGAAACAATAAACATGAATAACTACTACAGACATTTAAGAGAACAATGTTAAAACAGTTTTTGTTTTATTTTTTCATAATGCAAAGGGTAATGTTTGGAGGTGCTTTAGTGCTGGTAGTGCCTGGGTGCCCTCCTCTGCTCCTCCACTGCATCCGCTCTTTTCGGGCGAGTGGATGGCTTTGCTCTTTCATGTTCACAATGAAACTTCAGGAAACGTGTCTCCTTGTGCTGAGAAGAGTTCAGAAGACAGCTCCTGCAGTTCCTAGACAGTTTCTCATTGTCTTTGTGAGTTGTATCTCCACCAGCTCCAATACCAGTGGTTTGAGAGTCTCTGCAGGCCTCTGGGTCCGACCTGTTTATGTTTCTCATCTCAGCGATTATATTGTCCTGTGCTTTAAGTTGTTCCTTCATCTTTTCAAGCACTTTACTGGTGCTGGATAGCTCTTGTTTGAGCTGGACATTTTTTCTCTCTGAACTGTTATACAAATATCGAATCTCATTGTATGCATTGATTTTGGTCTCCAGCTCTTTGTCTTTCTTCTGGAAAGAAGCTTTGAGTTTTTGCATCTCCAAATCGTCAGTTTTATTCCTGACTTTTTGGGAGTTTGCAAACTCTTGCTTCAGCTGCACATTTTCCTGTACTGTAGAGTTGTACAAGTCCCGGGTCTCTTTATGTGCATTAATCTGGTCTCGCAGTTGCTTGTCTGTCTTCTGGAGGGAATCATTGAGTTTTTTCAACTCCAAGTCTTTTTGTTGGTCTATTCTCTCCTGAGACCTAAGCTTAGCTAAAACTAAACATATCATACCATAACATTATATTATATTAGTGCAATTTAACATCAAGACATAAAAATGCATCTTCTGTTAGGGTAAGAATAAGGACAGCATTTACTCTACATTCATCTGTGTTGAAAATATGTGTGCTCTATGTATGTACAGTATGTGTGTACTAATGCATATTGCTAATGGTTTCTATTAATTATGTTTGTAAGTTGTCAGTTGCTCATCCTACTAAATTAAATCTACTTTAATGTCTGACACTGCATTTTGACATCAGCTTGCTTGAGCACGACACGGTTCTAAAGTCCTAGTGTGAGTGTGCCCTTAAAGAACAAGCCAGACACCAGAGATGGTCACTATAATCAAAGTGTGTATCACCTTTCGTTAGACCACTTTTCTTTTATGAAGCGGCTTGATTCATATATTTTAGATGATATAAATTCAGTAATAAACAGGTCATTGATTGCATTTTAATCAGCACATAATAAGCCCTGATTGTTACTGTCCCATTTTTTTTATTTTTATTTTTTTTTATTACATTTGTGGGTTTACAGTGCCAAAAACGAAAAACAGTAAAACCACACAATTTCACAAGAGGAAGAAGGGAGCTATGTTTGTGTAAGTGCACTGATAAATGAATCAGAAAAAAAAAGAAACACTGTAATTTGAATACAATTAAAACATTATTCACATTAGCATAACATTTTGCAAAACTTATAGCTTTAGAAAAAGTCAAACATATCCCCTGAATATGAACAATGAAAATAATTATCCAAAGAAAAATGCACATTAATATTAATCAAAATAAAGCTTTGTATTACTAAAAAGTAAAAAAAAAAAGATAATAATAAGAAAAAAAAAGAACAAAACATGACTTATACTTCCTGCAAATTATATATAAAAAGCTCTGACTCATCCCTAATCTGCTTTGGTGCAGTTTCTTGACTTTATTCAGAATAAATGTGGGTAAAAATACATAAAAAATAAATAAAACATGAAAAGATTCTGTTCTTTTCAAAATCGAGACCTGATTCAAATCGCTCACCGTAGGCATTGTCTGATCACTAAAACATCTCCAATGAACAAGTTGTATTTTTTGAAGTTCGTCCTGATTGGTGTGGTGTGATAAAGTAGTGATTTGAAATTACCACATTTCAGTTTGTGATTAGTATTTTTTCTGCTATAATTTTCAAGAAGACACGATTGTGAGCTTGAAGTCGTTCTGAAATGACAGTGTAATGAGTGCGAGGGCAAATAAGAAGAACACAGAGCACCCGCAAAAAACGTGTTGAGAACATAACATGCCTCATAATAAAACCACAGTTATTTGCCAGTTCATTTTGAAGTTCACAAAGCTTTGATAGCATAATATTTGTACATGCACTCACAGTAGCTTTTTTAGACATTTTACATTTTTTTTAGACACATACTGAGTCACCAGAGTTACCATGGCATATAGGTTTTACACCAAATGCCCTTCCAGATATAACCCTCTTCAGTTATCTGGGCTTGGGACTGGTGGAAAAAAAACTGTTGGATTGTGTGCAAATTGTAATTTATGTGTAGTAGATCTTTTAGAAATGTCTAAATCTTTACTACTAAGACAATTAAAAAAATGACTGAACAACTCCAGTTAGGTTAGGGTGCGTTTGACCCATTCATCTACAGCAAAGGTCCCCAACCTTTTTTTACACCATGGACCGGTTTAATGTCAGACAATATTTTCACAGACCGGCCTTTAAGGTGTGGCGGATAAATTCGACAAAATAAAATATGACCTACACAAAAACTGTGGTATTTTGTAAATATAATACTAAACGTTTCCAAAGACATCTGTTTTTTACTCACCTTGCAGCTTGTGGATTTAATATTAGCGATAATGTATCAAGTGGATGGAATGAATTCGATTTAGACTCCGATATTAAACAAAAAACAGAAATAATGTAAGTTATTTATTCTTTCTGTCGGGGACTGTTGATCTAATGTATGTAAATGGACAACAGTGGCTACATGTGCACTGAAAATCTGATTAATACCCAATTTTTGCCATTATAAGACTATTCAAATTAAATATAAACAGTAGCGTCATCTGATTTCTTTCTGATCATGTTCCTTCTAATTCACTCACGTCAGATTTTGCACTTTACATGTCATTTATGTAATCGTAAAGGTACATAAATCAGATTATAATCAGATTGTGGTGTGTATGTGAACTAGAGATGCGCGGATTGCGGTTACAACCGCGGTATCCGCGGTTAATCCGCGGGTCGGGCGGATGACGTGACGAAAAGTTATATTTTAATTAAATTCGAGCGGGTGGCGGTTTAACTACAAAAAAAAAAAAAAAAATAAGTTATTGTTAGCATTGTTACCTACATCTGTGACTATAGAGCCATATTTATTTAGTTATGCATATTTTTTCTTGCCTATTTCAATTGGAATATAAAGAGGGCATTGCCTGATTTCAATAAAGGTTCATCTGGATGAGATGATCTGTCTATTTGTTTCGGTAGCAGTTATATTTTAAAACACACAGACATTATAGAGTAGACTGCCACTCGGGGTATTTAAAACTTAAAGAAAGACCCATGGAGTGAGGCTATGACTTTGAAATAACATCGGGCAATGGCAGAATGTTCAGAATGTAACAACATCCAACACGAAGGCAAGAAGGTTCAAAAATAGCCTAGTTGGAAAACGTTGTCAGTTAATTAGCTGCGCATGAAAACCAGGTAAGTTTGGGGTTGTTACGGACAATTAAGAATGCGAACATACACGCTGAGCGAATTTTGGAATGAATGAGCTATAGAGTTTGCATTTTTATCGAGGCTCCTTAGTTTGTTTGCTGTATGATTGTTCTAAAATCTAAAATCAATCGGCGGATGGCGGGCGGGTGCGGTTTTGAAAACCTTCGGTGCAAAATGGACAGCGGGCGGATGATGAGTTTTGTGTCGCGGTTGCGAATGAAAAAATAGCCCATCCGCGCATCTCTAATGTGAACAAGGACAGTGACTGATCTTGAAAATTATAGTCAAGTTTTCTTAGTACTGAGCACGTTATACTGTATGTTGAATTTCATTAGTTTTTAATCTATTTTATAATGTTGTTTCCTAAAAAAAAAAGAAGCAAAATCCTCAAGATCAAGATGAAAAATCCATAGACTAAAAATAAACCTAAATATATACTTTTCTGTTTAATATTGTTTAAGCTTTTCAAATGTCACCAAGCCTGCACTTTCCCCACATGACTTTGGCTGGCTGAGAAATACACCTCCGATTTCTCATCATCTGTCTCCATTCAAGGTCTTTGCCAATAAAGACTTTGATTTGATATCTTAAGATAACAGAAATGATGAGCGCTAGCAGCCATAACTGAGTCCTGTCGTCGCAGAGGCAGAGGGCGTGAGTGATGGAGTAACCCTTGCGCAGGAGCTGATCTTTCCCATTTGACTTTGGTGTATAAGCCCACATCAGGGACTCGGTGGTTATTGCCTGACATGAAAATTCTTCTCCGAGCTCCAAGTGTCAGAAAGTGGGATTGATGTCAGTGCTCATTATTGCTTCTGCATTTTGGGGCACGAGAGGTACAATATTGGTCAGAAGAAGTAGGAGGAATGGTGAAGTCTGTGATGGATACTTCGGGGGAGTTTGCTGCGCTGAATCTGACAGAAAGATGATAAAAGTGCGGGGAATACAGACTGTTTGATAGAAGAGATATTATACCCCATAGGCTGGGTTCACGCAACCTCACAACATTTAAAAAGTCAAATTGAGGTGCGGGAAGGTCACAGAGCTACTGCAGAATTTATTTATCTGTCAAATTTCTGATGTTAAAATTGCTGGGTGAAACTACGTTAAATCAAACCTGCCATTAGGTTCAATTTACAGTATTGTCAGTCAAAGCTAATTAAGGGAGCACTGCATACTCCTGAGCCACTTATAGTCCAAAAAATACAGTACTTGTTGTTGCTTTTTCTGGAATGTTTCACAGTATGGTATGGTCTATCTTCATGGAGACCAAAACAGGCCAAGTTGCAGGTCAGATCTGTGGAGAGGCAACCCCGCTCACAGTCAAAATGCCTGTTTTGTAGGTATTTTTGAACTATAAAACCACCTGTAATTGAATAAATTTAAGATACAGCTGATTAATGTCACACTGTGGAACATTACAGGCATAGCAATGGCAACTCTATAGAAACAACAAGGTGATGGACCTCCGGCCAAAAAGTTACACTGTGCAGCTTTAAGTTAAGAACTAAGAATAGGGTGAAGTTTAGGAACTACTGATTTGGTCAAACACTAGACCAGCCCCGTAAACAAAGTACTGAACATTTAGAGTCCCAACAAATGGTAAAGCTCAACATTTATAGATTTAATGTTTCACTCAAAAACAGTGAAATTATAAAGGAATTATACAAATTTAGAATATTATAAAAGGTCCAGATAAATCACTTTCGAAATAGTAAACAGTTCACACTCATTCAAAACTACAACAGCAGAATTCCAAAGTCAATACTGGAAAGAAAGAGACAACTTTTGTGAGTGAAGAATCACCACTGGGTATTTTGAAGTTCAGCATCTGGTAACATCTTGGTTTAATATGTACAGTAAATGAGTCAAATGTGGTGTGAAACAAGCTAGAGAGCTGTTAACTTTAAGGATGTCTCTAAGGGTATAGCTACAACAGAAAATATAAAAAGTTAAATTATTAATTTCAAAATACTTTTTTTTTTTTTTTTATGTCTAAAATCGAATTTAACATAGCAGCAAAATGCACAAAATGTTCCAGTGACAAGCCATCTGTCAAAACTTTAATCTCTCGACCGTCAAAATGTCAAAACTGTTTCTGGAGAATGAAATGAGAAAGAGCACATTTGGCCTGTGATTCTGCGCTGTACTGAAACGAACACCTGCTCTGATGCTGCTGCTGCTGCCTGTAAAAGCCTGACTTCTGCTGAAAGCCTAAATGTTAAACCCTTTATGTTTAAAAGTGCTGCATGAGCGGAGCACAGGTGTCACAGTGTCTCCACGGAAACACTTTTCAATGAAACGCCACCACGTCTTTAACTTACAACCTGTCGTGGGTTTAAGCTGACCAAAGTGTGTACTTTAAAATATATTGGGGCAGTTGTCTCCTCGTAAAAGTGGGCAAGAAGTCAACCAGTTTTACTCAAGTACTTTTTAATACAATTGTAGTTCTCAGCAGAGTGGAGATAAAATTCTTATACATGTATCTGAGTAAAACTAAAAGTGCAGGATTATACTTAAAGGTGCACTGTGTAACTTTTCTGATGGAGGATCTGCCATCTGCGTGTCTCTGTGGTAATGTTATTCCTTTGCCTGGGATGTTCCACAGTATGGCATCAAACAAACATATCTTGTATGTTTTCTATAAGTGAGGTGAAAGAGCCACTAGAGAGTTGTGATACTCACATGAAGAAAAAAATAGTGGTCCACAGCTGTACACATCTGCAGCAGTATTGATATCGGTAATTGTGCGTTCGCGTATTAGCTGTAAAATTAATTGTAAAAAGCGTCACTTCTTTTGCCTGTAATACGCCGCATGGACCACACCTTCTCACGTACGCCGTATGGACCACTTCATCTCACGTAGGCTGTGAGGACCACGTCTTCTCACGTACGTCGTGTGGACTGTGTCTTCTCGCGTACACTGCGTGGGCTGCGCCTCCTCCTGTATGCAGTGCTGGCTCGCCTCTAATCCAGAACTAAAACTAGGACTAAACCAGAACTAAAACCAGGTCTAAACCAGCACTAAACCAGGATTAAAATCAGGACTAAAACCAGGACTAAAATCAGGACTAAACCACAACTAAAACCCGGACTAAACCAGGATTAAAATCAGGACTAAAACCAGGACTAAAACCAGGACTAAACCAGAACTAAAACCAGGAATAAACCAGGACAAAAATCAGGTCTAAACCAGGATTAAACCAGGACTAAACCATGTCGACTAAATTTATTTTTTTGTCAAAACTACCTCAATGAATTATTACTGTGAGTGGGCCATTTCTCCACAGATATTACCTGTAACGTGGCCTGGTCATGTGGCCTACATTGTCTCTATGGAGATGGTTAAATTATATTGTAGAAAATTCGGGGAAAAAAGCTGAAATATTACACAGTGCACCTTTAAGTGAATGTCTTGAATAGTCTTTCCACTGTGAGTAGTCTACACGTGACAAAAACTTAATATTGCCTGTATTAAATGAACATTTGCTTTACAAGAACATTTGTCTTTCTTGCCCCACTCTTTCAGATTTAGTTTTTCTCATTTCTGGGGTCTATTTAACTGCTTAACTGGTCCTTCTAATGATACATTAGATGTGTCTCTTTTGTATTCATAATAACTTGCATGATTTAGAACATGGATATTGTATTTTTTGTGACACATTTTCATTCAGATCTCAGCAGCAGGTGTAAAAAAAAATGAGCACATCAATAAAACGCAATTTAAAATTTTCACCATTTCAGTTCAGTGTACTGGTGCATGGATTTGACGCTTTAGACACGATGTAATATTGAATGTATTGAATGAGATATTGTTGTATCTGGAAACCATGCTCCATTATTACATAAGGTTACAGTGATTTGGTGTCAGACAAACAGGAAGAGTGAAGGCTCAAAAACACGCCATATTTGGGCATGTTACCAATAACTGTCAATCACAATGAAATCACACTTTTAAAACCTTTTTCAATTTTGATCATCATTAAAGACATAGTTATAGACTGTATATTCAGAAACGTGTCATGTAGCAGTGAAACAAACCAATATATTGTCTTCTACAGTGTATAATCCATGCTTTGACAGGACCAGATACTTGTTGGTTCTCACTGATGGATGGACAGTTCCTGAGGTCTGAGGCAAGACCTGGCCAAGACCCTGCAACTATATGCAACACATTTTATTATGGAGTATAGTATTTTCCATTATCACAGCGCGAATAGTGGATACAGTGGCTTGAACTTTCCAAAATACAGAGAAACAAGTTTCCGTCCATCCCAGGTTTCAAAAGAGCATTTTTTTTTTTTTTTTTTTTTTTGTAATGTGATTTTGAGCCATGTTGTGGTGTTCATTGTATTAAGGTGATGGTCGACATCTTGCTCAGACATCTTGAGCCCTCGCCAAATCAGACAGGAGTTATTTGGATGGGGAGATAGAATTCCCGGTACAAGAATGAGCGGGTGACCTTAAGAACAGGTGTGGAGGATACAGGACTAACTTTTACGTTCACTTATATTGAGTTCGGTGGCAGCTCCAGAGGTCATGTGACTTTGCTGGTCTTACAACAGAGTTGGAATAGTACAAGTTCTTGAGACTTTGCGGCTGACGTCACCAAAATTCCCTGGGGATGAGATGTTAACAGAGTTTAATCTAAGTTTTTTTTTTTTTATACTATGAGTGAGTATACATGCACATCAGTATCCTGGTAATGATCGGGTTTTTTAAGTATCCCAGTTTCATCATGGTGCATGTATACGCAGTATCCAGGTTACTGCAACTTGCACTTGTACAATAGTGTTTGGAAAGGTTGGGTTTGATCTGTGCAGTGGATTGTGGGATACCTCATAGCTGTTTGTATTTTTCTTTTCGCATTTTTGTGCTTTGTGCTTACTACATTTGATCATGTACACAGGGACAATAGTCCCAAATACTGCCATAACTGGGATATGGCTAATAACCACAATACTGATATGCATGTATACACACTCATTCTGACCATAAAGAAATGACGTAGAACTACAACAGATGTGCTGATTTGTGCTGTTAAACAACTTCCTCTCACATAACATTACAGTTTTTCCGTTAGTCACTCTCACCATTTTATTGAAAATCAAACATTGTATTTTTTCTTGAGTTTTCTGAATATTTATAAACTTTATTGACTGTGTTTGTTTTGCTTCTGCTTGCATTGTGTCTCCATGGTCACTCCTCAACAATCCACCATAGAGAGACGTGTAGAACACCTCCAGCCTGATGCCATAGCAAAGTACCAATAGGCCCTTGCAGTGTAAACAGAGTGCATTCTAAAGGCTGGCACCATTGTCTACATCCTATATCTGTTAAAAGGGTGGACATCTGGAACAATTGTACAGAAGACCTAAAATTATGCACCTCTCTCTTCCATTTTATAAAGAAGTTTAAATGTTTAACTCTGAGCAGATACATGAATTATGAGAGTTAGTTTGTGCTGTAGTACTTTTTTGTACTGCTACTGCTGTGTTTGTTTCCTCTTGCTGTATTTATGAATATGGTGTCAAGATGACGCTCTGACAAAGGAATAAAGGGTAAAGGCATAATAAGCTCAAGCTTCACCCTACACCTTTCCTGTCTGTGTATGTTAAATATGACTGTCTGTGGAATAATGTCAGAATATGTCTTTGACCGAAATAAATTAATCATCACTCAAACTAGCTCAAACGCATTTCCAATAGGAGAGTTTTGTTTTATTAAGCACCTGAGAGAAAAAGTCTTTCATAATTACCAGAAGTTATTGTACAGTGAGTGGACGATGTACTATAAATACAGCGTTATTTAAAGTTCAGAAACATTTTTGCATATTAAAAAGTAGGGCAATCAATACAGCTACAGCATCTTTCAGTCACACCTTTTGTTTCATTTGCTGCCAGTGCGCTCTTTAAATCATAACCCGTTGGTAACCATGGCAGCTTTGAGTCTGGCTTTCGAGTCTTTTCGAACAATCAAAGCCCGGGGACAGATGGGAGGTGGACGTGATCCCCGGGGGAAAGGCCTTATGTCACAGTTTGCCTGTTACAATGGACTCGGCACGTGCTCATTGTTGTCTATTGTTCACTGGAGCATCAGATGACCGTAAACTACACCACCGCATTAAGACGTGGGGGACATTGATCTGTGCTTACGGGGCCTCACGGCGCTTTAACGGGTGAACAGGTTTGGGGCCCGCTGACCCTGCCGTCTGACACCGGCATCATTCAAATAGAAACAGGAAGTGAAAAGTCATGTGCGTCGAAAGACCAATCATACACCAGCATTTTGAAAACTGTTTTGCTGCTTTAACCAATCAGAAAGCTCTAAATGTAAGAAGTGAATTTTGAACTGTGTTTGACCTCTGCATTTGTACTTTCACTGTCTCAAAGATATGAAGACAACATCCTCAAAATAATTCATATTATAGCATGCTGACAACGCACATACTGTATGATCATGATCATCATAGTTAGGGGTGTAACGATATCTAAGCCTCATGATATGATATTGTCACGGTATGAACCTGACGGTACATTGTGGGAAAGCTCACTATATGGTGGGAAGACTTACGATTAGGGATGTAACAAAATCCAAATCTCTTGGTAAGATATTTTCACAATATACATCTCACTCTTTGATATTTGTTGCAATATATTGTGGAGGATAACAAAACTGTTAATATGCTACTTTTACCTTTTAAAATGACTTAACAAGACTTAATCCAAAAAACTAAGACTTAAAAGTGTTTAGAACTGTTATTTCTTCATGTAGTCTGCACTGAAATAGGGCAAAGGATCATGGTCTATGTAGTTTCCTCTGTCTTTGCTGCTATTGCTGCACCATAACTCTTAATTTAAGCAAAGCAACTTGTAATTTGATATACTGTGATGGTCCACGATATTATTGTGATAACTTTGACGATATTATATCACGATATTGAGGTTATTGTTACATCCCTAATAGTTATTATTATTATTTTAAAGTTTTTCTATGTAGCTATGTTTGTGTCTATGTGGCTGCTGCTGAACTTAAATTTCCTTTGGCATCAATAAACTATCTATATCTATCTATCTATCTATCTATCTAACTTAATTCATTAACCAACCAACCATTTTTTTCATTCCAAGATACTTTTAATTAAAAACATTTGATTAAACACTTCTAGGTAAACATAATTATGATTCAGTCTAATTTATTATTTTTCATTCAGATGGAAAATTGAAAACTAAACTAAGTAACTGCTTCCCGATATTTGACAAAAATAAGGATATTTACTGAAATTTCATTAATTTTGTAAAGTAATGTAATGTCATGTAGAAATTAATTATCATAAACATCATAAAACACACATTATTGGTCAATGCCGTATTGTCTGTGGTCTCAATAGCCAACAGGACGCTTGGGAGTTGCCTGCTGTCTTTTGTGTTCAAGTGGCCCACTCCTTCATTTTCCTGATTAATACCTCCCCCTTGTTTGGATGCCAGAGCCGTTACATTTGAATTCCTCACAGTGAAGAATGCAGGGGTAGTTTTTTTTTTTTTTTTTTTTTTTTTTAAGCAGCTGGTTAGAAGCCTATAATAGCGCATGCACGGGCTATAGAAGGAAAACATCAGAGGAAATCCTTTTGAATGGGGGGGGCGGGCTGCTGGACTGGCCTTGCTTTTGTTTACCACGCGTAAGTGTGCCGTCAAACACAAGGAGCAGCTTCTGGGCACGAGCCAGAGTTGCAGTGTCAATAGACCGGGTGGGGGAGGGGCCATTTTTTCCGTTAGAAGCGATTATCTTTCCAAGGGTTGAACAAGGCTGCGTACAAAGAAGGTGGCCAAGGAGAGGTCATATTAGGGAATGAAATGTGTTTCCGTTGGTCTGGAGAAAGTTGGAGGAGTGTGCCTTGTAAGAGCAGATGGCTGAGAGCCCATTCAGGAACGCAAGCATTATTTCAGAAGGAGGAGAAGAGAGGTAACGGTGCTAGGTTTGAAAAATGCTGCTTGGTATTCACATTATTTGGTTACAAGACATTGCTTTTCTCCTGAATATGTAATAGACAGATAGAACAAACATAGCAACATAGAAAAGAATGTAAATATTGCATTCTATAGATAAAAATATGAAATGGCAAACCCAAATTTTCCTTTCCAGATAAAAGTTATTTAGCTGACCATTGCATAAAGAAAAATTATGTAGAAATAATATTGTTAGACCAAAATGAACCAAATTTTTGTGTACTGGTTGGCATAAAGATGTGGAGCAATAGCTGGTAAATGAAGGAATAATTTCAAGCATACTAGTGTTGTCACAATTCACAATACTCAAATTTCAAACTCAATTTCGATTCTAAGGAAAAGGCCCAAAACTATTCTGATACCTGAAAGATAATAAAAACAATAAATCAACAATATTTCAACTTGTTTTTTGTTTTTCTTTTTTTTAATATTGCCATTGCCATGTCTTATACTAGTTTTGATAGATCATGACTTTTCTAAAACTATTCAGGAAATGTCAAATTTTGCCCCATGAGATTTCTTTTTCATTTTTTCGAGGGGTGAAGGTTGTGCGTCTTGAATACTAAAAATGTCAAAAAGTTTCTTATTTTATTTAAAAAAAATATCAGGAGACTCAAAACTTTTTATTTGGCTATAAAACAAGTTAAACGCTAAGTATTGATTAATATGTGGGAAACTGTTGACAACCTGAAAGCATAATGATCAATTCTTTTGGATGGTCACAAAACAATACTGTGAAACTTATGTTATTAAGACTTTTAAGGACAATGATTTTACTGCAGTGTGGGTGGCCAAGGAGGGGCTGTGTTTGGAGATGAAATGTTTCCGTTGGTCTGGGGAAAGTTGGAGGAGTGTGCCTATAAGAGCAGATGGCTGAGAGCCCATTCAAGAATGCAGGCATTATTTCAGAGGGAGGGGAAGAGAGGTAACGGTGCTGGGTTTGAAAAATGCCAAAGGGAGTGAGGTTTGGGATTACATGGGAGTAAACTAAATCATAACTTATATTTATACATATTGATTTTGTTGGGTGAAAAGAACTGAATTTACAAAACTGAATAGCTATACTGTGATGTATTTCTGTAGCCTATCATATAAGTTAAGATAACATTTAGAAACATATAATAAATACTAAACAACATGGCTTGACATAAAATCAATTATTTTATAAATGTTTTTATTTTTTCCCCTAATGCTTATTTATTCATTCCAAAGATACATAGATATAGATATAGACAAGATATACTTTACTGATCCAGAAGAGAAATTCCAAACCAATGTTGTCTGTCTGCTCATGGCACCATTCAGTATTGTACTAGGACTTATAATCTCATAGCAGTAGCAGTTGTTCATTTGAAAATTAATTACTCAAATACTCTTAATATCACAAGCTTTGTCTCATTTCTCTTTTATTTGGTTTGTTTGTATAATTTGACTGGAATAATAATAACACCTCAAGGGCACATTGCCAATTAAATAACAGAACCAGAATTGTATTAGTTTCTGTAACAGAGCAGCTTTGTGAACCAGAAAAACCCTCTATGGCCCAGTTCTGCACTAATCAGTCACAAGAACAAAGCACAGTGTCTCTGTGATAATACATGGACATATGTAATGAATATGTAAATGCTGTTAAGTATGGTGCATGGAGAGGCGGTGAACTGCAATCATTTGTTTATAATATGCACCTATGCAGTAGTTTATGAGGTAGTAAGGAGTCAGAGGATATGGATACATGGAGAGATATAGGATTTTGTTAGGATGGAAATAAGTGTAACTCATATGGAAGAGATTCATTTGGTGACACAATGTACCACTTACAGTACTATAGTCAAGAGCCTTTGAATTGTGCGGCTTAATGTTTAAGGTGCACTGTGTACCTTTTCTGGTTGGGGATCCACCATTAGGGATGTAACAGTAATTGAAAGATTGTGATACATACAGTACTTCAGTAGTCTCACTATAATATCGTGGGGAATCACAATATATTGAATTACAAGTGTCTTTGCTTAAATTAATTGTTTAGGGAGGGAACTACATAGACCACAAGAACTACACGAAGAAATAACTGTTATTAAGCATTTTTTATCTTAATTCAAAGGCTTGTAAGGAATTTTAAAAGCGGCATTCTCACCATTTTGTTAGCCTCCCCAAAATATCACAATAAATATAGTATCATGAGATGCATATTGTGAAAATATTTTACCAAGAGATTTGGATATTGTTACATCCTTGTCCGCCATCTGTTATTGCTATGGCCTGGAATGTTTCACAGTGGCATTTATTCAAGTGTTTTATTACCAGTGAAACAAAAAAATGCATTCTTACTGTGAGGGTCACCTCTGGTAACTTGCCCTGGTAGTGTCATCTGCTTATCTCCATGGATACACATGAATATGTCTACTGTGGAACATTCAAGTTACATACTGCACCTCTGTGGTTGTAAATTTCTAAACATGAAACAAAAACTCCTTGTTTCTCAATAATACTGCGCTCATAACTGCAAAGCAATGAAATATAGTTAGTCAGCTGTGCAGTTCTCAGTGGACTAATATTTCTGAGCATGCTGCACTTGTGCTCACCCCAATCACTGATGTCAAAGCCATTAAAAGCTGTTTGCAAACACCTGCATGCATTACCACTCATTATGCATGCTCGCCTGTGGACTGAATGTGGAGCCATTTCACTATCTGTTATTAAACACATTTTTCAGTCAAAACTCCAAAGGCGACCCGGTAGATTTCCCTCCCATTAGCCTGCATGCTCAATAATCAGCTTCATTTGCTAAGAAAACAAACTATGGCCAGATGGCACAGCTGCCGAGCGTGCATCGATCTGGGGTCCCTCTCGCGTACTTGGTTAATTCTGTAAACGAAGGGGATGGCCTGGTGAAGGGTGTGAAGGGACACGCCGGGGCAGATGTGACGTACACCTCCTAAACTCCACACTCCAGTTTAAGAGGCATAAGAGCCCCCTGGAGCCTGCCCAACTTCAAACGGTCTCACTGAAGAGGCTGTTTGGGCGCCAACTCACTCGCCAAGTTTACCCAGATTCCTCTGGATGCTCATAAATCAAGTCTTCGGCCCAGTTTAATGCGGTCACTGCAAATCAGACACTGAGTTCAGTCACTTGCATAGACTGGGTGTCAGAGAGCCAGGATAAAATGTAAAATATTGTGGAGAAATGACATACAGTATACAGTTTTAGAGGGCCCATATTACTCTAGTATATGACCTATGTTATAATGTTGTTTCCTCATCACAAACATTCCTGGAGTTGTGTTTTGTTTCATTCATATATATTTAACGCACAAACCCTGTATACGTAGGAGTTTTCCCTCTCAAACAGAAAACCCTCTGTTCCACCTTGTGATGTCATGTCGTAAAACAAGAAGCGCTCCACTGTGTTTTAAACTTCATACTAGGGGTGTAACGATTTCCAAGTGTAATGATACGATATTGTCACAGTATGGACCTCACGGTGCGATATTTATTGCGATACTGTGGGAAAGCTCACGTTTAGGAATTTAACAATATCCAAATCTCTCAGTACGATATTTTCACGATATACATCTCACTCTATGATATTTATTGCGATATTTATATATGTCTTAACAAAACTTAATTTAAAAAAAAACAAACTAAGACTTAAAAGTGCTTAGAACTGTTATTTATTCATTTAGTCTACACTGAAATGGAGCAAAGGATCATGGTCTATGTAGTTCCCTCTGTCTTTGCAGCTATTGCTACACCATAACTCTTTAAGCACAGAGACCTGTAATTCGATATATTGCGATGGTCCTCAATATTACTGTGAGAACTTTGACGATACAATATCACAATATTGAGGTTATTTTTACATCCCTACTTCGTACACCTTCACTAGAATCATTTGGATGATTTTAGCCCTGGAATTGCCGATCTCTTCTAAAGTAAAGGTAAAAGGTAGCTGTTAACTTGAAAATTACAGCTTCATGACATCACAAGGTGGAACAAAGCATTCTGCTTTTGAGATGTAGACAAGCTAATAATAGAGTATTACTCAAACATGTAAATTAAGCAAAACCCAACTGCGAGTATGTTTTTGAGGAGGTAAGAACATTTGTTCATCTCTTAAATCTCACAAGGGCCAATTTTGAGTAGCATTAGACTCTACTGAGACAAGCATTTAGGGACGCCTGTCAAAGTTACAGATCAAATCCTTGTAGAGGCGACTTCACTAACCATACCAATACGTGCTTTCAAATTGTCATTTCTAGTAAAGCAGTGCCATTTAAATGTTGTGAAGCAGGTAACAACCCCCCCATCAGCCAAGTTATGCAGAACTATTTTAACAAAATGTTGTCTCAGTTTTTACAAGTGTGTTAATTAAATGGGTTGTTTTGAGATGAATAAAGTACCTCTCTAAACAAACAATCTTAATTTGATGCAGATCGAGAATGTACAAAAGATGAATAGATGTTTTCAGGGTATTTAAAATCAAAAGTGTCTGACATAAAAATGGTACACGACGCCTCATAGTACATTTCGGTACCTCTTCCAGATTTCTCCAATCAAAAGTTGAAAGTGAATGTTTGATTTGATTTTAAATGAGCTGCTGCCCTCAATTACCACTTTGGCAGAACACATTTTGGACTAAAACGGCGCTAGCTAACCAACACATCAGGTAGTCACTTGTACTTAAAAGTTGGGAGTAAAATTTTGTGCCTCAAGATCCAGGAAGTAAAACTGTGAAATTGAACTTCTTATCCAGAATCACATGAGGTAATAATTCTTTTAATTGCGTGGCTCTTTGGTCTATTATCATAAACCATGCAAATAGTGTCTTAATACTCTTAAGCCGTATTTGATGAGTGGCCCCAGATAAAGTAGTGCGAGATGAACTTAGGAATTAAAAGTTCGATCCTCTTTTTGATAGCGTGTTTGCTCAGACTCCCCCTGCAGATTTAAGCGATGGCCTTCTTCATATTTGCACAGTCACCTCTTCCCTAATTGCTATCTTAAAATAAGCACTAGTGTGAACAAAGTTGGAGGATTTTAGAAAACAAATAGTTAAAAGTCTAACCTTTATCTTAACAGTGCATTACTAGTGGATAGTTCATAATATTTAACTCTTCTTTGTGCTTTAAGAGATACTGAGGATTTTCTGTATTAAACGTGAGAGGCAATTTCATCTGGATTTGACCCCGTGACCCCTGTACTTAGGCAGAGATATTAGTCTTCTATTCAAGGTAGAGCCAACCACCAGCAGAGGATAATTAACAAGCTTTTATTACCTGAAGATATAATGTGGCTCCTGGCTTCTTAATCTCAGGTAGCTTCCAGTATCTCTGAGACTAGTCTGTCCTAGCCTCATAATATTCTGCCATTCAAAAAGGGTTTGTGAAGATTGGAAGAATACTAGAGCGTAACAATTCCAGGAATATTGAGATATTCACAGCAACACCATTACTGGCAAATGGTTACATTTTTATACAGTGCTTTTCCACCTTCAAGGCACTCGAAACTTTACAACAAGGAAACGCTCACCCTTTCAACACACACTCATACACCAGTGTACACATCGGGGGTCTTGCCCAAGGACACAGTGCCAGCATCCATTTGTGGGAGCTACTCGTGCCACTGACGCTGTAATGACTTAATGTAAAGTACACTGGGGCAGTCTGTCAGAAGCCGGGGGGCCCATCTCTGGATCTTGGACTGGGCTTCTTCAGGACTACCTTAGCTGGAGGATTTTAGCTATGGAGCATTGGTTTGAGTTAAGTGCAGGGTCCAGAGAAAACTCACACAGACTCAGGGAGAATAAAGTCTTCAGAGCCTAAAATGCAGTGCTTTGATGTAACTGGTTTGTAAAACACAGACTGCATTGACCATGATCTCTTACTCATTTCTTTGTGTTTGTATGATTGTAAGACATGAATACACTAAAAGGCTTGACATATTTTTGTGAAAAGAAAAAAAAAAAAAAAAAAACCTCAAATGTTTTTATTTCATATTTTGGCAATATATTTTTGTAAATACCCCATCCACTGATCCTGTCCAAAATCTGTGTCTTATATGGAAATCATTCAAATGAATATTGGTCAAACATAGTAAAAAGAGTTGCATGACCTTCTCGTTAGCAAGGTCAATATACTGTGTGGCTCTGCATTAAAGATGCAGTGTGTTCCTTGTGGGGATCCGGGACCTGCTTGTCTCCCTGGAATATTCATGGAATATTAAACATATCTGCCTAACCTTTATTTCATTACAGTCGCCACATGCCTGTCTCAGTGGAGATAGATGATTCTTTTTAATTTAATTCTGATTTATTTATTTATTTGACAGGGACAGTAATGAATGTTTCTGTAATGTGCACCATATTTAGCCACAAGGCAAATTTTCACAGTCTCTGGACTTTGTCACCTTAAAAAAGTCAAGTTAAAAATTACGTACTAGTATTTGCAAAACTGTTACCATCTGTTTACATACACATCTGTTGCCATACTGTGGAACATTGCGAACAAATAAAGAACATCTACACAGAGACAAGCAGGTGGTGCAAAGATGTTACACAGTGCACCTTTAAACAAAAAGAGGAGTATGCTGTCTTACCTAAAGTAATTAGTTTGCTAGCCCCTTTAAAAGCAGACAGCTCTGGAATAAACCAGAGAGGAGAATCAGCAGTGCCCCCTCTGCACCTGGATGTGTGTGTGTTCAATTCAGCTGTGGCCAAAAACTATTGTCTCCATGAAATCTGCTTTAGTCACACCACTGAGGCCCTTTATTGGCAGGGACATGGCTGTTTGAATACTCTGGCAGGGCAGAACGAGGCGATGCTAAAACTCCTACAAACAGATGGAGTCAAAGTCAAGGCTTTCTATGACATTAAAGGTCCTATTTACGTAAAATTAACTCTCATGAGCTTTGAGCCATGTTCAAATGTTGTTACCTCCTCAGAAACAAACCTGGAGTTGAGTTTTGTTTCATTCACACGTGTTTGAGTAATCCTTTATTATTTCTCTGTCTGCACCTCCAAAGCTCAAAATGCCCTGTTCCACCTTGTCATGAAGCTGTAGTTTTAGCTTTAGTTCAGGAGAGTTTGGAAATTCAAGGGCTGAAATCATTCAAATGATTTTAATGAAGTCAGTGGCAAAGTTAGCAATTTGGGGACCCTAGGCAAACTTGAGTTTTGGGCCCTCACTATAATGCACTGTGTGTTTTTATATATATATTTATTGTCTGTTTTTCCCCATTGTTTTTGAGACATGCACATCTCTTTTATTAGTTTGGTCATCTACTAGATAACCAGAACTGAAAGTAGTTTTATTGTTTTACTAGTACACTTATATTTTTGTTTACTTCCATTAGCTATGATTATTATTATTTTTCTTATCTTTCTTACTCTCATTTAAAGGGATAGTTCAGGATTTTTGACATGAATCTGTATGGCATCCCCGTCATCAGTGTTGTGTATCCACACCGACTTACCCCCCGAAAGCGCCCGGTGAGCCGAGATCGTGACCGGTTTTGGTGCTGAGGAAAGTAGTTCGGCAAGTTGTGTGGGGACTGTATACTAAAGCGTTTTTCTTCTCAAAGCAATATGTGTTCAAAAGAGTGATACATTTGCATCACAAAACCATCGTCGCCAAAAAAGTCAGCCCTCATAATCGCTTGGCGCTATTTTCTCTCCGTACGTACCACTGCGCGCGGCCGCCAGGTGACAGCTGCGCACGGATCCATCACTTTCTTCAGTTGTTCGGCAGTGTTTACATGCGCAGACCGCCGCCACGCGAGAGAGCTAACGAGAGAGCTAGAGCCATAAGTATATGAGCCTGGTTCACTTTGTTTACTGCTCGGAATGTTAGCGACAACATGTCTGATTATGACACCGACAATAAAGACTTTGCCTTTACCACAAACCCAAGGGGAGATCTTTGTGAACCCGAATATACTGATGCCGAATTTCACCAGATGGAGTTAGAACGGGCAGAGAGAGAGAGAAAAGACAGAGAAGTGGTACAAGTTGAAGCTGGAGCCGTGAGAGACCGAGTGAGAGACAATCACCATCACGTCATTTATAAACTCGTGTACAGCGAACATAGAGCCTCCACTGTGACTGAAGTATGGACGACTAATAGAAACATAGAATCATTCACACGTCCACGTAGCTGCTACCAATAGTGTACGCGACATTTACAATAGTAATAACAGTGGACTTATAAAGTTACGTTTTGTAGAAGCTTCACTGGTGATATGACACTGAGTGATTTACTGCACACAGAGTTACAGCTGATTCTTGAGCCTGTTCTCTTGTAAACGTAGCGGCACTTCTTCGTTCTTACCTGGTTTGGTTTCCACATTGAAGCCAAAGGCAAGAAGCCAAAGTTTCCTCAGCGCAAAGTCCGTGACAGGAAAACAGTGGAATGTGCGTGGAGATTCAGCCAGATTTTTGTTGTTACAGCCTGGATAATCAAGAGTTCGCACCATTTTTTAGATATATTCATATGTATCTTATACAAGCTCATATACTTATGGCTCTAGCTCTCTCGTTAGCTCTCTCACGTGGCGGCGGTCTGCGCATGTAAACACTGCCGAACAACTGAAGAAAGTGATGGATCCGTGCGCAGCTGTAACCTGGCGGCCGCGCGCAGTGGTACGTACGGAGAGAAAATAGCACCAAGCGATTATGAGGGCTGACTTTTTTGGCGACGATGGTTTTGTGATGCAAATGTATCACTCTTTTGAACACATATTGCTTTGAGAAGAAAAACGCTTTAGTATACAGTCCCCACACAACTTGCCGAACTACTTTCCTCAGCACCAAAACGGGCCAGTATCTCGGCTCACCGGACGCTTTCGGGGGTAAGTCAGTGTTGATGCACAACACTGATGACGGGGATGCCATACAGATTCATGTCAAAAATCCTGAACTATCCCTTTAATGTCATTGAGAGAAAATCAAATTGCTCTGAGGCCTTGGCCATTAGTAGGGCTATTGTTTGGGGGCCCCTCCAGGTTTGGGGGCCCTAGGCAGCTGCTTACATTTGCCTAATGATAGCACCGCCTCTGGGTGAAGTTGTATGGAGATTATAAACACAATGGACCACTTTCTATATTACCACATGACATCACAAGGTGGAACAGACTGTTTTCCGTTTGAGAGAAATGCACAGCTTAAACATGCAGGGTTTCTGTATTAAACGAAAGAGATTCAAACAAAACACGACCTCCGAGTATGTTTGTGATGACTAAACAGAATTATAACAGAAATTAGCATGATATGGCCCTTTAACCATACAAAAAAGAAAGAAATTAGAAGCTTTAAAGATGTAGAGATCTATTGCGCGAGCACGATTTCTCAAAGCTAGCCGAACATTAGCCACCTTATCTGTTTCGATGGAGACCAAATGACCAGAGGCATGCGCGAGAGAGGACGGCGCCAGTGTGTGACAAACTCAGGGAGGCAATCAGTAACAGCCAGTGAATACTAATTGATCTGGATGCGATGTGATAGATAGAGGGAGAAAGGGAGAGGGAGAGAGAAAGAAAGAAAGAAAGAAAGAAAGAGGAGGGAGGGAGAGAGAGAGATGGAGAGAAGAGAGCATGAAACAGATTGAGATGATTATGCTGCTGATTATGTTAGCAGGGAGGAGGACAAGCTGCACTGATGGCCATAGACGAAGGGGCCATGCTTTTCCTAATGGACAACTGGCGTGATCTCAGCCCCGTGCAAGCGAATGGCAAATACGATTGGGAAATTTCGGAATAACAGCTTGGTGATATTTATGTGAAAATCTCCTGAATGTGCCTATGACAGGTTAAACTACTGAGTACTAAGAATCAAGTACAATGATGGCATTTTAAAAAACACATACAATCCCGTGCAATGTGTTTGTATCAAAAAGGAATCCAAGGCTACGTTCAGACAGGGCTTGATGCTCAATTCCGATTTTTTTGTGAAATCCGATGTTTTTGCGAGGTCGTTCACATTTCTAATTAAATGCGACTTGTCTGTGACTTCAGTGTGAACGGTAAACGGCCCGAAAGTGTCCCGCATGCGCACTGGAGGACACGATGACGTCAACCGCAGCGAGCGTGCTCTGTGTTTACGGAAGTTGTCCAAATATGGTCGCGAGCATTGAGCACCTGGCGATTTTACAGTTCCGGTTTCCGCCTGATTCAGCGCAGATTAGTGACGTTTGTCGCTTGTTAATGATGTGTAGGTCGGATGGATGCGCTTTGGCCGTTCAGACTGAAGTCGCATGTCAAAAGATCGGATATGTATCGGATTCAGGACCACATATCCAAGTGGCCTGGGTCGCATTTGAAAAATTAGGATCTGTGCCGTTCAGACTGTCATTAAAAGATCGGATACAGGTCACATAGAAGCCAAAAAATTGGATTTGGGTCACTTCAGGCTGCAGTCTGAACGCAGCCCAAGTTGTTGTGCATAATAGTGAAGATTTCCGTTTGCAATTGATGTGATTGATTGTGACTGAACTGAAACTGATTTGAAATGTTTTAAAGTGACTATCAATGTTGTATTGTATGGAAAAGGGGCCAGATAACAACAGATTACTCTTCTTTCTGCTCCTTTTCATTGATTTCTTGTATGCTGTATGATACTAAACTAAACTTAATTTCTTTTTATACATTATGAATGAAATAAATAAACAAAAAATGTGCATTGTGTGACTTTTGTGGTGAAGGGGCCGCCACAAGTTTGTCTCCATGAAAATGTTATTGTTCTGTCCCACAAAATGGCATTAAACACATTTATTTCCATAGAGACAAGCCCCAAATGCCTCCAGGTTAAGTTACAGGTCAGATCTGTGGAGAGGTGAGCTCCGTCTTTGTAGGAGTATATGTTTTTTGTACTATTTTTGAGTAAAACACCTGTAACTGAATAACCACAAGATAAATTAGTTCAGTGCCATACTGTGAAACATTTCAGACAAAGCAATAATATCTCCATGGACCCCCTTGTTGTTGTGGAGCCCCTACCAGAAAAAGTTACAGTGTCCCTTTAAGATCATTATATTTAGGATTTTGCTAACATTTTTTTTTCCCAGTTTGGCCATTTTTTAGGGTTTAAAATTTTACTTCATGGTTGGAAATCATTAGTCTTATTCATCAGCTGGTTTCACGGTGGAAACCATCTGACCTCGCAGCATTAGGATTCGTTCGCTCGATGGTAGACGGGTACTTTTTTAATTTAACTAATCGCTGCTATTTGGTCTTCCTACGGGATTTCCCAAGAAGAAGATTTTCCCAAGAAGGGCAATAACGTCTTTTCCCTTGATAAAATTCAGCAAACATTCTCTTTGTTCCGATTTTATATCCTCAGTTTCAGGAATCATTGCCAACACAGAATCTATGGCTCTTTGCTGATTGGCTTGTGCGCGGACTCGCACTTCCTGGGTTCTTGCAAACCGTCTAGAGTATTCCGATTCCTGACCTAGTCATTGGAGAGAAATGAAATTGAGTGGAGGCACTAGGTGGCACCAGCCTGGCTATTAAATCATGTTATCTAATGATCAAGCTGTATACTGGTCCAAAACTCCTCTAATATACACAGAATGTAATATTTGACAAATAAAATATAAGAAAAGACTGTTATTTTGTTGAAATCATGTTTAAAGTGTCAGAAAATGTGTTTCTTGCTTTTAAATTGTGCAGAACTTTTGAATAGAATTCTCCCAGTGTGAGGTCCTCAAAATGGGACTCTCTAAGATAGAACTCTCTACTTCCTGTAATTTTCAACATATTTTTCAACTCTTTTTCACAAATTGCTTCTTGATGTGTGTAAAACTATAATTTGTATTTACAACAGGTATTATCCCACTAACTTAAGTAAAAATTAGAGAACTGTCAAAACCATGTCATTCTCTCTTGAACACATTTTTAGATATTTGCCAAAAAAAAATTAAACTTGTAAAATAAAGTTGAGCAAACATTCTCGCAAATATCTGGTAAGTGGAAAATGGCTGAGTGAAGGATGCAAGAATTCAGTAACAGTTTGGAATTTGGACTTTTGTGAAAAAGCTGAATCGAAACGGTTTATTTTTTGACACAGAACTTTTCATCAATAAAATAGTTAAAATAGCAGAGATTAGTGTTGTCAACTGGTCCAAGCAAATGAATAGAAACTTGAAAGTGCCAAAAATGTGAATGATTAAAGATGGACTCAGATCAGTAATTAAAGTTTATTTGTAGTTTGTCTATATAGCACAGTTTAGTACGCAGGTCATTCAAAGTGCTTTACAAACATGAAAGACATTAAAATCACAATATGAAAACAAATAAAAACATAAATAATCACCATAACATTAATCTAAGTAAGAAAACATAATTTCAGTGTGTTTAAAGGGTACATTTTACAAATACATTGACGTCCAGGAAATATCCACATTCAAAACATACTGCTCTGATAGTAAAAATATCTGTCTGAGCTGAAATGTAAAACTTTTAAACCAATTAGTGCAAATGAAATCTCAACAGCCACGACCACATCCAATATGAAACATGCTCTCTACACTTGTTTAGAATGTGTTAAAATACGGCTCTAATTAAACGCCAATAACAAGACTGAACTTAGCTGAGGACACTTCTCTGAATGATGATTATGTAATAGTTGCAAACAACAGATATTACCAGACAACTGAACCGGATATTTGAACTGTCAATCTAAAGTTGATTTTGTTCTCTAGACTTGGAACCTCTATACGTATAAATCATCAAATAAAGATATGAAGAAAAAAAATTGATGGAAAGTTCAATATGTATAGTATAATATGTTAGCCTGATTCATCAGTTGGTTTCACTTCGTGGAAACCGTCTGACCTCGCAGCATTAGGATTCGTTCGCTCGATGGTAGGCTGGTACTTTTTTAATTTAACCTATCACTGCTATTTGGTCGTGACGTATGTACTGCGCCGCTAACGGGGGTAACTGGTATATTAAGCTTTTCCTAAATCCCGTATTAAGAAGAGCAATAATGTCTTTCCCCTTGATAAAATTCACCAAACATTCTCTTTGTTCTGGCTTTAAATCCTAGATCTCGGGAATAGTTGCCAACACAGAATGTATGACTTCGTTTACATCTATCTCGACCACTTTGTTTACTGTTGTTCTGTATCAAAAAAGGGACCCAGTCATGGCTTCACAGCTCTTCTCTGATTGGCCGGTGCACGGTCTACAATTTCTGAGGTTCTTGCAACCCGTCTGGTGTATTCAGATTCCGGATGTAGCTGGTGGAGAGAAATTAAATTGAGTGGAGGCACTAGGTGGTGCCAGCCTGGCTAATACTATGTATCAGCTGAGTCAAAAGGCATTGCTCTTGGTTTACCGGTCAGTCTTCCTACCCTCGCCTATGGTCATGAGCTCTGGGTAATAACTGAAAGGACAAGATAGCAGATACAAGCGGTCGAAATGAGTTTCCTCCACAGAATGACTCGGAGCTTGGAGTAGAGCTGCTGCTCCTCCTTGTTGAGAGAACTAGCTGAGGTGGCTCAGGCATCTGTTTTGAATGTTTCCTGAACTCCTCCTCAGAAGAAGTGGATGAAAATGGAAGGATGTAGCAGCTGAACATACACGCTGATATGTTATATGTTAAAAATGTAAAGTGCATGAAAATAGTCATAGACTTTGAACAACTTGCATTAGTGTTAAATTGTGATGACTAGACATAATTATCCATCGATGTACATAAACCTCATTGATATATTGCCTTCACATCTATTACATTTTTTGTCTATTTTTTGCTGAATGTTAGATATTGTGGCTTCTGTTTCTTAAAGCCAATAATTTATCAATACTTATTGCAAATCTCTCTATAGGCTCTTTTCACGCTTACTTCACAAACCAGGAAGATGTGTGGAAAGATACAATTACAACTTCCTAGGCCCAGTTTTCTTCATCTGAATGTAATTGTAGTGTTCTGTTATGTTCGGCTAATCAACAATTACAACCACACCTCAGTTTTCATAATTTTCCCACTGATACGCGACTCCAAGTGCGCTGGGTACATGCAATTAGAGGAGATGAGGCGGCAAATTCAAGATGATTTCAAACAGCACATACGTATGCAGTCTTCATTTTAACACTGATCACATTTACGTTAGTGAGTCTGATCACATGGTTTTAGTCCATCCATGTTTCTAATATCACCAAAGATTTTATTGCAGGTCCTATTAATTGATACATATTGCTATAGTGATTTACACCCTTGCTAAACAACAGCAGGTGTAGTGTACTGTGCAATGTTTGGACAAATGTACCTTTAAATCTTGTCCCGGGGTATTACTCCACCTAAACATTTGGCTTCCTGAGTAGTAAACAGATTCAAGCTAAAACCAAATGTTCCCTTTTGCCTCAATTGTTTTGCTGCAAAGAGCACTTTTCAAGCCTGTCTTATCTTTTTATCCCTAATGCGGTGGATTGGCGTTAGATGAAAAATAACTTTGAAAAAAAAAACAACACACATATATATTTTATTTTCTTCAGCACCTGCTTCAGACCACCCTGAGTGCGTCTGAAAGGGAAAGCGGTGTAATTGCTTAGTGTCCCGTGTTGCTCAGTGCTAAAAGAAGGTAGTGCTGGCAAGGCTTTCTGAATGTAAATGATGTGGAAATGTAGCTTTGTTATTTTATTTTGGTGATACCTGAGAGGCACGAGGAGAGGATAATGAGATGCTCCAAAATAAAGTCAGTGGGAGTGTGTTGGGATCGGAGTGGGACACAAAAGACTCACTGTGTCCATTACATCCTCAAATTAGAATAGCCGGAGTAGACTATTTGTTGTGATTCAATTCAAAGTAAAGCATTATAGAAAGGGTCACATGGCTTTTTGTCAATTATGTGCAGTATTTTTTAAGGTGGCAACTGTATTTCAACTTTCAACAAACTTATTGTGATACTTATTCTATTCTTGTCTACAATAAAGTATTTCATCCGCATTCAAAGGATCCATATTTTGCTATTTTCTGATATATTTTATTGTTGTTTCCTCATCGAAAACATAACAGGAGTTTTGTTTTGTTTCATTCACATGTTTAACACACAAACCTACATATTTGGAGTTGTCCCCACAATACATCTCAGACCTCATCCAACCCTAAGGGCCAGCTCTGGCTCGTGGTGCCTAAAACGAGACGTAAAATCAGGGGGACAGGGCCTTCTCTGTGGCCGGCCCCAAACTCTGGAACGCTCTGTCCCTCCAGGTGTGAACAGCCCCACAGTGGAGTGTTTTAAGTCTTGTCTTAAGACCCACTTTTATTCTCTGGTTTTTAACACCCTGTGAGTTGTGTGGTCCTCTGTGTCTTTAATTTTATTTATTTATTGTTTTTATTTTATTTTTTTAGTACTGTTTAGTTTTAATGTGTTGATTTTATTATTTTTGTTTATTGGATTTGTTATTATTATTTTATTTATTGATTTTATTAGTTTTCTCTTGGTTGGAACATAATCCTGCAGATTTTTTGTTTATAAAATGTGCTGTACAAATAAAGGTGGATTGGATAGCTCTTCTCTCAAATGGAAAGCACTCTGTTCCACCTTGTGATGTCATGTGATAATACAGGAAATGCTCCATTGTGTTTTTAAAGTCCATACACATTCATGGGCATAATTTTATTTATTTATTTTTTTTATTTTTTATTTTAATGAGACAGGGACAGCGCGCATTTTTTTTACATTAACCTTAACATGAGAGATGCATTGTACCAGGTTGTAGCACCAGTGCTAATTTCCACCTGTAGTCCCTGGGCGAGTTCATTGATTGATTGATTTAATTGACCTTGGCTATGAACTGTTCTTCCTGGGGACCTGTGTTGCATGTTTTGGGTTAGGTTTGGTTGGGTTTGGTTATTTTTATTCGGTTGGTTCCAAACAGGGCACAGAAAGTACCATAAAGTGACCATTAACCATTTTACTATTCATGAGTCGATCACTATGCATGGACATAGTAGACTCTCCTCCATAAAATTACATAGGTCACTTTTAAAGGTGCGTTGTGTAACTTTGCTGTGGAGGGTCCGTCAAATGCCATTGCTCTGCCAGAAATCTTTCATACTATGACATTAAGCAGCTCTACCTTACATTTATTAAATTACAGATGGATTTATTGCTAAAAATATCTAGAAAAACATCCATTCTGGCTGAGCGGGGCTGCCTCTCCACAGACCTGACCTATAACTTAGCCTGGTTTGGTCTCCTTGATGATAGAAAGGTTTAATACCACACTGTGATATATTCCAGACAGAGCGAAAACATGTGATGTACCCTCAACTAGAAAAGTTACACAATGCACCTTTAAATAAGCCAAACACAGTTACTTCTATTTCCACCTGATAGTTCTCACACTAAAGCATATTGTTGACTTGAATGTAAAGTGTGATAGAGCTGCTGGAGTGGTGTTGTCTCAGAAGCGGCCAGGAGAAAGACTTGGACTTGAGTACAGAACAGAAGCTTTTCCTGCCCCTTCTTCCTGCATTAATGGCTGGAGCGTTGCTATTACCTGCTCTGAGCCCTGCAGATAGGAGCCTGTGGAGAACGAGCCAGGAGGTGGAGCATGTGCGCCCTGAATCCTGATGACTTTTCACTGATGTTTTTGTGCACGCTCCTCTCCGCTCCTCGTCGTCGCTTTGCCAGTTCGGCTCCTCTTTCCTGCCTGTCTATCTCAGTGTAGTGGTTTTCTCAATGCGTCTCCTCCACCTCGCTCCTCTTTTTCTGGGTTCTTGTTGAAATGATGTGTTCTCTGGCGCACTTGTGGATCGGTGCATTTCTCTCACTCACTGAAGTATGCCTGTAGTCCCACTTTAGCTATATGAGAAATGCCACTAGCACTTTTCAACAGCCACGAAAGATTAGGATGGATTTTGCTCATAGAGTTGAATTTGTGAAAATGTGTAGTAATGGCGAAAACTGTAACTGTTAATAACGTATTTTACCAAGCATTAGTTCATATAATAAAAGTGATATTTTCTTTTTACTCTGGACATTTAGTCTGACACAAATGTTGTGGATGATGGTTATTAAAGATACACTATGTTATTTTTCTAATGGAGGATTTGACTCTTGTTATTTGCATGGCGAACATTCCACAGTATAGCATTAAACTTGCTCCTTCTATCTCCGTGGATACAAACATGCAGTGTCACTGGACCAAATATTTTTTTGCCACATACGTGCTTGTAATTGAGTAACTGCTACTAAGAAGTTTGATGCCAGACTGTATAACATTCCAGGCAAAACAATGACTAGCGCTGTACCGATCTGGCATTTTATGTCAGCGCAGATACTGAAAAATTAGCTGGATCGGATAACGACTTCCAAATATCAGTTCAGCTGATATCCTGGTTGGACATTTAAATCAATGTAATAAGACTATTTACTGGTTGTAGTCTTAGAATGTTCAAACTTTTATTTACACAAAGCGGTTCTGTTGTTATTTGAGAGATATGTAGTTACATGCCACATTTGTTTTGTCTTATGTTATTTTATTATTTAAGGAATTAAACACAATTTTAAGTCTCCACACTAGCATCAGTTGATCGGTATCAGCAGATACTTGGCCTGATTCATGAGTCGGATTCACTTTGTGGAAACTGTCTGACCTTGCAGCATTAGAATTCGTTCACTCGACAGTAGACTGGTACTTTTTAAAATTTAACCTATCGCTGCTATTAGGTCATGACATATGTAATGCACCACTAACATGGCTAACTGGTATATTAAGCTTTTCCCATATCCCATAGGAAGAAAGGCAATAACGTCTTTCCCCTTGATAAAATTCACCAACGATTCTCTTTGTTCCGACTTTAAATCCTCGATCTCAGGAATCGTTGCCAACACAGAATGTATGGCTCTTCGCTGCCTGGACTTGCACTTCCGGGGTTCTTGCAAACCGTCTAATGTATACCAATTCCTGATCTAGTCACTAGAGAGAAATTATATTACTTGGAGGCACTAGGTGGAGCCAGCCTGGCTAAATACTTGAGGCTTAGTATCAAAACCAGTATCGTAAAAGCTGGACATATGGCAATAACACCTTCACAGAGACACACAGGTGATGGATCTTTGAGCAGAAAAGCTGCATAGTGCACCTTTTAAACCTTTTAAACAAGTAAAACCTGTGAAAGAACGAAATTAAATTGTAGGTAATAAACATGAACCCAAGCCAGGGCTCTTATTAATATCCAGTCCTCTAGCTCAAGGGTGAATGCCTCATACCTTATGTTTAGAAAGGAAAAACATAAATACATAAATCAGAATAACAACACCCAAGTGCACTAAAGTTGCAAAAAGTAATTGTTCACCTGTATAAGAGGAGGTCACATGGCTAAATGAAACATCTAATTAGGCAAAGGTGAATGAGACGTGTGCAAAGATGCAATGAGTAATAAACAGAGAGGAACTTTGCACTGCTCTCTGGAACTTCTTTGGAAAAACAAAAGTGAACTTTGTGGCCCAGAGACTAAATGTCATGTTTAGCATAAGTCCGCTAGCACAGGCAGTTCTGCTGGCTACAGTGTGCTGAGGCTGTGTAAGCACTAATATAATGCAAGCCAGGGTTTCGGAGGGAGGAAGGAGCACCAGGACTCTTATAGATTGCTGATGGAAAAAAAAAAGAAAAGAAAACTATTTGTCATTTTTTATTTTTGTTATAATTGTATGAAATAAAAATAAATTTGGGTAACAATGACATTAGTAAACTGTGATTGGAGGTTCAAATCCTCCAGGAAATAAAGAAGAAAGAGTAAAATTGTTATTGTAAATGCTTCTAATACCATGACATTAACACTATAACAATATTTTACCCATAAACAAAAATCAGGTCAGTACTTTAAACTGAATATACAGCTCTGAACACACTTCATCTGAAGTTTTTATTAAAGCTGCACTTTGCACCTTTTCTGGAGGAGGGTCTGCCACCAGTTTGTCAATAAGGAGATGTTCATTTTGCCTGGAATATTCCACAGTATGGCATAAAAAATGTGTATCTCCATAGAGGCAAACAGTGGAAGCCACAAATCCAAGTTACAGGTCAGATCTGGTCTATATTTTTCAAAGCAAAAAGACTTGTAATTGACTAAATCCGAGGAAAATAGTTAATTGCCAAAGTAGCTTGTTTTTAATGATTTACTTCACACTAAAAGAAAAGATTAGGCTTTCTTAGTACCACCAAATTTAAGACGAGTACATAACAAGACAATTTCAGGTCTAATTTATGGCTAAACCAGATCTAAAAGTGGACTACATCATTTCCACTGTAGTTCGACACAAGAAGTTGCCCAAAGGAGTACAAACAAATACAAAAAATAAACTCCAAATTATGGAAAAAACACAGTTTGAGAAACACTGTACAGCAACATTTAGAATTTAAAATGACTACTCTCCATTACAACTGCCACTTCCACATGTAGCTCTGAAAACCATCTGCTTGTTTTGTACTGACATATGTTGCTTTCGTTTGTCAATAGCTTAATTCCGACCCCTCCTTCTCACTTTGGTTGCTGAGTTGTCAATTCGTTTCTGGGTATCACACCACATGTTCATCTGATGTATGGAGCTCTGTGGGGACCTCTGTCTGTTTGTCTCCTCACTGCTCCTCCATCCTCTCTTCTTCTTCTTCTTCTTCTTCGTCTCTCCTTTTAAATCGTACTGTGCGTCCCTGGAGTCCCCCTGTCACTTCACCCGTTCCCAGTGGTATATGCTGTAACAAACAACCCGCAGACAGTAGCTTAATGCAGGCTGAGTAGGAATGAACATGGACACTACAGCACACGGTTTGAAATATAGAAGCCACACACACCCAGCAATATGTGCGGTGTATACATGCAGGCGTATATGAGGGTCCTGGTCTGATTATGCTCACACTATAGGAATAATAAAATATGTGGACTGTGCACTGCTGGCCCAGATCATTTTATTTGCTCAGAAGTGATTTTCAAAGCTATATATTTGACAGGAATCCCCCAAAGGTTCGCATGGTATACTTATTGTGGTGCCATTTCAGAATAAGAAAGGGAGTTGGGTGAGGAATACATATACAATCAAAGTTGAACTATAACTTTTCTGGTGCATGGTCCCTCACCTGCTTATCACCATGAAAATGTTATTGTGTTGCCTGGAATGTTCCACAGTATAGCATGGACCTTTTTCGGCCGGAAATGCCATGATGTAAGGTAAACATCACTTACGTTAATGGTTTTCTGTAACAAAATATCTGTGGAAATGTCTTGTGTATTTTCCACCAGCTTCATAAATCTGCTAGCCAGGCTGGCGCCACCTAGTGCCTCCACTCAATTTCATTTCTCTCCAGCGATTAGGTCAGAAATCAGAATACACTAGACCATTTGCAAGAGCCCCAGAAGTTATTGGCACCAGCCAATAAGTGAAGAACCATACATTCTGTGTTGGCAACGATTCCCAAGATTAAGGATTTAAAGTCGGAACAAAGAGAAAGTCTGGTGAATTTTAACAAGGGGAAACACGTTATTGTCCTTCTTCCTATGGGATTTGGGAAAAGCTTAATATACCAGTTAGCCCCGTTAGCGGCGCATTACACATGTCACAACCAAGTAGCAGTTATTGGTTAAATTTAAAAGAAGTACCTGCCTACCGTTGAGTGAACGAATCCTAATGCGAATCGGTTTCCATGAAGTGAAACCAGCTGATGAATCGGACTATAAATCTGCCTGCCTCATCACTAAATCTTCATCCCATAAGATCGACAAAGGAAATAGTCTGTGCATGAAGAATTTATCCTCAACTGTCAAGGTAAGAAAGACGAAATCCTAAAGGCGAACAATGACTGGCATTAGTGAACTACTCCTGAGCAAAACTAATGTCATGCTCATGAATAAAACATAACAAGTTACTTATTAACAAATGACTTATTACTTAACTCTGACTTAAGACTGATTCTATAATTAAAATTTAAACTCGATTTCATGATGTACATAGCATAGACAGAGAGATTTATCTATTTATCTATCAGAGAGAAATTTTATTTATTTATCTATCAATTTTAGTAAGTTTGTCTTGGAAAAATCATGTGTTTTATATGTTTAATATTTATTGTGTTTTTATTCAAGCATGATGGATGAATTTAACTAATTGTTTATGGAACAAACCATTCTGCACTGGAGCACTGTAACACTTTATTTTGTAATTGTGTTTTTGTATGTGTTATTGTATATAATGTGGATGAATGAAATGTAAAATGTGGGACCTGCCTCTCAAATCTGCAAAACAAATTTACCAAAGGGTGCAAATAAAGCAACCTAACCTAACCTATCTGTGCAGTTTGAATGCTACAGATGTTGACAGATTACATGTCTAGCATTTTAACTGTTAATGTTAATATCTACGTCATGAAATCAATTTTTTATTTTAATTGTTGAATCAGTCTGAGTTCACAAGTTACTATTTTATTCATGACCATAATGTTAGTTTTGCTCAGGAGTAGTTCACTAATGCTAGTCGTTGTTCGCCTTTACATTTTCGTCTTTCTTACCTTGATAGTTGTGGATAAATTCTTCATGGACAGAATATGTCCTTTGTCGACCTTGTTGGATGAAGATTTGGTGATGGGGCAGATTTATGAAGCTGGTGGAAAATACGCAAGACATTTCCACAGATATTTTGCCATAGAAAAGCATTAATGTAACTGACGTTTACCCTAGATCGTGGCACTTCCAGCTGTTGTGTAAAAGGTCTATTAAATTGATCCATTTCACATTTATTCAATTACAGGTGTTTCATTGCTAAAAAGCAAAAAAAAACATGTATTCTTACTGTGATTGGGCTCACCTCTCCACAGATCTGACTTGTAACTTGTCTCGATGGCGGTTGAACCCTTTAATCACATACTACACAGTCATTCCAGGCAAAGCAATAGCATCTCTAAAGTCAGTCTAAAAAATCATGATTGAAAGTGAAGTTCATACATGGAGAGAGAAATTTAAAAACACTTTCCACTAGACTGTTTTGTTCTGTTGCATCATAAAATAACCTTGGCTGTTTGAGTTTGTAATGAAAACTTAATAAATGTATTAAATTGGGCAATACTTTACACCACTCAAAACTGAAAATACAAGTACTATTGAGTTGTTTGAACATTTGCACAATGAGTGGATCGGATTTGTTTGTGCAGATTTGTCTAAAACTCATATTAAAACCTACAAGAGAACTCAAATTTCATAAACAGTAGCAGCGTGATAATATTAAGCACAGCCACACTTCCAGCACAAAGACACTGCTCCCTTAAATTAGAACAGCGTGCTACTGTTTTAGCGCCTGTGGCTGTGTCTCTCTGCTTTTTCTAAATGTGTTTTACAGATGGACTTGATAAAGCGCAGATGAAGTCCAGATTTCCCCTGGGTGGTTCTCCCCGGGCACCCTCTGACGCTCCCCCGCCTACCCCCGCACCCTCACCCTTCCCTGGGGTGCTGTCCTGACACTATCACCCCCCCCTCCTCCATCAGCACCCTCGCCATCCTCTCCCAAAGTCAGCCCGCATGGAGCGCATAGTCTGGGTCTCTCATCACCAGAACTGGCCCAATCTGACAGCTCATTCATTCAGACCGGGCCCCTCTAGGCTTTGGCCCAGTGCTTTTTGCCTTAACTGGGCCTCCATAGCAAAACTCACTGCATCGACCGCAAAGAGGGGACTCAAAAGGGCGTGAAGCTAAGAAAGTGACCAGTCCGGGTGCCGCTGTCTCTGGGTGAGGAGGTACAAGACGGACAAGCAAAATGAACTAAAGAGATGTTACAGTCAATAAGTAACCCAATACGGCTCTGGTGCCTGGTGCAGACATCTTTCTTCATGGTCCCTGGTGGGTACAGCAGGAGCCATTTTTCAACTTAAAAGAAGGATTTGGGTTAGATGTGCGGGCCCAGGAGAGTCAATGTGGCATTTGCACTGCGCAGTGGGTATACATGGGGAAGAAAAGACAGCTAAACATAATGTGTTCTACAGTAAAGTCGAGATAGATGGACACCACTGCAGAGCTATACATAGAACTACAGTGTTAGAAAACAGGGACAATGCATAAAACACAGCTGTTGCTATGTTGGTGGGTTAGGTACACAAGTCTAACTTCAAATACATGCCTATATTGTCATGAAATGCACATGTAAAACAAAAGGGAATCTAAAATCAGATTCTAAAACTACTATTAAAAAAAGTCACATTCACAGAAATGACCCTTACCTGAATAGCTTTAGAATGAACTTGAGCTGTATCAGAACAAGTCTCAGATTTCATAGACTTGTATATGCCCATGGACCACTATGAATTATATAGATCTAACAAGATCAATTTAGAACAATTTAATGTTGAAAATAACATTACTGTCTCAATAAAGCAGACATGTCAAACTCAGGCCTGGGGTCCAAATTTGGCCCCTTGCTATAATTATATTTGGCCCACAAGATCATATCAGATATGTATTAGAGCTGGCCTGCTGGCTACAGATAGGCGATAAAGACGTTATTTATTTAAAATTTTGTTATTATTTTATATTATGCTTGTTCTGGATTCACTGTTTAAGCCAAACTATTATTAAACATTTATTTAGAGAAAAGGTTTAATTAACATAAATTTTGGCCCTTTGTGAATTTGAGCTTGACACCCCTGCAAAAAAGAGACAGAAAACAAAAAAAATAATAAAAATTTAAAAAAAATATCGTACTATTGGAATCGGTATTGAGTACAGAGTCTATTCCTTACTATCTAAACTGAGTTTGAAATTGTAGTACCATAGTGTTTAGTATCATCTTACACTTGTAAAATTATAGATTCAAAAAAAAAAAACAACAAAAAAAAAACTGAGTAGTTTCAAACACTGGGCGAGAACAATAGTTTTCACACTGTGAAAGAAGGAAATGGCTTTTTAAAGCAATCAAATTCTTTCCTGGCTCTCACAAACCCTTTGCAACATCACTATTCACATGCCTGGATTGTACACAGCTTTAGAACAACAAAGTGAAGTATGGATGGACTGACCAACACTCAGTCAATTGTTTACTATCGATAAAATAATAATTAGACAATATAAAATTATTTTGTCACAATGGGCTGCTTTTACAACAAACTATATGGGGAAAAAAACAAAATGAATGCATTTACTAGAAAAACTTTTGGGCCACTCATCTTTCATTTCTTACATCAGCAAGCCACAAAGACACCATGTGATACTATACAGAGAACAACACTTCTGGGAGTCCATGCACTCAATGGGAAAACAAAACAATGGTCGACCATGTTGTAGGACACGTTCGTAGAGGACAAATGTGAAACCCCAAATAAAACATACAGCTTCAGATGAGAAGAATGGTGCAACTGTTTTAATCACTTAGACCTAGATACACCGGAGCTCCACCAAAATAGCTCTGTGCGCTCCCCCATGTATTCCCTCATGTCTGTGGGAGCTCCGCTAGCTCACCTCCTACGCTCTCCTACGGTGGCCATCTTCTATGTACAATGCAACTGCAGAGAAAATGAATGAAAAGAAATGCATAGAAATAGGACAAGCAAAGGCCCCAAGCAAATAAAACAGAATCCATTTTATCATCCAATTATCGTTTTGGCCTGACCCCTCGTGAACTCAATATTACAAGTTACAATAATGGATGTAAAAAGTGCTCTCCCTACATCCTAATTAGAATTACAACATTACAGCCAGAGCAGATGGTCGCTCTATTACATTATTTTATGTAATGTTTTTAAACTTGGGTAGTGGAACGACTGGCCCCTGGAGTGGTGATTTACATAACCTCAGTGCTTATTGTCTCCACTCGTGAACTAAACTAAACTGAAAACAGATTTTCTACTAAACATATTACACAATACCCTGTGCTGGCTAGACAGACAGTACCCATTGGGAATCACAGTAACCTACTTTTACAGGGTGGTCGGTCTAGAATTGGCTAATTGAGAAGTGATTAAAATGCCTTCTGTTTGGGCTTTTATGGGCTTTTTCAGTTAAATTTGTGTATTTGAGCAACATATTACAGTTTCAAACATTATAACAGGTCAACAATTCAGGAGTGTTCAAAAGAGGTGAGGTGAAGTACAAACTTGAACACTCCTACGCCATTTTCCACTGTAGACAGTTCGCTGCTCTTATAGCAACTTTCCTCGTCAGTGGATTAGACTATAAAGAGCTTGATAATAATGTCCTATTTCTGTGATGAAAATACCTCTTTGTATTTAATTCAAACTCTAATCTCCGTTGTTCAGTTAAATTTTTTTAGAAGTTATGAACCTTTAATGTAACTGATTTTGACATACAAATTCTGTAATCTTGTAGGAACCTTATTCAGTGGACTTGATTTACAAAGGGGCTGTATTTTAACTTCTTGGGTTCTTTTTAAAGACAATTCAGTAATATGTATTTACCTTGTTGACATGTTTCGGCTGCTAACTGTGAGCCATCTTCAGAACTGTCACCGGTGTTGGTGGTGACATGTCGTATATCAGCTGTTGTTACTTCCTGTAGGCGTGGTCATCCTGATGGACCTGACAGGTCGCTCAGACTGACCACGCCTCCCGTCACCCAGTGTTCTCTGGAGGAGGGTGTCCCAGGTGTGTGAAAGGAGGAACGCTCCGTCATCATGGTTAATGCTGTCCTTGTCTCATTTCCTGATTTCAATGGCCCCTGATCCAGCGTTTGAACTTGTTATTTTCTAATCCAATGACTCGAACCCCATCCCAATCCAGAATTTCTTTTACAGTGGTCCGATATGATGGATTTTAGGTTTTCCTTTTCTGCTTTGTCTTTTTGTGTTCTGGTGAGTCTCCCTGTTTCCTTTTCACTTTCCCATGTTTGACATGTTTTGGCTGCAGCTAGCAGGGTAAATACATTTTACTATATTGTCTTTAAGACGAACCCAAGAAGTTAAAGTATATAAGAAGAAAAAATGAACATCTTTGGCTTAAAAGGGCTGTATATTTTGGTGTATTAATAAAATAAATAATGTGATTTCCCTCACTAGCACCAATTCAAAATTCCTAAGATGTTTCTTAAATAAATACATAAGTACATTAATAAATACAACTTACCAAGAGGGTAAAGTACAGTAATCAGCTTTAATTGGCATTGCTAGGTGATTGATGATGGTCTAAGAGACATTTGGCACAGAATGGTGGCCACTTCCTCATCAGCCTGCCCGACTGTGCCAAATATGCATCTGATGTTGAAGTGTTTTCTGTACTGAAAAAAATAACATAAATGCTTTACTGTGAAATTCAACCATTGTCTATAATTGCCCATAACTACCAAAGTACAGGTGAAATGAACAAACTGAAAAACAGATGCTGCTGCAGCCCCTTTCACACAGTACATTTAATTACTGTACATTAGTTCACAGAGTGGCAAACAGCAGGCCCAGTGGAGCCTCGCCCTCTGAACTCTTCAGACCTGCTGGAGTGCCCTCCGCTGGCTCCCTTCACTCCAGATCACACCGTTGTACTGCTCTGGCACTGCCCACGACCCGGCCACTGCAGAGCTAAAGCACTGACTATACAGATAAGTGTGCCAAAAAGATCAAACTGGTCACATTTTTGACAACTAATACGACATGCATAAGCAAATCTTTGACTGTCGAAGCATTTTATTTTTATTCAATAAAATAACTTGTAGTATAAAATGGATTCTACCTTTGTCTCTCCACAGACCTGACTCATAACCTGGCCTGGTGGATGGCAGATGGACTATCTTATCTTATGTCCATGGAGTCAAGAACTAGCAGGTTGGATCATCTGTGCATTCATTTTCCCCCATGAGTGTGACAGACTCGGGTCAAATCTATACTATAAACTAAAGTAGATATCTAATGGACGTGGTGTACACTGCGGTATGAAGGAAGTTATTATTAGACAATAAGACTGAGGAGAGGGAATCTGATCAAGCTGCATATTCTCTTACATGCAAACTGTATATATTGGTTGATATGCCAACTCATTTCTCTTTAATGCTGTGGAATAGTCTGTCTCTGATGCTTTGATGTTGTATTCTAGACACTATAAATGTTGTTATGACATAATTGAGTGGAGACAGGGACTGCAGCTCACTGGAGAAATAAAGCTCAAAGTAAAGAGTGTTTTTGAGGAAAGTGGCGCTGATCCAGAGGGACATTCACTCACATGAAAGAGACTGACCTCTGGTTTGACTCCAGTCACTCTGAGCTGGGCAACTTTTCTGCTCAAGACAAACTAAGGCAATTACTGTGGCTCACTACCATGGCTCTGTTTACATGCACATCGAAAATCAGATCATTATCGAATTTCTGGAGATATCTGACTAGTGAATGGTCTTGAACTGTCAGTAATGAATACTTTCTTAATGTTCACAACTGTGCAAAGTGATTTGAATTGAATACATTTGAGTATTATGTGAACACAGTTTCACATACTTTAAATAGGATTAATAACAGCGTTGGGTTTTGTGACAAGTACACGCACACACTTCGTCCCCCAAGGGTCTCATCAGTCAGTGGTAAGTTGTTCTCTAATATTATTTTCAGTACAGTTTTGAAGAGCCAGAGCAGAGCTAAGCCGAAAGCCCACAGTGTGTATCGTACCTGTGCTTGGCGACTTAGTTAAAGAGGATTACATAAGGTGTGGTGATTGCATGGACCCAGATGGCAGCGATGAGTAAGTGCCACTTGATGTAACAGCAGCGCTCAGTGGCTCTAGCACCAAACCCATTTTGATTAAGCTCGGGGAGGTGAGAGCCTGCACTACCAACAGTCGAGCCACAGAGAAGTTTAGACAATACAAAAGCCCAGAATAAAACTATGAAACAATCACTCCCACAAACGCACTCTCCACAGACGTGTGACTGGAACTTCAAGTGTTATGCCAGTTGAATATCATTTCTAAACTCTTTTGATTAAGAACCACCCAGACTGAATAAGGAAGTGGACTAAGGGAGTTTAACATCACCCATAGTGTTGTATGATCACTGTTATGGGGGTGAATTTGGAGCCAGGCCTCATATTAGGAATTTATTAACCAACAAAATTGCAAAATAAAAACACCAGGATCAGGTAGATTGAGTTAATATGACCATTTTAAGACCAAAATGATGAAACTCAGAATAGTTACAAAGAGAGGGGTGACAATTTCTCAATGTAAAGTCAATTATAAGCAGAGTCAACGGAGCCGAAAGCACCTCCATGAACACTTCATATTTGGTTAGTCATATTCATTTATAAACCAGGAACAAAACAAAACAAAATGGCGGACTAATGGTAGCTGCTTGTCAATGTCTGATCTTGGGATCTAAGGAAGGTCGAGCCTGGTTGGTATTACGATGGGAGACCAGTGGAAATATCAATACCACAGTTGGGCTGCAGTAGAAACTGTTAGTTAGGTTAGGTTGCTTTATTCGTACTCGTCGTTAAATTTGTTTTGCAGATTTGAGAGACAGGTTCATTCATCCACATTAAGTACAATAAACACGTATAAAAACACAATTACAAAATAAAGTGTTACAGTGCTCCAGTGCAGAATGGTTTGTTCCATAAACAATTAGTTAAATTCATCCATCACGCTTGATTAAAATCAGAACAAATATTGAATATATAAAAACACATGATTTTTCCAATACAAACGTACTAAAATTATAGATAAGTAGATTACAATTTATTCATATTATTCATTCACGGTTGCGTCCTTAGGCAAGACACTTCACCCACATTGCCTATCATCGGCCGAATACCCATTTGGAGTTTGTCAATTAATCAACCAGAAGTGGGCTTGATAGGTAAGCTGAACTTAACAAAGCCAGACTAAACATCTTGAACTAAGTCTTCTTCCAGTGAAACCTCAGCTTAATGAAGAAAGGCAAAAATGTCTAGTTATGACAAAACTAAATACTGTATGAAAATAATTCAATCTGGGAAAGAGCTGCTGTGAAATTATGTGAAAAATATTACAAAAAAACATTGTTAAACCTACTCATGCAGAACACTTTGCCAACTGGGCTGTTTCATTTGGCAGATTTAAAAACACTTATTGTGTACGCAGTTTATAACTTGTGGTCAGTGTGGTTACCTCCTGTTACCTTGGGAGGAAAGCAAAACAAAGTCTGCCATTAAATCAACAACATAAAAATAACATGTTAATTAATTCTCACAACAGGGACTCCACTGGTAACAAAAACAAGAAAGAAATCTACAGTTGCTCAGTGTTATTTTCAGTCTACCGCCATATGATCTTCAGCCTTTCTATATAGAGTTTGTCTGACAAGTTATAGAGAAGTGGCCACTGGCAAATGAACAAATCAGTCAATGCCTCTGTTTCAGCCTTGCTATAAACAGACTCTTGCCTGTAGCACCTCGGCTAGACAAAGAAAATAAATAAAACATACAAATAAGAATGACTTAGGATCAAGATGATAATTTGATAACATCATGGTAACATCAATAGCTTACTACTGAAATGAGCTGACCCTATTTTAGCAATTCGGTTAGATCCTTTATTATGCAAAACCGACTCCTGTGAGCTTTTAGCCATGTTTAAATTGTGTTACCTCCTAAAAACTTACCAGGAGATGTGTTGTGTTTCATTCACATGCTTGTAATCCTTCATTATTAGTCTGCCTACATCTCCAAAGCTCAGAATGCTCTGTCCCACGTTTTGATGTCATGAAGCGGCCATTTTCAAGTTAACAGCTACCTTTTACCTTTTGTTTAATAGAGACTGACCATTCCAGGGTTGAAATCATCCAAATGATTCTAGTGAAAGTGTATGGAGTTTAAAAACACAGTGGAGTACTTTCTGTATTACCACATGACCAGGGGTGTAATGGGCCTGGTACGTGGGGGTACGCCATCCACCCACATGTTCTGATGTGAAATATAAAATAGCCTCCAATTTAAATGTCAAACCGGAGTTATTGGCAATGATGAAAACAACCTGCAAAGAGTCATGAGATCTCCTGCACAGGCTCATGATATATCCAGTACTGTCTTATAGTGACCTGTGACATGAGGGACCAGGACTGATCCCAGGACTAATCCCAGGACTGTGCCAGGACTGAACCAGGACTGAGTGTCGGGACGGGCCCAAAGGTGCGCCTGCGTAGACCGTTGGCTGACTGCAGGCAAAAGGACCAGCACAGAGCTGCACGCCCCAAGAGGCTAAGTGCAGCTATCGCCCAATCGCACTTTGCGGACACCTTGCTCCACGGGCTCAGGGTTTTCTCTCTCGCTCTCTCACGCTCTCCTCGGGGTCACATTGACCCAAAGATTTTTTTTTCTTTCCCGCTGGCTTGGGGCGGGTCAGTCAGACCCAAAAATTTGTTTTCTTGCCTGGTTAGAATTTATGTGAAAATAAATTTTTGGGTCTGATTGACCCGCCCCAAGCCAGCCGGAAGGAAAAAATGTTTTTCTTCGGGTCAATGTGACCCCGAGGAGTGCGTGAGGGTTTTAAGTCCAAGATAAGTCCTGCTTTAGACCTGGTGTAGTCCTGGTGTAGTCCTGCTTTAGACCTGGTTTAGTCCTGGTTTAGTCCTGGTTCATGTGTTGTAGCCTATGATTTATGTTCTGTAGGTGATTTTGAATGGCGTTAATGTCAATAATGTTATTTGGTGGGCATTATTCATCACATCGATGATGTCATGAATCACTTACCCCCACTTTAAAAAAAATCCCTTTACACCACTGCACATGACATCACAAGGTGGAGCAGAGTGTTTTTTTTGTGTTTTTTTTTCTCAACCTAACTCAACCTAAATATGCAGGGTTTGTGTGTTAACCGTGAATGAAACAACATTATAACATATCAAAAAATATAGTGTAATATAGGCCTTTTCAGAATGAGCTTCGGGGACCTTGTAAGAATCAGATTTCAAGGCTGTTTGCTCATGCGTGTCACTATTGTTACGATGTTGAACCATTATGCTAATAGCCCCTGTTGCACCCTCACTTATAGAGCGGCAGACATGACTGGTCCCTGCTCTGGTGTAATGTGATCAGCTATGGCACATCCAAGGTCAATTTATCGCACAGTATCATTAATGAAATCACACACGATGGATGTGAATAATGAGAACAGACACTAATATTACAGAGGAGAACAATGGTACCAGACTGTCAAAACTCTCTTAAAAGTTCTCCCATGGTTGACACAGCAGATCTATGGCTTTGTATAAACATGCAAATTTAGTGGAATCTAATTTTGACACAGCCTTATCTTTTGGGGGAAGGCACTGAGGGTTTGTGACCTTTTTGATTTGATCTATGTGATGCATTGCAGTATATTACAAGAATATATTACAAAAGTAAACTGCATATACATGGAGTCTGGAATATTCTGGCTCGGGATAAGATTAAAAAAGCACATAAAATACCTATGCACATCACTTAAAGTCAAGGTAAAGACCCTAAATGCGCTCTGTGCACATTTTGGTGTGGGGGTCTACCTGATAATTGTTCCACAAGTGTTCCTCAGCATGTCTTTAAATGCATCTATTAGAATCTGTTTCATAACAGTTGTTTTGATTACTCCGAAATACCTTGACAAACATGCCTTCTTACTGTCAATCTTCACAAATCTGACCTGTAACTGTGCCACCTGTTTGTCTTCATGGAGACAGATAATTTTATTGCCAATGCAATAACATTTCCATGGAAACAAGAAGTAGGTAGAACACCTTTGAATCTCTAAAAGGCCCAACATAATAGTTGTTGAGGCTCAGGTGGAGATAGAGCAGGTGATCAAACCAAAGGACAGAGTCCTTTGGCAGTTATGTCCTTGGGGGGCAAGACACCTCTAAGGTAACAAGGACAACATATGCTAGTTTAACCCATTTGTACAAATGAAATGCAACCACGTGTTGTATGATTGTTCTGTTAACAATAACATTGTTGTACCACATAGATATATGTGATACACAGCAAAAAGCAATATCTAGATATGTTTAAACTACTTAAATGATGAACATTTTACTTTATCTGAGTAGATTCAACTTGACAAGTAAAATTATCCACCAATGGAATAAGTGTGTTTTTCTTAATTTAAGCAAAATGTCATTATCTTAAGTGAAGCAAGATGTATTTTCATATTTTAAGAACAAAACGTCTTGTTGCATTGGTAGATAATAGTACTTGTCAAATGAAATTGACTCCAATAATGATAAAACTTTCTTAATTCAAGTCATCTTAACTTGACTAGATTTTATTTTTTGCAGTGTACCTTATTAAAATGATTCGACAGGTCTTTACCAGTCTTTCCTAATATTCATCTCTATGTTTGTTTTCTTTGTTATTTTGAAAAACCAGTCCTCTTGTCTTTATCTGTTGCTCATTGATTCCCACAGAACGGCTCTCTCACTTCAGATTGAGGCACAGTTCACATCATTTCAATTCATTCTCGGTCAATCCTGGAACATTGACGCCTGATCAATAGGACAGGCTGTTCGTCTGTGGGTGTGTTTGGGGAGAGCGTCAGAAGTGAGTGATGGATGACAGAGGGGGAGCGAGGCCAAGCGGAGAAGAGGAGAAGACAACACGGGGTCAGAGGGTTAATGATGTCGTGTGATTATTTGCAGGTGAGACTGATCCAGATGAATCATTTAGGAGCTGGGCTGGTGAACGGCTGAGGTGAAGGATGGAGCTGATCAAACAGGGAAACGGTCCAGGTGGTGCAGGTGATGGAGACAAGATGGAGGAGGGACGGTGTCTGTCATCTTGGCTGGGCTTCAGGTGACGTCACAACATTTTGTACTTGAGTTGAGGATAAAAGTACATTATTTATCGGCTGTGAGCTGGAGACATTTGTCACACTGGACAAATTGCTCTCCATCATGAACACTCCTGCTCACCCACTGCACCGGACTATAGAGGGACAAATAATACTCCCTACTATTGTACAACAACTCACCCACTGCACCGGACTATAGAGGGACAAATAATACTCCCTACTATTGTACAACAACTCACCCACTGCACCAGACTATAGAGGGACAGATAATACTCCCTACAACTGTACAACAACTAACCCTATGTCCTTCCTATGACCTCTTAAATATAAAGTAGCTGAGATTTTATATTGTATTACTAAGTTTAAGTCTAAGTCTTTATTGTGCAATTGTTATGATACAAAGACCATGTCAATAATATAAATGTTCAGGTTATTTATTTAAAAAAAAAGTCTACATAATGAGCTCTTGTGTAGACTTGGCCCGTTATCCTTGTAGATCAATGTCTCTTAGGCTTTTCGCACTAAGTTTCAACAAAGAAGATTTGGTTTTTAATGTACTTCCGGGTCTAAACCAAGTACATAGTAAATGATCTAATTTTTATATAGCACTTTTCTACCTTCAAGGCTGTTAAAGAGCTTTAAATTAAGAGTCCACTCACCCATTCACACATAAATGCATACACCTCTATGCACAGACACTGAAAAAGCACAAACATAAGTGTCTTTCATAGGACACAACCACAGCATTCATCTGTGGGAGTTGGAATCACACTGCCCACCTTCGGATCAGTGGACAAACACTCTGAACTACACAACAGGACTTTTTAGGTCTAAGGTTTAACCAGATCTAAAAGTGGACTACACCGTTCCCAAGGTGAACACGTACCACAGCTTGAGAAACATCACAGAATAAAATGTATACTCTAAATCTATATGATCTCATGTCTTGATGCCATGTGAGACTGAGTATTAGGAGCGTTTTGTTTTATCCATCCATCTATCTATCCATTTTTCTGTCCCTGTAACAGTGCAGGATTTGAGGACATTTACAGTGATGTGACTGCACAGGGTTTGGACACATTACTTCATCAAGACTGAAGGGAGACGCTGGATTGACATTATGAGTTTATCCCATAGCACATAGGCAGAGTGTGTCTGGGCCTCAGATACACTCATATAAGACCAAATTGAATGTATTTCTGTCATGGTTCCACAAACGTGAGGAAGAGAAATTTTTGAGAATAAGATGAGAATCAGGTTTATTCTATAGCCACAGAGAGTTACAATTCAGTGTTGCCTTTGCCTTTGGTCTCAAGGGTAAAGTGAGAGGGTTGTGTGGGGGAGGGCATCTAACATAAACCTATGTCAAATGTGTATGTGAGTCACTATGCAAGATACAGCAGCACATGCAGTAACTCGAAACATAGATACACAGTGACTATATTATGCAGAGGTGGGACCAAGTTGTTGTTTTGCAAGTCTCAAGTAAGTCTCAAGTCCAAGTCAAGTCCCAGGTCAAAAACAAGCAAGTCCAAGTCAAGTCTCGAGTCACTGGCCCATAAGTACAAGTCAAGTCCAAGTCATCTGCTTTGAGCTTCAAGTCTTTGAATCAAAAAACTACCAAATATAGCTTCAATTTTTGCAAGTAATATGAATTTGAAACTAAATTGTACTTAAAAAGTCATGGTGTATGAGTATTTATATAAAAGTTGTAGAAATGCTAATTACTCTTTTTTAAAAGTCTTGACAAGAGTGTGAATTATTACAGTCAGAATAGAAAGAATTAAGATTTTAAAGTGCTAAATAACAGATATTTTGTCATGTAGTCTGCACAGAAATGGAAGGATCACGGTCAATGTAGTTCCCTCTGTTTTACTTTATTGTACTGTATTGTACTGTATATTACTGTATTATACTGTGTATTACTGTAGTACATTTGAGGATACCATCTCACAGTACTTTAGTTACATCCAAAGTAACAGAGAAGTGGGAGGGACATGATCCAGTTTGTTCCTGTAAAATTCAGCGCCACATTTATCAACTGTAAAGAGAAAAGTATTTTATAAAAACATATTTTTTCTCAAGTCACAGGCCTCAAGTCCGAGTCAAGTCCCACGTCACTGACCTTCAAGTCCAAGACGAGTCCCAAGTCTTAGTCCATTTTATCAAGTCAAGTCCCGAGTCTTAAAAATAGTGACTCAAGTCTGACTCGAGTCAAGTCCCCACTTCTGACATTATGCTCTTGATAGTTTGCAGTGACACAATGCACATGTTTGCAAAAGTTTTAAGATCGTCTGATAACTCAAGAAAAAATACAAAAGTGATTCAAACAGCACATTTTCAGGAGACTGTGATGATCAATACAGGCATTCATGGTCCTGTTTAGGTGTTTTATTTCCAACAAAAATGTGAGAGTGACTAACCGAAAAACTGTCGGCTAATGCTGGCTGCTTGTGACAGTAATTTTATGTGCGAGAGACTTGTTTAACCGCACAAATCAGCTCATCTGTTGTAGCGCCAACTCAACCAGCTCTTTCTGGTCAGGTTGTGTTAAAATAAAGCTTGGATCAAGTCTAACATGAGTAACATGGCTTCTAACAGAGCAGTGCTTTCAGTTAGCGTCACACCCCCCTGGGAATGTTGATGGCATCAGCTGCAAAACATCAAAATGCCTTACAAAAAAAAATATTTAGCTAGTTTTATCTGGCAAACGCTTGAAAACTGAGTAAAAAATGTAAAAGCGGAGTAAATATCTTTTCCCCTCGAGGAATAGTTGTTATTGCACATAAAAAGTGAAAAAGTAATTATTAAAATGACAAGAAAATTCAACAGATTGGACAACATACACACTAATCTATTCATCATACCTTGCTTAAAATGTATAGCCTGTACTCCGAGCTCCAGAGAATATTCTCCAAACATTTCCCTATTACTAAATGTAATATCTGAAGCAGACATCCACACATTTTTATTTAATTCATGAAAGTGCTCCTGCATGCAAATCAGAGTTTAAGAAAATCAAGATACTTCACATGAATGCACAATCATCCCATACTCTCAGCTAAAGACATGACATCAAGGGCGTTCACCAAATTAACATAATTGAACAAACAGATGTAGCCGCATATGTATCATGGCGTCTTCTTCGTTGTAGCAAAACCAGGACAAAACGCATTAAATCTTCAATGAGACACTGCCCCAACGCTACTCCTTCCATTCTCTAAATACACTCAGGCAGATTACTCTATAGACTTTTAGAATACGATGTACATATATGTTTAAGACACACTTGAGAACACAGAGGCGGTAGTTGATATAGATTTATTGGATTGGTTTTCAATGCATTCACAGTCACGTCTGGAGCCAGCTGTCGGTGTGGCGGCTCAGGGGTGGGAATAGTGGTACGATGGGGAAAACGGGAGGCTACAGTTCCAGAAGGAAGCACTATGCTATTACAATCTGGATGTGAATATGAATGTGTGTGTTATGCTGCTGCCCAGGGAGTTCAGGCTTGAAAGGCTAAAGCCGTATTGTTTTTGCTTTCTTTATCCCCAATGAAGAAAAGTTGGAGTTATTGTGGTCAGCGCAGTGGAATACATATGGCATTTGGGGCATTGATTGGAAACAGTGTGTGTGTATGTGTGTGTCTGTGTGCGTGTGTGACCTTATTTAGCCTAATATGATGGCTGTATGAAACTAGCTGTATGACTGTTGCCATAGCAGTTAACAATTCAAAACTTTTTTTTTTTTTTTTTTCCCCAGTGTCAAAACTCATACATGTTATTGGCCGATAAAATGTTGTGATGGCATCTGAAGCTCGGCAATTGATTCAGAAGGTGTGAGAATGAGACATTTTAGTTGGAGGAGCTATGGGGGTGCTCAGTTCTTCAATGGGGGTGCAAACTTAACATCAATTTAGAGATTTTTACAGATATGAGCGCACCATGTTTGTTTTGCTGTTTTAAACCTGTTTAAATGTAGTTAGCTCCTGTATCCATCCATCCATCCATGCATTTTCTTCTGCTTATCCGGGGCCAGGTCGGGGGGCAGCAGTCTAAGGAGGGCCTCTCAGACTTCCCTCACCCCGTACACGTCTCCCAGCTCCTCCCCAAGACGTTCCCAGGCCAGCTAAAAGACAGTCCCTCCATTATGTCCTGGGTCTTCTTCGAGGCCTCCTTCTGATGGAACATACCCGGCACACGCCCATGAGGCATCCAAAACAGATGCCCGAGCCCCTCAGCTGGCTCCTCTCGACGTGGAGGAGCAGCGGCGCTACTCCGAGCTCCTCCCATGTGACTGCGCTCCTCTCTATCTCTAAGTGGAGGAAACTCATTAGGCATGTAAATCAGCTCTGAGGCCTCTAGAATCGTTGTATAAAAGCGCTCTCAAGACCCATGACAAGAAAAGTCGTCTCTTCCATCATTGTCATATTCTTGTGAAACATAGTATTTTAAGTTTTGAAAATCTGATAATGTACGTGTTATGGGCCCCAAGTACTGGGGCTGCCGTAGCATAGATGACACAATCTGAAATATAATAATAATAATAATGAAAACAAGGAAGACGCAGAGCGCTCTCTTCTGTGTCCAGATTGCGTTTTTTAATTGTTCAGTATCAAAAATATAACACTACACCATTAAAGTGCATTGTGTCCCAGTACACATTCTTCAAGTCACCACACACACAAAACAACCCTTACAACTTAACAAATTACTAATAACAGGATTACTCAGATGGACTGGACACTAAACTGTACTTTTACTATGTTAAACTTTGTCAAAAATAAAAGCATACAAATGTTTTTAATTACAACAGACCTAAATAGACCGCCTGAATTCTGACGCTGGCAACCATGGCAACTCCACCGCTAACCTAAACCTTAACCGTTATCTTACAATTATTAGTGGAAAATTACCGATTAACATACTAATAACAATGAAAACAATATCTCATGTTGATAAAACACTCAATAATAGTCTTACACTGAATTATGTGGGTGACTTTTACCATGTACTAACCTGAAATATAATAATAATAATGAAAACAAGGAAGATGCGGAGCGCTCTCTTCTGTGTCCAGATTGCGTTTAAGGCGAACCGGAAGTTGCACCGTAAATCCAACCTGGGGTGACGCCTCTCGCACAAAGATTCCGCGTTAATAATCTATTTCTGATTGGTTAATAAAACAGGTTAGTACTTTGTATTATTAGTATTAATGACATTTAAAACTGGTTTCGGCATTACTTTACCCCCCAAAATTTTTAAATATATTCATTTGTGAATTAAAGATCGAAGTACCAAAAAAAACAAAGAACCAATGTGGTTACCATTTAAGGTGCACCACATACGCAAATGTTTGTCTGCTGTGCAAGATCATCCATGGTACTGCTGCTCCTCCTCTAAAACAGTTTGTTTCTCTGAGCTCTGAAACTACCTCCCGAGCCACTGGATCCACTGTGTGCGGCGAGTGTAGTATCCCCAAACGCAGGACAGCATTTGGAAACTCAGCCTTTTCATGCGCGGCCGTCCGTCAGTGGAACATGTTACCAACTGAGCTGATCACATGTACAAACTATGGCACATTTTCACGCCTGGCGAAACAGTGGCTCCTCTCAAACCAAACCTGCGCCCATAGTGTGGACTGAGGAGTGTCTGATGAGTGAAGAGAGAGTGATGCTCTAGAGTGAATGAAATGAATGATGCTTTTGATAAGGATGATGTTTTTAAGATGCTGAGAAAACTGGGAGTGAATGATGATACAGAATTGTTACGATCCTCAGGACATTATAAACACATTCTCTTTGTATATTTGATTTTATGAACTATAACATCAACCTGCCCAGGGACTACAGGTGGAAATTAGCACTGGCGCTATAACCTGGTACAATGCATCTCTTCTGTTAAGGTTAATATACATTTCTCACCGTCCCTGTCTCATTAAATAAACTAAACTAAACCACTTGTATCCGCGATCCTGTTCCTTCGGTCATTACCCAAAGCAAAATTAGCAAAGTTAGCCTTTCTATTGATATGGAATTATTGTTTTATTGTTGTTTATTTTGAAGACACTTTTTAGTCATGATTGAACGTCCTGTGAAAATGGGGCAAACATCTTTGGGGAGCTATGGGGGAGCATTGGCCATTTTAGAGGAGGCTATTCATTGGTTCCAGGCATTACTCCTTCCTCACTTGAATGATTTTGCATGGCTACGGTCCTCTGTTATAACAATTGTGCAACTCAAATCAAAATATGAAATCTTTTGAAAGGGAAAAGGTCCACACAAAAGGAATGATTGGCTTGAAACTCATGAATTGGAGGAAAAGGAAGACGTACAATAAGATAAGATAATCCTTTACTGTCTCTCATGGGAGGAATTTGGGACGAGGGTCACACGTTTTAAAGGTGCATTGTGTAACTTTTCTGATGGCGGGTCTGGCAAATGCTTTTAACCATGAAGATGTTATTGCTTTGTCTGGAATTTTTCACATTTCTCATTTTTTTATCTTTTTATCTCATTTTTTATCTTTATGGATCAAACCGGACGAAGTTACAGGGCAGATCTGTGGAGAGGCCACCCCGTTCACAGTCAATATGCCTGATTTTCTAGGTATTTTTGAGCTATAAAACCACTTGTAATTGAATAAATGTAAGGTAGAGCTCTTTAATGTCACACTGTGGAACATTCCAGGAAGAGCAATGACAGACCCTCCACCAGAAAAGTTGCACAATGCAGCTTTAACACATAGAAAAGACATTGTAGTAACATGAGGACATACCATCTAACAATAAACAATGCTGTCTGTTCTGTTATATGTATTACCAAATTACACGGACACAATATATATGTATATATTTTTATCTTGATTTAACTTGTGATTTCTTAAGTAAAAAAAAAAAGGATGAGTCATGATTGTTGGCATGACTCTTGTCTTCAAAATTGATGACCTCTTGCAGACGAAAGTACAATGCAAAATGTATCTTAAAGGCTCGGTATAGTTTCTCTGATGGAGAGCCTGTCATGCTTGTTTCCATGGAGAATTTATTGCGTTGCCCAGAATGTTCAACAGAATGGCATTAATCTTATTGCTCTACATGCAGACACCGCCAGACCTATAGGTACAGGTCAGATCTGCGGGGAGGTGACCCTGCACGCTGTAAGAATGCATATTTTTCAGAGCATTTCAGAGCAAAAAAACACATGTAATTCAATAAACGCAAGGTTGAAAAGGGTATTGCTACACTGAGAAACATTTCAGGCAACATCTCCATGGAGACAATACAGAGACCGGTCCTCCCCAAGAAAAGTTACGCAGTGCAGCTTTAAAAAATGAAGAAAAGCTACATATGATCGCATTTTTATAAAGCACTTTTCCAACTTGAAGGCAATAAAAGTGCTTTACATCTCACACCAGTGTATGCAGACCCTGGAGGCTGGGAATGTTGTGTCTTGCAGAGATGGGATCAAGTCTTTGTTCAGCAAGTCTCAAGTTAGTCTCAAGTCTAGTCCAAGTCAAGTCTCAAGTCAAATACAGGCAAGTCCAAGTCAAGTCTTGAGACAATAGCCCAGATGTCGAAGTCAAGTCCTAGTCGTCTGCTTTGAGCTTCAAGTCATTTCAAGTCTTTAAATCAAAGCTTTGATTTTTGCAATTTATATGACTTTTAAAATTGTACTTAAAAAAATAAGAATATATTTGTATATGAGTATTGATAGAGTATATAAGAGTTATAGAATTTAATTTTGTTTTTTTTAGTTTTTTTTTTTTCTTTTTTAAATGTCTTGACAAGATCTTACTGTGAATCATTACAGTTAGAATGGAAATAATTCAGATTTAAAAGTTCTTCTCAAGTCTTCTCAAATCTCAGGCCTCAAGTCCCAAGTTATTGACCTTAAAGTCCAAGTCGATTCCCAAGTCTTAGTCCATTTTATCAAGTCTCAAGTCCTAAAAATAGTGACTCAAGTCTGACTCGAGTCCAAGTCACGACTTGGAAGTCCCCATCTCTGGTGTCTTGCGGGAGCTGGAATTATGTTTTTGTTTTTTTTAATGTTGAGATTGGGATCAGTGGTCAAACACACTACCAACTGAGCTTCTATCACCTCCTACTTGATGTCACAGGTCAAGATCAACGTAGACAAACCTCTGTATTTGACCCATTCTTGTATGCCGCTCTTCTTCAAATATTAGGCTATAATGTTAAGTACTTAAGTTAAGTTCAGCTATACTTTATTGTCCCTGAAGGAAATTTATGTTTTACATTTTACTCATCCTTCAATACCGCTGGGACAGCCTGTCAGGATCAGTGGTAGTGTAAAAATTGCTCACTGTCCTTGGCATACACTTTTGGATGAAGCTCTATCCAATTTACTGTTATCTAATACATTACAGTTACAAGTAAATTTAAGGCTTGGAAGATAATATGATTTACTACCTTCAGATTTAAGAACCCCACCAACACCACCACAACCACCAACAGCAACAACAACTGAAGTGTCTTTCTGTTTATAATTCATCTCTCTACATGCTTTAGTCTCTCAACATGCAGCTCACATTGCCATAAATCATTTCAAAACAAGTGTCTGAGTAGGCACACTGTAACTCATCATGTCATGTACAAATGGTATGGCATAAAATCGGTAGTAGGCACGAAGCTCATTTGTTAATATAGGCTTGTCTTGTTTTGCAATAAATAAGCAGGTAATTTACATGCTATCATGAAATCAGCCTGTCATAAAGTGTTTAACAGAACCTGGCTGAGTGAAATTACCTGTGTGAAATGAAAGTAGTAAACTAGAAAATGAGGAAGATAACAGGTGTGTGGTTGCTTAAAGGTGCACTATGTAACTTCTCAGTTGGGGGTCTGTCATGTACTTGTTTCTATGGATATGTCACTGTTCTGTCATGAATGTTCCACAGTTTGACATTAAACAGCTCTACCTTACATTTATTCAATTACAGGTGGTTTGAAGCATCTTAATTTGTGTTCACGATTCTTGTTTTCTCTCAAATCTTAAAGGGACAGTCCAGAATTTTGGACATAGGACCTCATTTCCTAGTGAGTCAGAGTGTTGGAGATGTGTGGAGACACTTTTTAAAATATTCAATCTAGTCCTTGTACAGTCCCTGACAAAAGTCTTGTCGCTTATCCATTTTGTAGAAACAAAAGCTTATGACCTGACTTTAAATTAATCGATTGGTTTTAGAAATGTCTCATATGAAAGCCAAAACCCTCCCAAATTATGCTCAATATACTAAAATAAATTGGCTTCACTGAAGAAGATTGATCATTTAATGAACACAGAAAGGTCAGATTTTGGTAAGACAAAAGTTTTGTCGCCTACAGAAAATTGAACAAATAATTTACTTCAAATACAAAAATATGTTGCATAACATCAGTGAATTAAGTAGTGGTGCTGTGAGATCCATATTTAATATCTTGTATGACTTCCATGAGCTTGAAGGACTGCATCCATGCGCTTCAACAATGATTCATACAATTTGTTGATGAAGTCATCAGGAATAGCAAAGAAAGCGTCTTACATGCCTCCCAGAGTTCATCAAGATTCTTTGGTTTTGCCTTCCATGCTTCCTCTTCCATTCTACCCCAGACATGCTCACTGATGTTCATGTCTGGTGACTGGGCTGGCCAGTCCTGGAGCACCTTGATCTTCTTCACCTTGAGAAACTTTGATGTAAAGATAGAAGTATGTGATGGAGCACCATCCTGCTGCAAAATTTGACCCCTTTTATGGTTGGGAATGTAAGCGGTAGCTAATACTTCTTGATATTTTAAGCTATTGATATTGCCTTCCACCCTGCAAATGTCTCGCACACCCCCATACTGGATGGAACCCCAGACCAGGATTTTTCTGCCACCAAACTTAACTGTTTTCTGGGTGAATCTTGGATCCATGCAGGCTCCAGTGGGTCTCCTGCAATATTTGCGGCGGCTGTGATGTAATTCAACTGAGGATTCATCTGAGAAATCCACCTTCTGCCACTTTTCCAGTGTCCATCCTTTTAGCAGGCTGTGGGCCTTGGCAAATGCCACACGGTTTTTTAATTGCCTTTTGTTTAGTGCTGGTTTCTGTGCACTGATTCGACCGTGGAGACCATTTCGAGACAGAATTCTACAAACTGTTGTGGTTGACACAGGGACTTGAGGTGACCAGGCCTGGTGGAGCTCTGCTGCAGTGGAAAAGGGGCTGGCCTTGGATTTTTGAATCAACAAACGGTCCTCCCGAGCAGTTGTCTTGTGGGGTCTGCTGGACCTGGGCTTGTCAAAAACATCTCCAGTCATTTCAGATCTTTTTCTTATTCTTTGTACTTGACGCTGAGACACATTGAAGGTGTCAGCCACCTCAGCAGTGGATCTGGTCTTCAGCCTCTTGATAATTAACGCTTTGGTCTCAGGGTGGTTCTTAGGCATGTTGTCAGAGGTCAAGCTGCAGTTGATGTGAAGGTCTGGTGTGCTGGGGTTCTTTTTATACGCACCCACTAATTGATTGATCAGTAACTGATCACAGGTGAGGCTGTAATCTAAGATTGTGTGCATCATATGACGAGGCGACAAGACTTTTGTCTTGCCAAAATCTGACCTTTCTGTGTTCATTAAATGATCAATTTTTCTTCAGTGGAGCAAATTTATTTTAGTTTATTGAGCATAATTTGGGAGGGTTTTAGCTTTCATATGAGACATTTCTAAAACCAATCGATTAATTTAAAGTCAGGTTATAAGCTTTTGTTTCTACAAAATAGATAAGTGACAAGACTTTTGTCAGGGACTGTATTTGCAGAGGTCGCTGGTGCTAGGCTAGTGCATGTCAATGGCCATAGTTAGCCTGCCACTAAAAACAGTCTTAGTCACTCAACAAAGCACCTGAAGCAAATCTATTATTACGCCAAACTGTTCATGTGAATGTCTGTGTTGATAGAATAATTTTGGAAGTAAAACCAGCCTTGCATTTGAAGGATTTATGTCTGAGCAGCAGCAGTGAGTTGTACTTGTCCAGTCTCTCTCTCTAAAACCTTCAAATCAGGCAAGAAATCTAGGGGTAATAATGGACTCAGACTTGAACTTTAACAGCCACATCAAATCAATAACATCTGCAGCCTTTTACCATCTAAAATACATAGCAAAAATCAAAGGTTTACTGTCTAAAGCAGACTTGGAGAAACTTATCCATGCGTTTGTCTCCAGTAGGTTTGACTACTGTAATGGTCTGCTCACTGGTCTCTCCAAACGAGCTGTGAGACAACTGCAGAACATCCAGACCGCTGCAGCTCGGGTCCTTACTCGAACTAGGAAGTACGAGCACATAAGTCCTGTGCTCAGGTCTCTGCACTGGCTTCCTGTGCCTCAGAGAATAGATTTTAAAGCAGCTCTGCTTGTGTACAAGTCTCTCCATGGCCGAGCACCAAAGTACATCTGTCACATGTTAGTGCCATATGAACCATCTCGCACTCTGAGGACCTCAGGGACCGGCCTCCTGCTGGTGCCCAGAGTCAGGACTAAACAAGGGGAGTCAGCGTTTCAGGTTCATGCAGCTAAAACCTGGAACAGTCTTCCTGAACATGTGAGACAGGCCTCTTCTGTGACGCTGTTTAAATCCAGGCTCAAAACATTTCTGTTTAACTGTGCATATAACTGAAAGGTTTTCATTCCGCACTCTTCTCTCCAATTTATGTCTCTCTTTTTTAATTTTAATCTTCATGATTATTTATGTTTTGATTTGTTTTTATTATGATTTTAATGTATTTCTTATTCTGTAAAGCACTTTGAATTACTTTGTGTACGAATTGTGCTATACAAATAAACTTGCCTTGCCTTGCCTTACTTCCTGATAGAAAGCTTGGCAGCGGCGAACTGATATATGAGAAGATAGTCCCTCAATATGCAATGATTCATGCAGTGCAAGGTTAGTTTTATTTCAAACATTATTCTATCAACACAGACATTTGTTTGGGTGTTTTGTGGAGTGGGTAAGACAGTTTTTAGTAGCAGGCTATGGCCATTGACATGCACTAGCCTAGCACCAGCGACCTCTGCAAATACAAGGACTGGATGGAATATTTTAAAAAGTGTCTCCACACGTCTCTGACACTCTGGCGAACTAGGAAATGAGATCCTATGTCCAAAATTCCGGACTGTCCCTTTAATTTTAATGAGTTGTTAATGTGCACTGTGAACAGAATACTACTTTATAAATTAGACTTTTTATGTAATTGTGTAGTAATGCTACTCTACACTGTTATTTAACTCCTCCTAAATCCTTCTGCTATTGTATTTGTTTTAATTGACAATTTTAACTTCTGTCCCGGGACAATGGATTGCCAAAAAAGCCTTTTGGTTAATTACATTTACACTAATATAATAACAAAGCAATTGTCAAATTGTAAATTGTACAGTTCAAAAGTGCATTTTCGTCAATATATTGTCATGCCATGTTATCAATTTAATGTACTTATGTAAATGTACCTTCAGTTCATATTCACTTTCTGTTCTGAATTGTTTTGGTAGTTGTCCTTTTCATGTGATGTGTATATTGACTTTCATTGTATTTGTTGATAATATGGTAAATATGTGTGGTTCAGCTGCCACCCACAAGCCCAAAGCTTAAGTGTTCAGTCCCATCTTCAAACAGTTGCATATACTTTTATTGCATCCTTGGGCAAGACATTTCACCCACGTTTCTCCATTGATACTTTGCAGCTGATGCAACATTCCCTGGGGGTGTGATTCTAACTGTAGGCTCTGCTCTGTCTGAAGCTCTGTTACTCAAGTTAGACTTTAATCTAAGCTTTGTTTTAAGTCAGGTGGTGTCCACACGATACTTTTTTGGTCAAAACAATGAAGTTTTTATTCATTTTGCCCTTTCGTCCACACAGAGCTGGCATTTCGGGTGGGCAAAAACTGTGTTTTTTGAAAACAGTTTCCAGAGCAGAGAAATCTAAGAATGCCAGCGTTGCGTTTTCATGTGAACCGCAGCGTTTGGGAAACGATGACCTCACGTTTGTTTGTTACAGAAGAGGAAGAACTTTATGCACATGTGCTCTTTGTAGTGGCTCTGGCTGTATCCCGTTTACAACACCACATATGGGTAGGGCATATGTATTACATCGTTTTCACTCAGTGCTCCGTTGTCGTTTAGACGTGAATATTTATTGATTGCGTGTGGATGTGTGAATGCAAATTTTTTTCAACCTGCAAAAAAAATAAAAATAATAATAATAATCCAAGAGTGTTGTCATGTGGATGTAGCTTCAGTCTAACCAGAAAGGCTGAATTAGTTTGAATTACAACAGATGATATGATTTGTGTGTTTAAACAAGTCTTTCACACATAAAATTACAATCACAACCTAGCTAACATTAACAGTTTTTTAGTTAGTCACTCTCACCTTTTTTGCAGAAAATAAAACATCTAAACAGAACCATGAATGCTCGTATTGAGCACAGGCTCCTGAAAATGTAGTAAATTTTCTTGAGTCTTCAGACAATCTTAAAACCTTGGTAGTTATTTCTAATGCATGCATTGTGTCACCATGGTCACTGATGAACATTTTGCCATAGAAATACATAGAAATACACCCCCAGTGTGATGCAACTGCAAAATATCAATATAATACTCAGATGAATAGACTACTCTGCTCCCTTCAGGGCAGATGTGGCTACTTATGCAACTCACCACCAGAGAACATGCAAATTGACTGAAAAAAATGCAAAGAACTGTCAGGTAACGTTGAACATCTATAGAAATCACAGCCACAAGACTAATGCTTTATTATTATTATTATCATTCAGACATGCTCGTGTTCTCTAACTACAACGAAGCACTTTACACTACAATCTTTTGTTGTTTGTTCTTACTGATGCCATACAAGACACATAATCACAGCAGTGTGCATAAAAAGAATCAATTACTACAACTGGAAAAATATAGCATGTTCTCTTACACACTTAGTTTGCAATTTATACAAAGGTTAAGTCGAGCAAATTCAAAGTGAAAAAAATGTTTATAGAAAGACAGTTCACAATTTACAGACTGACATTAATCCAGCAGGTGAGAGCCATACTGTCTACACCCAATGAAAACTGTTAACACGACATTTGCTGCTGCCAACATACTGAGAAACACGCCTCATTATTTGTGCCCAAAGTGAACGCAGTTGTCAATTGATTAAAATGTAAATGAAACAAATTGCACGCTTCTTTCTGTGCTGTAATTGCACGAGTATGGGACGGTCTATATGAATAAAAAATATATTGGTTGGTTAATTGAAAGACATGGTTCTTCCTGTCTCTCCCACTGTGGCATTGTGAAGCTCCCAGCATGCGTTTAAGAGTAGATCAATGCAGCCTCCGCCCACCCGGTAGTTTATGCCCTAGTCCTCTGACATGTATTCGATTGGGGAAAAGTGGGATTGTAAAGCTGAAGCACTGGCCAATACATTTCTTTCAAACATACACCCATTTACATGTGGCGCCCGGCGGAGAGCTACATTTAAAATTGACTGATTGAAAATTTAACAAGTGGGCGACTGAAGTCTTTAGCCGCTGTTGTAGCGCACAGTGGTCGCCTGTGATCAGATTGAAAGTATGGATCTGTAGTCCAGACATGTAAGGACAGGAGCGACTAAAAATATGTGATGATGCCAATAATAATAACAATATACTTCATATCATATGGATCACTGGTTCTCAAGGTTTGTTTAAAGGATCCATATTACACTATTTTCTGATCTACGTCATAATGTTACTTCCTCATTAAAAAAAAATCCAGAATTTTGTTTTGTTTCATCCACACATGTTTCACACAAATCCTGCACATTTAGGAGTTCTTCTCTCAAAATGAAAACACTCTGTTCCATCTGATGATGTCATGAGGTAATACAGGAAGGGCTTTTTGTGCATTTATGTGTTTTGTTTTGTTTGTTTTTTACTCCAAACACCTTCACTAGAATCATGTGGATAATTTCAGACTTGGAATTGCCAATTTCTACTGAACTAAAGGCTACCACTGAAGCTACCACTTCATGACATCACAAAGTGGAAGAAAGCATTCTGAGCTTTGGAGATCTAGACCAGGGGTGTCAAACTCAAACTCACAGAGGGCCAAAATTAAAAACTGGGACTAAGTCGTGGGCCAAATTAAATATTTAAATGGAAAATTTCAACAACATCTGCATGTTTTCTCTTCTTTCGAGATACATAATGTTAAGCCTTTTCTAATAAAAATAAATGTTTAATAATAGTTTTGTTTAAACATTGAATCCAGAACAAGCATAATATAAAATAATAACAAAATTTTTAATAAATAATGTCTTTATAGCCTGTCTGTAGCTGGCGAGCCTGCTTTAATACATATTTGATATGATCTCATGGGCCAAATATGATTATATTGTGGGCCAATTTTGGTCCCCGGACCTGAGTTTGATATGTCTGGTCTAGACAGTCTAAAAATACAGGATTATTCCAGCATGTGTGAATGAAACAAAAGACAAGTCTGGGAATGTTTTTGATTTGGTAACAACATTATACCATGGTTAAAAGCTCACAACACTTACTTTTGCATAATGTAGGACCTTTAAAGTGTATTTGTTAGGTCAATATAACACCACTCATAGCCTCATCCTCTCAGTTTCAGTCCTGAGAAGAATGTTTTACCAAGTACCACCTAGGAAGACAGAAAGACATTCAAGTACCATGTTTCTTGAATGTCTTAACTACGTCTGAAGTAGGAATATTCTGTTATCAGCACATTTCTGTCAGTCTGCCCCAAGGCTGTTGTCATACCCAGGGGTTCTTACCTTCAAAAGGCTGGGGAGCAAATGACTAATGGAGTAATGCAAACCAAATGTGTTAAAATGGTCTAGCTTTTTTTGTTTGTTTTTTTATAAATGATTATGACCTTCGATGTACGTTTTGACTCAGAGTGGACTTATAGTTTGTCCAACTGTATTACGAACTACAGACCATCAGTATCATTAAAACTTTACATTTATTCAGACATATTTTTAACAAACCTTGATATACAATTTTAAATTATTTGTCTAACATTACTTACTAAAAAAATCTGATTTTGAATGCTTTAACTTCTGAAAAATAACTTGTTTCTTCACTCTCTATGAGGGCACAAATCCATCAGTTGGACATGCACAGCTGGAGCTTTTCTAAGTCCTTGGAAATGGGCTTATTGTGAGTCCATGGTCTGAAGGCACTGGTGCATTATGGGTGAATATGACTTATGTGGTCACTGCTGTTTGGTCCCCATGTCTCCCAGTTTCATGCAGACTTCTCCAAATCCACTCTAACCAGTGCAGACCTCGAACTCCATCACAGCTACGTCTTTTTGTCCATTATTTTAGGCAGAACCATTAAAGTGTTGTTTTAATTGACTGTGATGGATGACAATGTCTACTATGGTCCGGCATAACGCGGTCTAAGTCTCTAAATGTGTGTTCAGGATTACCATAACTCTCTTGTCATGGCCCTGTGTTGGTGACTTTGTTGGCAGGTTTTTACAGGGGAACAATAAACGTGAGACAACAGCAGCAGAGCGGGCGCATGACTCTGGACTACACCGCCCTTATAATGGGTCCTCTCATTAAAGTGTGCAGCACCTTGAAGCAGTATGTATTGATCGATTGGGTTATTCCAGGAAGACAAGTAAGTAAACATAAGTAACATGGCAGCTTGTGGGGAAGGCTGGTCCCTGAGTTCGACTAAACGGGGATGTTGTGCCGATGGACCAAAAGTGGTGAAATCCATACTGATAAATTTGTTAAAGTTTTTGTGTAAAATTTGCTTATCTGTAACTGTATTATTGCTCAATGTAAATTTGATTGTTTTGTTTGTTTTATTTTTAAGCCCTGTTCAAGCCTTGTTCAAATTAAACATTTTGTGAAGCCCTGGGATTTGACTGATGTTGGCAATACAATAATACAACTCGCCCTATGTCAATCATTATTTAATTTTTGCTCTGTTTCTTCTTATGACCTCTTGTATATATAAGTCTAAGTCTAAGTAATACAAGAACAAATTGAAACTGAAAACTGAATTATTATCAAATATCAACTTGCAATAAGATTTGTCATAATACTTAGTGCATAGTGGAAATAACTGTATTTTCAGCTGTAAAGCTTGACTCTCATAACAAACTTTTGCATTAAAGGTGCCATTTGTTAGCCAGGCTTGCTCTACCTAGTGCCTCCGCTCAATTTAATTTCTTTCCAGCGACTAGGTCAGGAATTGGAAGGCACTAGATGGTTTGCAAAAACCCTGGACGTGCGGGTTCGGGCACCAGCCAATCAGCGAAGAGCCATATATTCTGTGTTGGCAATGATTCCCAAGATCGAGGATTTAAAGCCGGAATAAAGAGAATGTTTGGTGAATTATTATTATCAAGGGGAAAGACGTTATTGTCCTTCTTCCTACAGGATTTGGGAAAAGCTTAATATACCAGTTAGCCGTGTTAGCAGCGCATTACATACGTCACGACCAAATATCAGCGACTGGTTAAATGAAAAAAAAAGTACCCACCTACCGTCAAGCGAACGAATTCTAACACTGTGAGCTCAAACAGTTTCTATGAAGTGAAATCAGCTGAAGAATCAGGCTTGCTCTTTGTAACGTTTACACCTGCTTGTCTACATGGAGATGTCATTGCTTTCCCTAGAATATTCCACATGCATCAAACTTATCCATCTCCAAGGAGACAAGCAGGTGATGCCAGCAGGTCAGATTGTGGAGAGGAAAGCCTGCGCACAGTAAGAAAGTGTGTTTTCAAATGTTTTTAGGCAATAAAAACAACTATAATCGATTGAAGGCAAGATAGAATTAATGGCCTAGTGTGGATCAGTAATACAGGATGTGCTCGTGATGTGCTTATGATAATACAGGAAGTGCTCCACAGCATCTCCAGATACCCTCACTAGAATCATTTGGATGATTTCAGCCCTGGAATCATCAGTCTTTCAAACCTGTTAACTTGTAAACTACTGCTTCATGACATCAAAAGGTAGAACAGAGCATTTTGAGCTTTGGATATGGTGACACACTATTAATAAAGGATTACTCAAACATCTGTGAATGAAACAAAACACAACTTCAGGTCTGATTCTGATAAGGTTATTCAATTTTGAAAGCTTTTTCTTGTAATACATCTCACTTACAGAGAAATTAAATGAGCAAAATACATTATCTATGATCACATTCACAGTTACAATAGAAGCTCGAGTGCTACTGGAGCAGGATTAGATGTAAGATTTCTGAAGGGCCTCCAGTGTTAAAATCTCAAACGACCCAAATGATATGAGATGATTCGAAAGAGCACTGAGAACGGCTCTCCAGTTATCAAGTCAAATGCGTCATATTTACTGAGTGATTGTGATCTCATATGATTAGCCATCTCCTAATGCTTAAATATAATCTCTGCGATTTAGACCTAATCGCCGCTTAACACACTACTCGGAAATAGAGAGCTGCTTTTCTCATTCAAAACACATCAACACCAAACAATGCATTAACTTACCCCCCAGGCCACGACTTTGAATAAATATCTCCTTAAATGGTGATAGTTTACAGCAGGCTCATTTCTAAATACCAAATCAGCAACATTCACCTTGCTCCTGAGTGTGGAAAGCATCTTCTTAACAGCATAATAAAACTGAACCTCAAACCTTTAGTACACTTTAAATGTGACCATCTGGCCTTCAACGTCAGCCGCAGTTTGGCTAAATGAGAAGTTGCAAGGACATTTTATCCGAAAAGGACAAACCGGAGCGTCCCTCAGCATTGCATATGAATTACAATAAGGTAGGCTGATTGATTGACATTTAAAAGTCAGGCCCAAAAACCCGGGCGTGTGTCAATAAAGAGCAAGAGGTCAGTGTAGTTGTGCAATAAAATAATACCTTAACAGGATACAGGGGTTCATTGTGATTCATTCCCGGTGGGAGTGCCAGAGAGACCACCGCTCCCTCCTCCGCCTCACTCTAACTAATGAGAAGCTATAAACGCCTCTGCTAGGGCACTGTTTATCTGTGAGACTGGGGGCCAAAAATTTTATTGTTACTCAACTAAAAGTAAAAGTAGTGATTTTAAAGTGTACAAATGGACTAAAATGAAGAATTATTGAAATGTGCGTTATAAGTTTTCTTGTGAACGGTTCTGCTTGTCTCGTGAAAATTGTATTGCTTCGCCTGGAATGTTCTACAGTGTGGTATTAAACTTCTCTGTCTTCTATTTATTCAATTACGGCCATTTTATTGCCAAAGTCACCTGGAGATTGCTAAGTTTTAATGCGGGTAAAACAATAATCTCCATGGAGACAGAAGTTTTGGGACTCTTAATCACAAAATGTACGTAGTGCAGCTTTAAAAATGACACCAGTGAAGGACATCAAATGCAGTGGTGGTTTGATTTCAGCTTGATTTGTTTATTTTGTCCTTGAGCAAGTCAGTCTGTACACGAATCCAATGAACTACAACATCATCTACATATTTCCAAATATACTGTGCTGAAGCATGATGATACTGTAGTTTAGTGATATTATTTGTCGTAGTAGTAGTGGTAGTGGTGGTTGTTATTGTAAAATAAATTTAAGTACCTGAGAGTTGGAAGAAAAGAAGAAGTTTATTTATCTCTATGGTTGAGTTGTAGGGAGTATTATACCTTTGATGACATAGGCAAAGATAACAAGGACTCTAGTCTCTAGTAGTGGTAGTTAGGGGTGTAACGATAGCCAAGTCTCACGATACGATATCGTCACGGTATGAACCCCACGGTACGATATTTATTGCGATATCGTGGGAAAGCTCACGATATGGTGGGGAGGCTCACCAATAGGGATGTAACAATATCCAAAACTCTGGGTACGATATTTTCACGATATACATCTCACGGTGCGATATTTATTGCAATATTTTGTGGAGGCAAACAAAACTCTTAATATGCTTCTTTTTCCTCTTAAAATGCTTTGACAAGACTTAATCCAAAGAATTAAGACTTAAAAGTGCTTAGAATTGTTATTTCTTCATGTAGTCTACAATGAAATGGAGCAAAGGATCATGGTCTATGTAGTTCCCTCTGTCTTTTTTTAGCTATTGCTGCACCATAACTCTTAATTTAAGCAAAAGGACTTGTAATTTGATATATTGTGATGGTCCATTACTACTGTGAGAACTTTGACGATACGATATCACGATACTTTGGCTATTGTTACATCCCTAGCTGTAGTAATAATGGTAGTCATGGTGGTAGTAGTAATCGTTGTAGGAGGCAGATCTGAGGCAGTATCCTTCAGCATTTTGACCTGGACTGAAGACTGAAAAACATTTGCCCAGTTAACAGAATTTTCATTTGGATCCTGTCTAGACAACTGAGGAATTGATAGACAATAGTAACAGACTTTTTTTTCCCATGGTAATATTGGTAACAATCATGTAAGCCAAGTTAGTAAAAGTACTGCAGTTGTTTTTTTTTTACGAGCAGCAATAGCGACAGAAGCAGCGTCTGTAACAAAAGCCCTCCCCCCTCCTCCCCACTCTATCTAATGAGGCTCCATAAACGCGGTGGGCTTGGACGTGTTTATCTGCGAGGGTCCAAGGTGCCCTCAGTCACTCACAGTGCGGACACTCACTGCTGCTCATAACACTTCACACATCAGCTGTCTGTCGCATATGGTCCAACTAAGTCCGGCCATGGCTCCTGTCCCATCTGCCGCTCACCTCACAAACTGTTATCTCACTATATTGTGCTGCAATGTTCAGCTATTAAGAACAAGTCATTACATTTCTATTTAACGTAGGAAGGACCTGTATATGTATATATAAGCAAGTATAATTGCTCAGTAATTACTCATGGACGCCTGACACTACACTTATTTCATGGTGTAATTAATCCTAACATTCACTCAGTATAAAGACAATAAATTAGCGAAAAAACATGGTTAGTGTGTTCTCGTGGTTATAAAAGTTTATTGTCTCTGTTACAGTGTTATTTCCATCCCATTTAAAGGTCCTATATTACACAAAATTGACTGTGATCTTTAGGCTGTCTTAGAATGTTGTTACCTAATCAAAAATGTACCTGGAGATGTGCTTTTTTTTTTTTTTTTTTTTCATGTTCGAGTAACTCTTTATTATTAAGTTGTTTACATCTCCAAAGCTCAAAATGGTCTGCTCCACCTTATCATGTCATAAAGCAGAAGTTTAAAAGTTAACATCTACCTTTTAACTTAACAAGATCGGTCTTGATCTCAAGATTGGCCTCGAGACCTCTTTTTTACGGTCTTTTATGAGCACATTTGGACTCAATCTTGATGGTGCTTGGTTTCGGTCTTGTCTCGGATTCGAGGTTTGTGCAGAGGCTGCTAAATAACAAAGCAAAACCAGTAAAAGAATGTAAATGTAAATGTTGTGAACTTGAAAAAACTCACTTGATTCACTTTGAAGTTGTTTTCTGTAAAGTGCCAGTGGAAGCAGGATTAAAGAAGGGGTTCGCCAACTGTGGGACAGGGTTAAAAAAAGTGGCGTTTAAGTGCAGCACAGTTTGCTTGGCCTTTTTTAACCCTAGGTGAACATTAACCAGATCAAATTGAGATAGATTTATAAAAAAAAACAAAAAAAAAACATTGATATATAAGTGTCAAAATACAAATAAATGTAGGAAATGACAAAGATGGTCTCGATTTGGTCTCCATGGGCCGTGATCTTGATCTTGTCTCAGTCTCGACCTTTAAAAGTCTTGGTCTTGTCTCGGTCTCGACTCTCAGAGGTCTTGGTCTTGCCCTGTTCTCACGACTCTGTGATCTCGAACTGGTCTCGTTCTCGATCAGTGCGGACTTGACTACAACACTAGTTATGATGCTGTGTTTTCAGTTTGAGAAGAACACAGCCTGAATACATTTTGTCTCTACATTTTGTTACATAGACACGTCGTTCTCATTTTCGAATACAATTAAATTTGACCCAAAGATTGCAGAATACATTTATTATATTTTTTTGACCCATGAACCAGCTGCTCTGCTCATTTTAGTTCGTCTCTTAATTGTCAGGCACACAGCAAATCTACCCCATCCCTCCCTACTACTACTACTACGCACAGTCCTAACATGGCCTCCTCTTCCTCCCCTGCAGATCTGCGCTCTCCGGTCCTGCCAAGCCCTGGCTCTGGTCACATCTGGAAGGAGCCAATGATTTCAGCGCCATAAGCCAGCCTCCCCTCTCCGCTGGGGCCTCACCGCCTAAATTGATTTCTGGTATAAAACAGATGCAAGAATTATAACCGTAGCGGCACACGGATAGTTTATTTTCCATAACGATGTGCAGGGGTGATCATGAGAGCTGGAGGGCGCTGGGTGGGATCGCAGGCTGACATGTTCATCTATTAGACGAGCAGACTGGGATCAAATGCACTGGATTGATGGAGCAGCGTGTGACCTGCAGTTGGAGGAAGAGAAAAGGTTAAAGTGAAGCATATGTACACTTTTACTGAGGTTCAAGCCCACAAAGTCAAACTACAGCTGTGGATTTTTAGAGAGGAAAAAAAAGGTTTCATGATTTTTTTTTTTTTTTTTTGATGACCTACATGTTATGTTACTGTCTATATGGTAGAGATAAATAGTTAACATATTACACAAAAGTAAAATGGGATACATTATGTCAAATTAACTTTTAACCATGTTTTAATACTGTTTTTAAGCATTGAGTGCTCAGAAAATCAAGGGCGTAGGTTTGGTCTCAGCTTTGATGGGGACACTATCAGCTAAGAAAGAGTAAAATGGGATAAGAATAATTCTTTCCAAAAACACACAGAATCTGGGCAGGTCCAAAATAAGTGAAATGTGGTTTCATTTTTCAGTTTGCAAAATGTACAGTTTGTGTCCATTGCTCTTCTAACATGATTCTTTACCAGATAACAGTGATGTAGAAGTTTGTAGCAGATTTCCCTTTGCTTGTTGGTGATGAGATATTTGTCAGGTCATGTCCGTACATTTTTCCATGAAATATTGTCAATAGAGTCTGGCTGCTGACAGTGCACGAGTAGGGCTCCTTTTGGGAGGTGCACTTGTGGCAATAGTCGCTCTTTTTCCACGGCGACGCAGTATAAGGCAAGTTTAATTGAAGATGACGCCACGTAAGTTCCATTTGAAAAGTTTTTCAAAGTTTGGTGTGCTGCATCTTCACTCGCGTCTGCTCAAGTCGACATCTTCGGGTGCTGGCACTGTCCAGCTGCTTCCAGAGTTTAAGGTCCTGGCACCACAAATGACATCACTATTGATTTTGGAAAAAATATCGGAATAAATTTATGTTTTTGTTTATTAAAATAAAATGGCAAATATTGGTAGGGACAATTTTGTCTTCCCCAAATATTGGTTGTGACATGTCCCCACCATCCCTATGCAAACCTAAGCCCTTGCAGAAAATGCATGTTTTAATCAATTCACCTTTTCTATGTTAAGTCATTTTAGATCAATATTGTTTTTTATAATGAAAAAAAAAAGTGTAAATAAATGATCCGTGTATGTCTGCTTTAAAATAAAAAAAATAAAATAATTATTACCAGTTTTATACTGTTGAAAAATCTAAGAATTGTATGAAAGTAACTAAACTTTTTTGAATATGAATCATTATACATAGTAACATTGCATATAATCAGTTTTACATATAAGTGTATAATTGATCATTTAACACGTGTTGTAATTTCCTAATGCTGAATATCTATTAGCAGCTGACCTTTCCCAAGACAGGATGTGTAAATGTGCATTCACAGGCCTCTCCACAGATCTAATGATCTGATCCAGGGGTGTTACATGTTTCACTGTAGTATCACAGGTCTGTATAGAAACATCATGGCTGCTTTTTACTGCTACTCTCACGTCATAGTAACATCTCAAAATAATTCAGACTCTTTTAGAGCCTTTTAGAGCCTTTCACGGTGACTTAGCTGTAGCTACAAAACATCTGTTTAAGTTTCACAGTTGTCTAAGATGTTTAAGGTGTTGTCAACACACGCATTTGAGTACAGCAGGAAGTTGTAAGAGTAAGTCTATACTGTATGTCTGTTTGTGATGTATTTTTCGTATCTGGGTAAAGATATTACTTTTAGAATCCATCAGAATTATTATTGTGTTTTGTTTAATTCACACAAACCCTTTATTAGTCTCTCAACATCTTCAGAGCTCAAAAATGCTCTGGTTTCATGATGTCATGAAGGGGTAGTTTTCAAGTTAATAGCTACCTTTTACTTTACCTTTAACTTTTCGCTCAGTAGAGATTGGCAATTCCAGGGCTGAAGTAATCTAAATGATTGTAGTGAAGGTGCATGGAGTTTAAAAACACAGTGGAGCACTTCCTGTCTTAACACATGACAACACACGGTAAAGTGTTTTCTGCCTAAATATGCAGGGTTTGTGTATTTATCATGTTTGAATGATACAAAACACAACTGCTGGTATGTTTTTGATGATGAAACAACATTATAACATACAGTAAATCAGAAAATAGCGTAATATGGGACCTTTATGTTTTCAGTTTGAGTATTGCACAAACTTTGAATGGGCTGTAAAATTTAAAACAAAATCGAGAGATGTCTTAGCAGTTTCTTTTATTTAAAATTTGAGTTGTTCCTTTTTGCACCTTTTAAATACTTTTTTTGTTTTGTTTGTGAAACATTGTAATAGACAATATTCTCCGAAGCATTGTTCATTTTGCATTTTTCAAAACAATTTCAACATTTTAATACAATGCCCAACTTTTAAGTGTATTGTTCATGGAAATTCCAGAAAATCAAACTTTTTTTTACATGCTTCTGAGGTAGATGTTAATGTTGCTCTGTGCCAACAATTTCTGATTACTGCATAGACAAAGATAGGTGAAGTGTCTTGCTCAGTGGCACAATGACAGTAGATAGCAGGAATGGGACGAGATACAATTTCTACGAGATGAGACATGTCACAAGATCTGGCCCATGAGAACGAGACAAGACGAGATTTTGATGTAATTTTTAAGAAATAAATAGTGCCATTCAGTTCATAATTTTAGCTTCACACTTTTGTTTTTTTAATTTTATAGTTTGCTGTGATTTTAGCACTGCATTTTGATATTATAGTTTCTCAAAATAAGCTACTCAGCAAGGTTATCCTTTTTTCCCAAGGCAAATTTAAAAATAGGAGTAAAAATAAATCTCATGAGATAATTTTCTTCATGTTTTCAAGTCTAGATAGTGAGATTCAAAGCACCAGCTTCGGGTCACATTATCTGGTGTTTTATATGAAATGATCACAGTTTTGATTTGTCTCATTCATTTGTAGACCGTGAACACATCAGGTTTGCTTCGAAGACAATGAGGAACATATGACAGTGCTGTGAGCTGTTTTCACTCTTGACAAACTGCTGTCTACACCGGAGCGTCTGTGGATGCCAGAGGGCTCAGACTGAAGCCTAAGAATGAGTTTCCAAATTCGCCCAATCTTTCAATCAGGTACTTATCTGCTGGGATAACACAAGAGACACAGCCCCTTTATCTCAAAGACTGGAGCTCTCACTGAAACAATGTCAGAGTACAGTACAAGGAGAGTGGGATGTGATCCTCTTTGAGACAAGATCAAACAAAGACAAGAGGGCTACAATCAAATTATAAAACTCAAGTGGCGTTTGCACATTTACACAACAATGTTAAAACATAGCATATAGTTCAGCCAATTATTGATACTTTGCAGCCGATATCATCAACATTTCCTGGTGGTGTGAAGATAAGTGAAAGCACTACACTCTTAGAAGTTATGTTACTCCTTTTCACCTTTTTGTTGAAAATCAAACACTTGAAAAGGCCCATGAATGCTTGTAATCATCACAGGCTCCTGAAAATGTGTTGTTTAAATCCATTTTGTGTTTTTTCTTGAGTTTTCAGATGATCTTAAAACTTTTTTTATCTGTTCAGACTGCAGCCTGACGTGACCGAAATCTGATTTTATCACCCCATGCGACCTGTATCTGATCTTTTAATAACAGTCTCAATGAAACAGATGTGTTTTTTTCAAAAGTGGCCCAGGCCACTTGGATATTGAAAGAGGATTTAAGTAATTTATCTTCCATGTACATCTCAGTTTAACATCGACACACAAAAGCTATATTTACACCATGATCTTCTCTTGGTCTCCAGCCTTTTACTTGGACAAGCTGAAAACTTCAACAACAGATATGTGATCCTAAAAAACTGATACACATCCAATCTTTTGACATGCGACTTCAGTCTGAATGGCCAGGTCGCAATCGACAAACCCGCCACTCTTGGCTGTGACTCCACATCCACATGTTCCTTTCTACGGACGTTGCTGTCATTGCTTGATTCTAGCGTCCATGTTTAGGCGACTTCCATAACACTGAGCATGTTCGCTGCGTGTGACATTGTCATGTCCTCCAATGCACATGCGGGACAATTTTGGGGTGTTTAAAGTTCACACTGAAGATCACATACAAGTCGCATTTAAAGGGCCTATCTTATACAAAATAACTCTTTTCACATCGTATCTTATGCACATATACAAGCACAATTTGAGTTTTGGAACATCCATTACACAATAGTTATGAAATCTTACTGATTTCTTGGAGGCGCTCACAGACCTGGAACTATGAAAGGCCGACTATTGCACATCCCCCCACCCCTCCTGAGAAAGCACAGGCTCCGCCCTCCAAACGTGACGTAGGCTCTGAGTGAGCCGCCTTTCCTCCACCCGTCTCAGGGAGGGAGGGGAAGACAGGCGTGCACAACTTTTATTCATCATGGAGATACAGCGCGTTCAGCCGCATGTGTTGGACCCGGAATTGGACGAGAACTTGAAGGTGCACAAAGCACAAGCACCAGGTGCGAAGTGCCTTCTGCTACTTCAAATGCGCCATAGGTGTAGCTGGCTTTGTCATCGTTGTAGCAGCTTTAGTTCATTGTCACGTGGGAGGGTGACAGAAATACGCTGCAATTTGTTAAAAAAAACACTGAATCAATCTATAAACTACTTTGGCGACATATACAAGGCCCACACATCACTCTTAGAAGGTAGAAAGCTCTGAAAAGTTGATTTTGCACGAGATGGGCCCTTTAAATGGAAATGTGAACGACCTCACAAAAAAATCTGAGTTCACAAAAAAATCTGAATTGAGCATTAAGCCCTGCAGTCTGAACATAGCCTTTATACCTCCTGACACCCTCACAGATAACTTGGAGTGATAGGAGCCAAATTAAGGAGCTCTGGGCCTGACACAGATGCATATATACTGTATGTTACAGCTCTGAACCACACCACAGCTCCCACCCATATTTTCCTTTTTTCCCTGCTCACATCTAATAACCAGACTTCTAAGAGGTACAGTAGATTAATAATACATTTGAACCATGCACAAGATGTCAACTGCATAAAAATTTATCAGATCACACTGTCAGTCTTTCCATTAAGCCCACACCATTGGATCTCCTGCCTCCTCCGTTGCACTTAAACCCTTAAACAGTTTTGGCTTGGGAAATTTCAGGCTAAAATCGCATTTGGCACGCCTCCCTCAAACATCTCCTCTCCCCTGATAACTCACTACTGTGCACGCTGGCAGCCCAGGTCTAGGCTGCACTTAGCAACAGTAATTATCGCCGTATTAGAGCCAGATTTTTATGATTCAACACGTGTAGAGGAGGTTCAAAAGAAGCAAAAATAACAGGGGTTCAGACAGTGACTTGCACCTTGCTTTGCCCTTGAAACAAAAGACTATTGTTTCACAGATGGTAAAAAGGCTGATGAAATTGTCAAACAAACATGCTGCAAAACTGTGACTTCAATATGCAATAACATTAGCTCCAGCCCACTCAGTTTTCATTTTTATAGGCGGGGGAGCGTCGTAACAATTGACTCCATTGTATGAGATTGGTGAGGGGCGCCGGGTTTATATTTAAGTATATGACTCCATAGTGCACCGCCAAGCCTGGTTAGTCAGTTTTATTGCTATACTCTTAATATGACAGGTGCAAAACTCCCATACATCCTGTTAAGTAGCTATAGGCCACCATTGTACCATATATATCCTGCTAGTAGAAAGGGTCACACTATTGGAGAATCACACAAGCGTCGATAACAAAAGCAGATGAACTCTTTTGAATTGGAGGATTTGAGTGGCGCATTGTTCCTGAATTGATGTGTCCTCATCCAATCCCCAGCGCACAAAGATAAATCATTTTTCAAGTGACCATAGAAACAGGTTTTCGCTCGGAGCAGTAGAATAGCCTTGAGCGAAACTATAGGGCAAACTTTAAAAGAAAATGTTAAAAAGCTTAAAAAGGTAAAGACAGGAGCTTTTCTAAGAAGAACTTGTATTTGGTTTGATTTCTGTTTTGTTCCAGCGACAGAGCCTCGGGCGGGGTACACAACCATGATGGGCAGAAGATGGATACAGAGCCATAGTAACACTGGGAGGACATGAAGACAGCAGAGTGATGTTGTGCTGGGGTAAAAATACTATATCTTGGTTCAAAAGCAGAATGACTAAGGTTGCTCTTGCACAGTGTGGGGAAATAATAAATGAATACATGTACTGAGAATACATATTCTGAATACTAATTTTGAGTACATGTATTCTAGTACAGATAGTTTTTCATTTGGTGGTATTCAGAATACAGTTACATTTCTAACATTAAAGAAATATATAGCATTACTTAATCACTCAATTTCGACTTCAAACTGCACAGAATTAGTGACAAAAAGATATATACATAGATAATTATAATGCCTTACATTTCTAATAGGGGTGTAACGATATCCAAGTCTCATGATACGATATCGTCACGGTATAAACCTCACGGTACGATATTTATTGCGATATCATAAGAAAGCTCACGATTAGGGATGTAACAATATCCAAATCTCTGGGTACGATATTTTCACGATATACATCTCACGGTACAATATTTATAATGATATTTTGTGGAAGCTAAACAGTTAAAATGGTTAATATGCTACTTTTTCCTCTTAAAATGCCTTGACAAGACTTAATCCAAAGAACTAAGACTTAAAAGTGTTTAGAACTGCTATTTTTTTCTTGTAGTCTGCACTGAAACGGAGCAAAGGATCATGGGCTATGTAGTTCCCTCTGTCTTTTTTTAGCTATTGCTGCACCATAACTCTTAATTCAAGCAAAGAGACATGTAATTCGATATATTGTGATGGTCCACGATATTATTATTGTGAGAACGTTGACGATACGGTTTCACGATATTTCGGTTATTGTTACATCCCTAATTTCTAATGCACTTTATAGACTTGCTGAAGTCCCTCAAAGTGCTCCAAAATATAAAACACAGCTCTTGTGGTTCGTGCATGTGTGATTTTTCCTTGTCTGTCTGATCAGTGCTAAATAAATGCAGAACAAACTGTGACAAGTTATAAAGCACTTTTGAAACCTATGTTACGTATTTAGTCTAGAATTTAAATATAACCCTGTGTAAAAGTATTCAAAGTATTCAAAATACAAGTTTCAAATTGTACCATGTTTCAGAATATGCTGATTTATGTATTTATTTTGGGCAAGTAAGAAATGTACAATGGAATGGAATCATAGCAGAAATAACAAAAAAAAAAATCTAAATAAGAAATTGGCCCAAAAAAGAGCAGGAAGAAGAAAATTTATTTAATCCCTCTCCCCTCTTCTAATCTAACACAATGAGCTTTCTTTCAAACTTTTCAGACATTATACATTAAACTATATGAACTATTTACAAGTGCGGACAAAGAGTCGCTGTTAAAGTTACAATCACAGTAAAAACTATTCCATGCTATACATACTATTTTGGGGAATACATTGGAGACATTTAGTGTAACTGCTGCAAATTGTTATAGAAATAACAAATAGAGTTTAAAAGGGACATATTACATAAAATCATGTTAACCGTGCTGTGCTCCCTCATCGTTAGAGTACACACACAGTTGTATTTTGATGCATGTGTGAGTAATCCTGTTGTCCTGTATTTGAGGCTTGAGTGCTCTGAAAATATCAGTTTTATCCTCCCATCATCTTTGACCCTTTTAGATCAGTATTGATATTCACAATGAGCCAAATGCGAAATGATGGTCTGTGTATGTTATAGTTTTAAACCATTTTTTTTACTTCAGCAGTCAGACATGTGAAATCCTGACTTGCACCACTTAACACTAGCAAATTTATAACAGTCTCACACTGTAGTGACGTGTGAACTAGCCTACTATTTTTAAATATAACATTTCTCATGTAATGCAAGTGAATGTGCTTAGTAAACTGCAATGGAGACGCTTCTAGTTCTTGTTAGGTGTAAACAATTTTAAAAACTAGTAGAAAACAGTGTGTTGACTTAATCTATAAACAATACAATACTGAATTTTGAGAAGCAGTCGTGATACTTTGCAGTGACAACACACTGGGGGTGTTCTATAGTATTTCTATTTCTATTTCTAATGTTCAGCAATTTCCATGGTGACACAAACACAGACGAAAAAGTTTTAAGATTGTCCAAAAAGTTAAGAAAAAATTTAAAATCGATTTAAACAGAACATTTTCAGGAGTCTGTGGTCAATACGAGCGAATTCTTGGTCCTGTTTAGATGTTTGATTTTCAACAAAGACTGAAAAACTGTAGGCAAATGCTGTGTAGCTTGTGACTGTAATTTTATTTGTGAAACTTGTTTAAAAGAACGAATCGTCTCACGTGTTGTGTTTTCAACCAAATCATCTCTTTACACCGAGCAGTGCCTCTAGATAGCATCACACCCCCAGGAAATTTGAATAACATCAGTTGCATATTATCAATTAAATGATTCCTTACTCCAAGGAGAAATCTATACTTTTTTTTTTTGAGAGTTATGCCCAAAACCTTCAATTCATATAGTAGGAAGTAATAGTATTCATATTTTGTGAATGAGTAACATGAAAGTTTGAAAAGCAAAACACCTTTCATAGTTTTCTAAAAAGCAAGCAAACGTGTTTAGATTTTAATTCGATTTAGCACTGAAATTATATAATAGGTGTAAGGCCTCAGTATTGAAAAGCACTATTGGTCGATTGCTTTTACTGAGGTGAGTGAGAAGGCTCATGATGGCCACTATTCATACAACAGCACAAGGACACAGAGCACCTCACATCCACTCAAACACTGTGGGGATGCAAAACACATTTAAAACATTGTACAGCTGAGATACTTGTTTAAAGTGCAGGTATTCAAATGTTTCTGTTGCTTTGTTGGGCGGAGGAGGACCTGTGGTAAATATTTATTGTACTTTTACATCGCTTAAGGAAGTTTGTGGAAAAAAATTAGTAAAGTTGAAACAAAAATACAAGAACCTCAAAATTTCATCCAAAACACAGGGATAATTTACACAAAAGGAAGGCATTTTTCTGAATGATTAAAAATTTTTTTCAACAAAATAAAGGTGTCGTCATCTATTTTTGATTAGTCTCATCATAACTATTGTGCAAGTTTTGGTCCTTATTAACAATATGGTTGCTTGGTAACAGTTTTGAAATCACCTTTACATATTAAACTTCACCAAAATGAAAAAAAAAGAAAGAAAGAAATCCTACATATAACTATTTTTACTAGTCAGTAGTCTAACCTGTTTATGCAGTTTAAAAGTGTACTGTATAACTTTTTTGTAGTGGGTCCTAGGGATGTAACAATAATCGAAATATTGTGATATTATATCGTTAAATCACAATATATCACAATATATCGAATTACAAATCTCTTCTCTTAAATGCAGACTACATGAAGAAATAAATGTTATAAGCACTTTTAAATCTTAATTTTTTTGGGGTTAAGTCTTGTCAAGACATTTTAAGAGGAAAATGTAGCATGTATGATATTAAACTAATCTCTCTTGCATTTATTCAACTAAAGGTGTTATTTATTTATTAAAAATATCTTTAAAATCATCCGTTCTTACTGAGAAAATATCCAAACCTGGCTTGCACGTCTCCACAGAGATTTGGCTGGGTATCATTAAGAAGTTCCCGATACAATACATACCTCAATACATTGGTCACGATATGATACTCATCTTGGTACACTGCACGTTTGATTCGATACGATATATTTCAAATCAATTCCATACAGTTCAATAAAAAATAATGGCAAATTTATGGCTGTGATAGTAAAAGTCTTTGTTAAACCACTTTTTAAGTAAATGTCATATGAAACACGCCCATTTTAATCATCAAAACAAATGTGTTGCATAAACGAGTTGCTTTCCTCTGAACAAGCAACAAAATTTTATCGCTTTTAGAAAATAATTTTGTCAAACACACAAAAAATACTCTTGGCAATATATCGATACAGCAGCCCACAATATCAATACTGTATCAACACATTAAATGAGATGATATATCAATATTTCATTTTCTACCAGGCACATCTCCATAAAGAAAATCAGGTGACGGACTTTCCAACAGACAAGTAGTTTGATGTATTCTTGTAAAGATAAATGCTCTTTACAGCATGCATTGTGTGGTAAAACGAAGAAAACGAGACTGTGTAATCTATTCGTTTGACGTACAATAGCATTTGCTCAGCTAATAACTAATACAGACAATCAGAGACATTGTTCTCCAAGAATCAAGGGAAACCAAAGGCCTGTATCCCAGTCACTTTATCCTCATGGTTCATTTTCAGTTGTAACAAAAAGCAAATAAAAGCAGAGACTGGAGAACTAGGAGAAAACAGGATGAAGGACTAAGCGGGCAGGGCTAGACGTTCAAACTAACACATGTTCCTTACTCATGGTTTGAAGTCAAGCACAGCGGCCGTTTAAACTGTTTTACAATGCGTCAGAAGATGTCGGGGCAGGCACGAGGGGCGATGGCAAATAGCTCAAACTGAACAACACAGCAATTCAAAATATATCATCAAGGGCCCTCTGTTACGCTTTTCCGGTAAAAGCGAAATCAAAAAATCACTACACGTTTAGGCGTAAAACAAAACGAACCATTTTCAAAACAAGCTCTGACAGTTTGGGGAATCTGCAACACTTGACTCCTCAAGGTTAGACCAGCGTTGTTCTGACTGAAAATTTGCCAGCGCTGGAGACAGTACAGAGAGAGAGACTCAGATCGCTCTCCCAGAATACAAGGGAGTTTGAGCTCAGGCAGTTGTGGAGGTGCTCAGTTTCCAATAGGGCCATAGCGGGCGGGTGCGAGTGTGAATCCGAGGAGACTGCAAGACCACAGCTTTGCCAACGCCTGCTGAGGCTGTTGATGTACGCAAAAATATCCTCTGCTACTGATTTGTGTAGCAGGAAAGTGTTAGGTCTGTCAAGAGGGAGTAGTAGTCTTAAGTGAAAAGCAGATTTATAAGTTGGGACATAAGGTACACTGTGAAAAACCATGTGTACGGAATTGGAATACAAATTTTATAAAGCTGTCCAATGACAAAACACGAAATTACCATCTGTTTGAATGATTCTGTAGCGTATAGTATCTGGAAGTTTTACTCCAGAGAACTAAACTAGGAAGGTCGAAGTAGCAATCTAAGAAATGACTCAAGTAAGAATATTATAAAGCTGTCTAGACATAATCTATAAATTCTATCATCTGTATTCGTATTTGTAATTTAAAGGTGATGTACAGCACAAACAAACATCCAAAAAAATCTTGTTATTTTCCAATCTAACGTAATTTTAATCCATTTAAAAAACACACAGTTGACCATTAGTCAGGTTGGTGCCACCTAGTGCTTCCGTTCAATTAAATTTCTCTCCAGCATCTAGGTCAGGAATCAAAATGCAATAGACGGTTCACAAAAACCCTGGAAGTGCAAGTTCGGACACCAGCCAATCAGTGAAGAACCATATATTCTGTGTTGTCAACGATTCTTGAGATTGGGGATTTAAAGCCAGAACAAAGAGAATGTTTGGTGAATTTCATCAAGGAGAAAGACGTTATTACCCTAATTCCTACGGGATTTGGGAAAAGCTTAATATACCAGTTAGCCCCGTTAGTGGTGCATTACATATGTCATGACCAAGTAGCAGCGATTGGTTAAATGATAAAAAGTACCCGCCTAGCGTCAAGAGAACGAAATCCAAGGCTGTGAGTCAGTTTGTACGAAGTGAAATGAAGCAAAACTGGCTGATGAATCAGGCTAGTTGACAATAGTCCAGTACTCAATAATAATTTCAAAAGGCACTTAAAAAGACACAGATTGCAAAAATACAGATACATAAAAACACAGTGGACACAAAAATATCACACAAAAAAATCACACACACAAAAAAATAATAATGATTAAAAAAAAATCACAATAAATAAATGAATGAATAAATAAATGAATGATTAAATAAATAAATAAAAATCAATCAATCAATCAATAAATAACAAATTAATTGTAACCCCCCCCAAAAAAAATAATCACCAAAAAAAAGAATGAACTAGAAAAGCACTCAGAGAGCGCAGACCTCCGCCAAGGACTACCCCCATTTTTTATATAAATTGCGATAAAATCAGTCTTCTGGATCAGATCCGGATCAGCCTTTGGAATATGAAAGAGGATCCCATTGTTCATCCCTGAGTCAAATTTCATGGGGTTTGGTCAATAATTAACCGAGATATTGAGAAACAAAATTTTTGGCCCCATTTACCACAATGTTAACTAAAATTTCAAAGTGATCCAGAATCCAGGATTTCTTCCAGATCACCCCCAAAATGAAATCAGTTCTTCCTTTTCACATTTCCAACAAATCCTGAAAATTTCATCAAAATCGGTCCATAACTTTTTGAGTTATGTCGCTAACAGACAAACAAACAGACAAACGCCGGCAAAAACATAACCTCCTTGGCAGAGGTAATAAATAAATAAATAAATGAATAAATAAATACATAAAAATCAATCAATCAATAAATAAATAACAAATTAATTATAAAAAAAAAAAATAAAAATCACAAAAAAAAAAAACCAAATCACTATGAAATTTTAAAGAGAACAAGTGAGTTTTAGGAGCTGATTCAAAAACCAAAAGTGACTGAGCCTGCCTTAGGTGCAGGGGCAGTGCATTCCACAGTTTTGAACCCACAACAGCAAAAGAGTTCGCTCCCTTCTAGGTTTTCTCCTTGATTTCTGGACTTGCAAGGAGTGATCCGCCGGGCTGAGTGAGCGTGCAGGGGCAAAGGGCTGAAGCAGGTCAGAAAGAGAGTGTGGGGCAAGGCCATGAAGTCATTTAAAAACAAATAGAAGGATTTTAAAATCAATTCGTTAAGAGACCGGGAGGCAGTGTAAGGGCATTAAAATGGGAATGGCGTGGTCTCGTCTTTTTGTGCCAGTCAAGAGATTGAGCCCAACGTAAAGTACATTACAATAATCTAGGCGGTTCACGATAAAAGCATGGATTTTCAAAGGATAGACCTCTAAACATAGAAAAAAAATTTTTATTACAAACGTTCAAATCATTTAAAGGTGCACTATGTAACTTTTTGGTGGTCCGTCACCTCCTTGTTTCTATGGACATGTCACTGCTCTGCCTGGAATGTTCCACAGTATGACATTAAACTGCTCTACTTTATATTTATTCAATTATAGATGGTTTATTGCTCAAAAAAAAAAAAAAAACTGACTTTCTGACTGTGAGCGAGGTTGCCTCTCCACAGATCTGACTTGTAACTTGGTCTGGTTTGGTCTCCATGATGATAGAAATGTTTAATATCATACTGTGAATCATTCCAGGGTGAGTACGATAATTCCCAAAGAAGCATGATGTCTGAAAACTCTACTCAAAGAAGTACAACTACATTACAAAATGAGTCAATTAAGTGTAACTGAGAATCTGCTCAAATTGAAGACGTATCATGCAAAAAAAACTTCCATCTTATTTGAAATTATCACAACATTTTGTAAAATAACCAAAAGTAGAAATAATTCATCCACATTATTCCAGCCCACTCCCGGTTCATATTTTTTGTATCATGTGCTAAGGGCAGCATATGTGAGCTGACTGCAGATTTGCCTTTTGCATTTGAAAGTTGAAGCGATTTGTGTTATTATGGGTCTGTCAGGGTGAAGGCGCAGGGATTGATGGGGGCGCAATGTCGTTCCACCAATACCTGCATGAGAATAGGGCTGAGAATAGAGGTTAGAGTCTCACCCTCACCCGTGGAGTGGAGACTTGAGCTTTGACTGACAGCTAAATGTGGAGCCCTGCAGTGCTCTTATAGTATTGGGGTGAGGCGCCGGAGGAGGGGGGAGCGAGGCGGAGGGGCCTCTCCTCGCAGTCATTCTCAACCGATAAGAGGAGGCCAGGAAGATGTTTGTGGAGGGTCAAAATAAAAGTAAAAATCGTTTCATGTATTTGGAGGCTTTGGGAGATGAGAAGTTTGCGCTATTTATTCATGAAAATCCTTAAAGGTGCATTGTGTAACTTTTCTGGTGGAGGGTAAATGCTTTTCTTCGTGGAGATGCTATTGCTGCGTCTGGAATGTTTCACAGAATGGTATTAAATTTTCTATCTTCATGGAGACTAAACCAAACCAAGTTACAGGTCAGATCTGTGGAGAGGCAAGCCTACTCACAGTCAGAATTAATTTTTTTCCCTGTAAAGTGAGTAGGAGCCAGAGTCGATGGAGCTGGAAGCGCCCTCATAAACACTTCCTATCTGGAATGTGACTAAATACAGTATATTCTATGTATTTTATGGGTAAAGGAGAAATTCAGTTGGTCAGCTGAACAAAGGTTTATTTGGTCGAATACGTTTTGCAGCTCATCCAAGCTGTTTCTTCAGTTCTGGTCAAAATGCCAGTGGATACTTTCTTATATCTGCTTGCAGGGAGGAACTAACTATAGTGAAACTACTCTGAAACTAACACACCTACTTGTTTGCAGTTTCTTAACAAGTAGTTAACTAATAGAAACTGTTAACAAGTAGGTGTGTTAGTTTCAGAGTAGTTTCAGTGTAGTTAGCTCCTCCCTTCAGTCAGATATAAGGAAGTATCCATCATTTTGACCAGAAATGAAGAAACAGTTTGGATGAATTGCAAAACATACAAATAAACTTTTGTCCAGTTGACAAATTGAATTTCTCCTTTGCTATGGATTCTACCAGGACTGAGGGATTATGTATTTTACATACAGTACATATTGTAAATATGAAACCAATTTGCTTGCTGAGGTGGAAAGTTAACTGTGAACAAAGGTTGTGGCTCCATGGCTATGATTTACAGCTTTTAGGTCTACAATCCCTCCCATGCGCCAGCTCTGCAAAGACAGAAGAGACTTGTCGAAAACGGTTCAGTTCAGGATTGCATCATTACAAGCACATTCATCACAGGGCCTCACAATAGACCAGTTGGAGTGAAAAGTCGTTGAAAGCACAGAAAACCTCAAGTAATTTGGGAGGAAGTTTTGATGTCCAACTTCTCCCTCGGCCTTGTTGGCACTGAGTCATGTCAGGCTATAGCTGTACACGCCAACAACAGCAGCAGCAGGTGGAGGTCCGAGCAAAGCAAACAAATAGAACATTCAGCCAAAGACGGGGCTCTTATGAAACTATCCCAGCGGAGCCCGGGCTACCCAATTGACCTGATGAAAAGAGGGGTAAACAAAAGCCGAGTGAGGAAAAGCTTTTGTCTGTAAGAATTCTGGAGTGATGACTGGCACAGCAGTGAGCAGCGGCCGGCTGAAAATTGGACTTTAGCAGCACTAAGGGGAACTCGATTTGGACTCAGGACAGATTTAAAGATTGTGTTGTGCTCCCAGTGTTCTTCCTTGTATAAAACAATACAACATCCGCAACAGAAATGGAAACATTTATAATTTCTACACTCGGCCCCGGCAATCTGTGCCAAGATGGAGCCAAAGGGCAGAGAAAGATCAACACTTGGACAGAATTCTCGAGAAGGTGGCGAAAAAAATAAGATGAGATTTTGGGAGGATGGGCTGTTATTTGCTGAAAAAACAAACAAAAAATATTAGAGTTCAATTTTAGAGAAGGCATGTTTTGCAAAGTTAAAATGGTATATGATTTTGCATTGCAGGCAGACTTAGAGTTAGACTTAGACTTTATTGATCCACAAGGGAAATTACTTTGACACAGAAGAAGAGTAAAAAAAAATAAAATAAAAAAATAGTAATACACTTCTAACTTGAAACTAGCAGTGTATGTTTTGGAGTAAAAGTATAAATATCAGTACTTTGTCATGTGCACAACAACACAAAAGAATAAAGAAAGAATTGTAACTAAGAAAATCAAACAACTCAAAGGAAAATCACACCAAACTGGAGAAATTACAGAAGCAAAGAATCCTGGACTTTGATGATGTGAGACAAAAATGTTAGCAACTTAGTCGCTCTGCCACCAAATATGACTCACATTCTTGACCTTGCAATTTTTTTGGTTTAGTTTAATATGATCCTTGAAGACAAAATGTTCACCCGCAGGTATCACATGACCTGTCTTTAGCCTTACAGTTTTTCACTGAGTCGCTTTTGCCTTTTTGTTGAAAATCACCCAAACACCTAAAGAGGACACTCATAAAAAATGTCTCCTTTAAATCCATTTTGTGTTTTTTCTTGAGTTTTTGGTAGTCATTGCTAATTGCATTGTGTCACCATGGCAACTACTGAACATTACACCATAGGCATAGAGGCAGAACAGCCCCAATGCCATGGAGATAGTAACCTGGTCCCCCATGAGGCATTGAAGCCACAGAAGCACCTTATGAGGAGCCCAGCCCATATTACATGATCGCTATATCCACAATGCAATGTGTCTGTCTGTACAGTGCCCATGAACATTTGCGTGATATTGGTCACACATGAAAATGTTTGTGTTTACTTTTTTCTGAGATTTTGAGACCACTCCCGTTGCTCTAGCTTGATCCTTCGCAGAGTTATGATCAAAAACGCATATTTGACCTTGGTTACCTTGATCTTCAAATGATCTTGACCGGTTTCAATCTGTAACATCCAGCGTACCCCAGTTATATGTGTGCCAACTTGTGTGATGATTGGGTAAATATTTTAGCCCGCAGATGGGTCAGAACTTGCCAAAATTGCTTATCCTTTTATAATGGCGTGACCTTTCAATTGACCCGTGTGACTTCAAATGACCTCGGATCGTCACCAAGCTTTTTTTGAGCATAGGGGCTTGACCCATGTACCAAATTGGTAACAATCGATCCATAAATGGTGGAATTATTGGACAGACTCACAGAAACATACACACAGAGACACACAGGGTGAATACAAAACCTGGTCAACCCTTCGGGGACCAGGTAATAAAAACTGACAGAAACCATACAAAACGCTAATTAAAGCTGTCATATTGATTTTAAAGTCTATGTATGTGTAAAACCTCAGTAGGTGTAGGTATTTTCCAAAGCAAAATAAATTTGGATTCAGTTGTCCTGACAAAAGTTTTCATCCAGCTGACACAATTCAGATTTTGTCGTGATGGATTTTATACCTGGATGCCTGAGGGATTACACAGACTAGTCATAATATATCATTATTAGAATAATTTAAATGTAAACTCAAATGTCCCATAACATGCTTAATCAATTCAGAAGCACTAACAGTCTGATGGAGGATGACCACGTGAAGGGGCAGGACACCCAAAGACGACCAGATAGACACATAACAAGAGGGACGGTGGCAGTTTGTGTGACTTTTTGAGCAGTTGTCAGAAATGTCCCTTCTCCAGGCAGCAGACACCAGCGGAGACATCCACAGACATGCACTGAAGGCTGGGACAAAAATACACCACTGTGAGACCAGCTTTGACCCACTCACAATGTCAGCTCATGTCAAGTACTGCAGCAGCTGTTTGCAGACAAATTGAGATAGTAAATATGACTGGTACATTATTCCATTCATAATTAACTGCATTTATGTCGCGGTGACCTCTGTGAGAAATAATAAGAAGCTCGTGGTCACAGTGATCTACAGGCATACAAGCCATTAGTGAAAGTTGAGTCTCTGATGCATTATTAAATACAAGTGTACATGTCGTGTATAGTACTATGTTTTACACTAGATATCACTGTATTTAATATAATCAGAGGAGAGGAAGTTTCATCGGTGGTCATCTGGATTCTGTTTTTGCTCGGCTCCCATCCAGAAGCTATTTTCAATTAATGGATTCCCAGGGATTCAAGCCAATACCAAGATTTTCCGTCCGTCATCCAGATATAGATTATATTGCAAAAAATCTGTCAACTGCATAAAAAAAAAAATATATATATAATAATTCTGAAAAGCTTTGTTAAAATTTGATTTTGCAGTAGAAACCGGATGATTTTATATATATATATATATATATATATATATATATATATATATATATATATATATATATATATATATATATATATGTGTGTGTGTGTGTATATGTGTATATTATGTATGTATTTATATTTATATATAATAAATAACTGAATAACTGATGAAATTGAATCTCCTGAATGACTGAAGGACTACATCATCTCCATATAATCAAACATTCTATATTTGATAAAATCTAAGCAAAAAAACTGTAACAAAAACTGAAAAAGTATTTTTCATGTATGTTTTTAGTACATTTTAAATTATTTTATCAAGGTCCACTGCGATGCTGCAGGAGCTCTCCATGAATACATTCAAATTCAAAGCTTGTCCTCAGATGACATGTTTTCATATTTGTAATTTTTTCTGGTAGGGGTCAGCTACAAACTTATTTCCATGGAGATATCATTACTTTGCCTGAAAGGTTTCACAGTATGGCATTAAATTCACCTATATGCTGCATTTATTCAGTTACAGGTTTTTTAAAATGCTCAAAAAATGCTACAAAATACATGCGTTCCTACAGTGAGTGAGCTCACTTCTCCACAGATCTGACGTGAATGCATTGTGGGCTTGTCTCCATGAAAAAAGATAAGTTTAATGCCATACTGTGGTAGCCAGGCTGGCGCCACCTAGTGCCTTGGCTCAATTTTATTTTTCTCTAGCAACTAGATCAGGAATCAGAACACACTAGATGGTTTGCAAGAACCCCGGAAGTTGTAGACCGTGCACCAGCCAGTCAGCGAAGAGCTGTGAAGCCATGACGTCAAACTCAAGTGCCTGTCTGGGTCCCTTTTGTGGTACAGCCCAAAAGTAAACAAAGCGTCAAGATGGATGTAGACGAACCATACATTCTGCGTTGGCAACAAGTCCCAAAAATGAGGATTTAATGCCGGAACAAAGAGAATGGTTGGCAAATTTTATCAAGGGGAAAGACGTTATTGCCCTTCCTCCTACGGGATTTGGAACATTACATACATCAAATAGCAGCTATTGGTTAAATAAAAAAGTACCCGCCTACCGTTGAGTGAACAAATCCTAATGCTGCCAGGTCAGACAGTTTCCACGAAGTGAAACCAGCTGTTGAATCAGGGTAATACTGTGGGGCATTCTAGACAAAGCAGTAAGATTTCAATGAAGACAAGTGACAAGATAAGACAAGACAAGTGGCAGACCCTTCACCAAAAACTTTTAGGTCTGTAATGTAAAGTACGAAATATGTTTTCGTAAACTATTGGATTTTGTTTTTATTTACATTTTTTAAACAGCTTGTAAAAATGAATGTGAAACATATTGGTACATAAAAAATAAAGAAAGCTAAAAGTGGATTGTACATATGTTGTTCAAACAATAAGGAAACAGAATGCATGAAAAATGTTATTTTACACTGGGGAAAAGTGATGGGAACAAATAGGTTTACACTTACACCCACTTCTTTCCTTATATTCCTTGTGAATCCTCATTATCAATGGGTTTCTCATTATTTTGTTATGTGTTTTTTTGAAAGCATGGTTGAAATAAACAACAACTATTTTAAATGCAATTTCAAACCCATAGTACAGACACCATCACTTAGCCACACAAATGTATTCCTCTTGCTGATTTCTTGGCTGTGTCCGGTCCACTTCACTCCCTGTTTGCATGAGTGGCCATATCACAGATCGTGGGCTCCTCTAAAGCAGGCATCAGTTGGCAGTTTATCTAACTCCACAGCCCTCCTTCATCACAACAGACCTCCAGCTGTCAGAGCAGACACGCATCCAGGGAAGGAGCCGAGCTGTCCAACCGGGCCGGGGCCTTGTTCTCCTCTCCAAAACACCCAGGCCTCCCAGGACGACGGAAGCCAGAACGAGGTGGGGTGGGGGGGACTCTTTCCTCTGTCCTGTGGTTCTCTGCGGGGACAGGTAGTTATTATCAGTGGGCGCAGGTGAGGAGGCGAATCACAAGGCAATAAGGCCCAGTTTGAGTGCGTCTCTTTCTTTTTTCTCTCACTGCGACTTCTCTGGCTTTACGATGACAGCTTGGGGCCAATGAAGATGGGAGGCTGTGTGTCTGGATTGTGATTGTCTGTGGTTTTTATATCAGTAACAGATCCAAAATAAGGGAATTTTGTGACAAATTTTAAGTAAAATGTTTAGAAATCCCTCTAATTCTGTGTACACATGAGATGGTTCTGGCATTGACATCACTTGTGAACTTTTATGATTAAATTAAATGTTCACACTTAGAGATAGACTTTACTTACTTTATTGTTTCAGAGATATCTATTTTTATTATTATTATTTATTTATATTTTATTTTATTTTTTTCTATGTACTTTCTTCACCTTGATTGTGAAGCTGCATTATATGTTAGTATGGCTTTTTCATTGTGATGGTCATAATATAACTATGATTTGGCCAATCCCAGTTTTCCTCTGTAATGACCAAAAGGACAAGATCGCGGATGCAAGCGACCAAAATGAGTTTCCTTCGCAGGGTGGCTGGACACTCCCTTAGAGACAGGGTGAGGAGCTCGGTCACACGGGAGGAGCTCGGAGTAGAGCTGTTGCTGCTCCACGTTGAGAGGAGCAGCTGAGGCGGCTCGGGCATCTGTTCCGGATGCCTCCTGGACGCCTTCCTGGGAGGTGTTCTGGGCATGTCCTACCGGGAGGAGGCCCCAGGGAAGACCTAGGATTCGCTGGAGGGTCTTTTTCTCTCAGCTGGCCTGGGAACGCCTCGGGGTTTTGCTGGAGGAGCTGAAGGAGCTGGAGGAAGTTCCCAGGGTGAAGGAAGTCTGGGAGTTCCTGTTTAGACTGCTGATCCCTCGAACTCAGCCCCGGATAAGTGGAAGAAAATGGATGAATGGATGGATTGATGGAGTTTTAAATACTCATTCAATACTCAGGCTCATTCTTATTTTCTTTAAATGAATTTTACTTACTTAAATAACTTTTTTTTTTTTTCCCATATAAACAAAGGATGAACAAAAAATGATTTACCTATACTTTAAAGGTTTAATAACATTTTTCTGATGCAGGGTCTTCCATTTTCTCCTTTTGTTTCCATGGAGATATTCTTGCTTCTGGTCTGGTAAGTTCCACAGTATAACACCAGATGTATCTATAGTGTAGACAAACAAGCAGGTGGCACAACCTGGCCAAGTTACAGGTCATATCTGTGAAAAGGCAACCCTGCTTAAGGCATTTCTTTAACCAATATTGACATCAGTAATTGACATGCAAGATAAATGACTGTGGAACATTCCAGGAAAAGAACATCTCAAACAATCCGATATTAACAACTGGTATAATTTCTTCATTAAGTTTTTCCTGCAAATCGTTTGAGTACATCAAGTATATTTTAAGTACATCAAGTAAAAAATATAATAAGAATTGAGCTAAATGTGTAAAGATATGTTTTGGCACAGGAGAAGAAAACATACTTCATACAGTGACGCTAAGGTAAAATAAAAAACACAATAGCATTTGGGTGTTTTATAGATGATTGAATCTTGTCTTTATGTACATTTTATAGACATTGCCAGCTTTTAAAATGTCTCCCTTTGCCCCTATTCACCACCTCTGCAGTCCACTCCCCGAGGCTGACACCAACACAGGTAATTCTGACTAATGTGACAAATAAACTCCTCTAATCTCAACAAAGCGGCTGCTGCTTTCCCCCCACTCTCATCTGTTCTGTATCAAAGCTTTATGCAAATACCACTTTTACCAGGTCTTACTCTTCACCCAAATACACAGCTCTCGTAAGTCTGCTTTGAACTCGCTGGTAAACAAGTGTCACGAATCACACTGCAATAAAAACTAAACCCAAGATGTAACTGTCAGAAGTAAAGAACGTGTCCCATTTTTTACATTTCTGGGAAAATTACACCTATTTCAACACCATGTCTCCCGTAGAGAGATTAAAGTTTTAATCAGAGTTATGTAGAGAGTGAATCACCTGCTATTTGAAAGCGTGGTGACCTTAAAGAGCTTAGAGGCACATCATCTCTGCCGCAGCCCTATACTGTATATGCAAAGCTGTTCCACTGTCAGCTGTGCAAACTAGATAAATATTTTCCCCAAATGCTGCACTTACTCATGTGATGGGAGATTTTAGACGCTTTGCTGCAGTTTCAGTCATGTTTGCGACTACTTTTTTCTACAAATGCATGCCCTGTGTGGTTAGTAATGAGTTGCAGTACTAGAGTAACTGTTAGACCAAGTAGAAGTAGTAGTAGTAAGAGTATATTATTTTATGTTTCAGTTGTGAATTATAATATTGCCAGTCTAAGTCATCTTTCTTTTCGCCAAGCTGAGTTTTCTGTCTCATTGTACAGGCCCTGATGTATCTGTGGGTGTCATTGGCTTTGTCCGCAAGCAAAAACTTTGAAAAATTACACTAACTTACCTATATTTTTTTTTACATTTCACTCTATTTTAATAGGCCTACATGTCTTTGTAGCACTTCAGTTGGTTTTTCATTTAAATGTAAAATGTATAATCATCTTTCTGAAGATTTAACAAACAAAAAATGATCTCTGATGATCAAAATCACAATAGAGATGTAGTAACAGCTGCTGTTGCTAACAATTTGTGTTTTGCTTATGATGTGTTATTGTAAAGCTGTTTCAGTATCCTGTACAAGAATCTGATTTAATAGGATAGGCAACATATAAGCACTGATTCAACTTAAAAAAAAAAAAAAAAAAGTTTATATGTTCTAAATTGAATAAATTATATTTAAAAAAAATCATCATAATTATTATAAATTAAATCAAATCAAACTTTATTTATAAAGGACTTTTCATACACAAATGTAACACAACCCACACAACCAAACAACCCAGACACATACACACACATACACACATACACACATACACACATACACACACACACACACACACACACACACACACACACACACACACTAACATGCTAAAATACATAAAACCGCACAGAGTAAAATGTGAACCAGTTGAGAAAGCACCATCAGAGGAGCCGTCTACACCAGGAGCAGCGAGCCGTCCTCCTCTAACAGGAACCACCACAAGGCCCAGGGAAGAGATGACGCCCAAAGCACCACCCCTCCACCAAGAGCCCACCGGACAGACCCGGCAGCCGCAGCCGACCTCCGCTCCTGATGCAGAGGGCTCCTACAGAGGAAACACTGGACATACCTAAAAATATGCCTAAAATAAATAAATATATAATAAATTAACTGTTACTTCACCTTTTTTTTTATTTCCAAAACTTTAAAATTGTAAAATATATGGATTTTTTGTAAAGCTCCCTACTAAATTTGTATATAGATTTTAAAAAAAACAAAAAAACCCCACACACATCGAAGATACTTGAGTTGTAAAAACATAATTACGCTTATGTGCATAACGTTGCACATTGTTATTGTAATATCATAATTTCAATGTACTCGCAGACCATATAACATACTCTGTCTTGTTTCTCTTTGTTTGTTTTTACCAAATCCAAAGATCAATACACATCTAGAATTAGCATCAATACATTTCCCTAAGTCCATATTTTGCCTTCTTCTTTGACACTTTATATCACCAATATTTCCCCCTCCCTCCCCTGCTTACACCGGGAAGTACATTATAGTGTTTTTATCGGCACGGCCATAAAAGGATTTAAACATTAACAGCGATGCATCAGAATATATGGGTGCTGTCAGGGCGGATGCGGCTGTGCGCGGGTTGAAGCACGATGCCAGCGCGCAGATGTCTTGTAAGCAGGCCCAGGTTCAGGGAGACAAAGCGTCAAACTGCAGTATTTATGAGGGCTTTTTAGCGGTGGGTGCTGAGTGCTCTGCTTTGTACTGGCTGGTCGGCATAGCAGTGTATGTGACAACAAGCAGCCAGTGTGTGTCTGTGTGTGTGTCTGTGTGTGTGTCTGAGTGTGTGTCTGAGTGTGTCTGCTCTCCGAGGAGAAGTCCCGTTTTCTCTCTCACTGGCAGCAGCATGTAGGGACCACGCCAAACAGTGATGCTTTCAGTAATACAGGTGCTAAATAAAGCTCATGTAAAGCGAGGGAATAACATTGCACTGGGTTTAACCTGAAATACTGTAGTCGGTTTATTTTGGGTGAAGCTGCAAATGACTTAGACTTAGACATAACTTTATTATCCGCAAGGGAAGTTAGTTCAATACAGTAGTCCACATTTTACAGTACAATAATGTTCATAAAATAAACTTTGGAGCACTGCAAAATAATAAAAAACTACTACTATAACAGTTTTTTTTTTTTTTATATAAAAGTGTGAAAATTATGTAGTGTCTTTAATTTGCGATAACATTTACATTAATAACATGAGCAAACACTAGATTGCTTCAAAATTTCTACTTCTATTTTCATATTTTTAAACAGGTATGTTGCTCATGCTCACCCACACTGCTTCTACTGTTTCCCAATCAAACTCTTTTCCACAGAACAAAATACATTTTTCAATTAGAGTAGACAAAATTAAATATTGTAATTTTTAGTAAGAAAAAGTGTGTGTGTGTTTTTTTGTTTTTTTTTTCTTGTTTGTTGCCCATAAATTTGCATTCACCCTTTGCATCGCCTGCACCTTTTTCTTTTCCAAACTAAAGTAAATGTAAATAAAGTGTTTTTCTGTGGGGATGTACGTGTATGGTTGGTGCTAAGTCACACAGCAGACTTTAATAAACACATTGGTGTACCTGCAAAATGTCACCTGCTTAGATCTGCAACCCCGAGCTGTTCCTCATGAAGTAGTCACAGTGTGAACATAGACAGGTGTGACTGCTACCTCATTCAATTTAATAAATAACTAAAAAGTACTACTGCGAGAAAACTTTAACAGCCTACTGCATCAGCTGCTCTTACCAACTCTACAAATATCACAAAATAATTTAAATGTACTATTATTATTATTTGCTGCAAGGCCACTAGATTCAAGGTTGCTTTATTTCATTTGGAAATTTCACACTGAAATAATATACGCTTTACCCAAAAAGTCACAGTGTGCGCTGATTGGGCGTCCTTTGGTGGTCCCACATGCTTCACTTTTCAGTCTGAAAAAGCTGTTGTAAAATCCATTACTAACAGATGGATTACTGGCGATCTCCCAAAGCGTTTTTGACAGCTAGGAACTATAGATTTAAACACCGCCTTCCTCCTTTCGCAGTTTGAAAATCAGCTCGAAAAAAAGTGGAAAAATTGAAACCAGCGTGCATTCATAAGGATAAAGCGTATATTTTGAGCCTGGTCTGATCTGGCCCTTGCGATGCCATCAGGAGGACGTGGCATCAGTACCACATAGGGCTCAGTGCGGTGCCAGATGCAGCTTTGCCACCCGTGGAACCAACTCAACCTTTAGAAATTTAACGGTTCATGTACATCGGCCCCAACCATCTGGCCTTTCAGGACTTAGCACCTACAAAATGACTAGATGTGACAAACAACTATGATAAGCAGCTTCATGTGAATGGTAATATTACAAAATATGAATTAATTTGTGTTTTAATCAGACAATTTTCCTGGTACATGGTATTTGCTTTGCTACACTAAGAAGACATAAATGATACAGTCAGTTAGTTGCACAATTAACACATCCTCCTTATTTAGGCTGAGTTCTTCTCACAAACACACAACACACTGTTCTACTTTGTGATGTCATATGGTAATACAGGAAGTGCTCCACTGTGTTTTTAAACTCCACACACCTTCACTAGAATCATTTGGATAATTTCTGCATGGGAATTTCCAAATTTACAAAAGATAAAAGATGAACTTGATTCATCAGCTGGTTTCACTTTGTAGAAACCGTCTGACCCTGCAGCATTAGGATTTGTTCGCTTGACGGTATGTGGGTACATTTTTTATTTAACCAATCGCTGCTGTTTGGTCGTGATGTATGTAATGTGTCGCTAACGGAGCTAACTTTCCCAAATCCCATAGGAAGAAGGGCAATAACGTCTTTCCCCTTGATAAAATTCACCAAACATTCTCTTTGTTCCGGCTTTAAATCCTCTATCTTGGGAATTTTTGCCAACACAGAATGTATGGCTCTACGCTGATTGGCTCGTGCCTGAACTCGCACTTCCGGGGTTTTTGTGAACCGTCTAGTGTATTCCAATTCCTGACCTAGTCACTGGAGAGAAATGAGATTGAACGGAGGCACTAGGTGGCGCCGGCCTGGTTAGTAATAGGTAGCAGTTACCTTGAAAACTACCCCTTTGTGACCTCAAGGTGGAACAGAGCATATTGAGCGTTGGAGATGTAAACACACTTACAATAAAGGATCACTCAAAACACAAGTCCAGGTCTGTTTTTGATGTGTTAAAAACATTCGAACCTGGCTTAAGGCTCACAAGAGTCAGTTTCGTGTAATATCCTCCAGGTACCCGAAGAAAAAAAAGTGTATTGCAATATGTATTTTTTGTGATTTTTTTCTGTATTTGGAGATAAATGAACAGCTTAGCATTTCGATTTTGTTCATTTTATTATAACTTTGTAACATATCCTCTGTAATGGACACTGAGGACATTTTGGTGTTAAATCCATGTGAAGTTGATAACCTAACAAACATCTCTGACAAGCTTCTACAGTCTAAGTTTTTAGACTCTCTTTTTTTAAATCATAGTGCAACCACAATCTAACTCTAATGACTGAGTTAATTTTGTATCCTGGACATGATAGTACCCTATAATCCCCCAGTCCTATTTAGGCCACTAAGAGTCTATCTCCAAACACTTAAAAGATAGACTGGTTAACACTACAAAGGACACAAATGAAAGGGCTGGTTCTCAGGAGGATATAGGACCTTTAAGCATATGGTGAGATGCTGTACACTATAGCAAGCAGACCCAGAATACTACATTAGACACAGAGTAAAAGTATCTTGTTACTCTCCCTATCTGCTTCTCATTGTTTAAGAGCAGTATCACATTCATTTTTCTGACAAATGCTATTACGTGAAAATGCATCTTTGAAGACCTTCACTGAAAAAAAAACTCATTTATAACCGAGTACCACATGTACTGAGGTACTCTCACGGCCGCAACGACATTGAACTGGCTCTTAAAAAAAAGAAGAAAAAAAAAAAAAAAACCACCGTGGCGCAGGTTCAGAAGTGCAGTGGGCCGTGAGATGAGCACATGATGCACAACTCATGTAGTTATTAACACTGAGGCATCCGTCAGCGTGAGGGGGTGACAGCAGACGCACAGGGGGGCCTATAAAGAGCAGAGCATCGCAGGGGTAACATAAGAAGGGTGGCTTATGTTTTCCATTAAAGTAACAGAGACGAGAAAGGGGATGTTCGAGGAGATAAGAACATAAATGGAAAAGGAATGCTGGTTTTGAGCATGTCCTAGGGCCAGTTGGAACTCACTGACTCTAAATATACCTGTGTTTAGACTCCGACGGTGAAGCTGGATTAGGGGAAATACGGAAAAGGTGTTTCACAAAATGTATCAAAATTACAGACATGTGTAGTGAGCAGCAGAGCATCAAAACCTATAATACATAACTTAAAATAAAAAACTCAAAATAATTCATGTCATATAGGAAGAAATCCCATTTTGTTTCTTAGATATAATGTCTTTACTCATATATATATTTAATTTATCACATTGTAAAGCCATATAACCAGCAATTATTATTATGGTGATAATAATAATAATAATCATCATCATTATCATCATCTTGTCAAGGACAAGATCGCAGATACAAGCGCTCGAAATGAGTTTCCTTCGCAGTGTGGCTGGGTGCTCCCTTAGAGATAGGGTGAGGAGCTCAGTCACACGGGAGGAGCTCGGAGTAGAACCGCTGCTCCTCCACGTTGAGAGGAGCCAGTTGAGGTGGCTCAGGCATCTGCTCCGGATGCCTCCTGGACGCCTCCCTCGGGAGGTGTTCCGGGCATGTCCCACCGGGAGGAGGCCCCGGGGAAGACCCAGGACACGCTGGAGGGACTATGTCTCTCGGCTGGCCTGGGAACACCTCGAGGTTCCCCCGGAGGAGCTGGAGGACCTGTCTGGGGTGAAGAAAGTCTGGGAGTCCCTGCTTAGACTGCTGCCCCCGCGACCTGGCCCCGGATAAGCGGAAGAAAATAGATGGATGGATAATTTATTTATTTATTTATTATTATTATTATTATTTTGTTTTGTTTTACTTTAGCTAAAATCACATCAAATCCATGAACAATATGCACATTGACTTAAGACAAATGTTTAAAATGTTTTCTTTTATGAATGTATTCAATGCTTTTTTTTTGTCTTTTTGTCTCGGAAAGACTCCATTTTACATACTTCTCTCTTGATCTTGCTCAGACTTTTGCTTGGTTTTGTTTTAATGAAGGCATTTATCAAAGAAAGTCAAATGAGTGAATAATGTTTCCAGGTGCCAGGTGAATCTTTATCGAGCGTCTGAAATCCAATTTGACTCAGTGCAGCTGCGACGAGAAAAGGCTAAAACTCACTTCTATTTGGTTTTACCTTGAATTTTCATTATTCATTCCCAGTTGATTGTAATTCAACAGATTTTGTCTTTCTCTTCTGACTCATCTATTTTTTTAATCCTTTTTGTTTTGGTACTAAATCAAAGAGGTTAGACTGTCATGTTAAGAATGTAGCATGTAAGAATAGCTGGACACACCACATTTTCCTTTAAAGGTCCTATATAAAGCAAAATAAGTTACCTAAGTTACGTCATCAAAACACAACTCCAGGTATGTTTTCTATGACGAAACATTATAACACAGATCAGAAAACAGAGTATTATGGACAACAATTTTCTTCATTATTTGTCTCCAAAACCAAAAAAAACCCAAAAAAAACTGATAACTATTTGTTTTATCAGTTTTTGTTTTTAAATTAATGAAATAAACAGATAACAGCGTTTCTCATTTCCATGACTTAAACTGTGATGCTGGATTTTGCACTGCATATGAACTGAACCAGGACTAAAACAGGACTAAACCAGGTCTAAACCAAGGCTGAACCAGGACTGAAACAGGTCTTAAACCAGGACTAAACTGGTCTCAGTCCTGGTCTTGTCCCAGTCTCAGTCCTGGTCTCAGTCCCAGTCTGGTCTCGGTCTGGTCCCATTCTGGTCCTGTTATGGTCCCATTCTGGTCCCAGTCTAAGTCCCGGTTTCAGTCCTGGTCCTGGTCCCAGTCTGGTCCCAGTCTCAGTCCTGTTCTCAGTCCCAGTCTGGTCATGGTCTAGTCCTGGTCTCAGTCCTGATCACCCGACAGTGTACATGGATGCACCTCTGGGCCCGTCCTGACACTCAGTCCTGGTTTAGTCCTGGTTTCAGTCCGTGTGCAGCACAAAAGTCCGGCATCGCAGTTTAAGTCAAACACAAAATCGAAAAACTGAAAAAACAAATCCTTATCCATTTTTTCATTTTCGTTTTGGAGACAAATAATGAAGAAAAGTGTTGTTTTTATGTTCTCTTATTTTTGTTTTTATTTTGAAAAAAACAAAAGAACAAATGATACACAGATTAAAAACTGTCTCAGATATTTACAACTTCATTTTGAAATTTCATCGGCAGCAGGCAGTTTTTGACAAGTACATTATCAGGGTCACGTCGGGGTTAAGGGAGCAGACTTTAATAAATTCCACGCCAAAATAAAGGTTGGCTGAAATTAAGGGAGAAACCCATACATCAAAGTGAGATTCCTAATTTCCTCTCTGCCAGGTGAGTAAATGTCACGTAGCGTTTAGGAAACTCAGACTGCCAAACCTGTGATTTTTGCAGTGCGCCTCTTTTTCCTCTTGGGAGCGCTTGTTATTTACACCCTGTGCTCCTGTCTTGGTTTTTGCGGAAGCATCATATCCTCACTTTGTTGTAAGCGAGCTCTGAACTGCCTTAACTGTCAACCGCAGCCCTTTAAATCCCTCCAGACCTTTTCTATTTGCACTAGCCATTAGCTGCGGAGAAGGGCCTCTGTCTGACGCGCATCTTATTTAGCATGTCTTTGTTTGTATTTCCCCTGTTGATTTCCATTTGATCACTGCATTCCCAAGCCAACGCTAAGAAGACGGTCGCAACTGCTGTAGATAAGTGTAGAGTTGAAGGTTCAAACCAGTGGTGTACGGTCTAATCATATTCAGAAACATTGAATGCGCTGTAATTATTATTTTTTTTCCATCCGTCCTTTGCTATTTTCACACCAGATACACATGAACTTATAGATAAAAGGAGAGAAGGAAACCCCCAAAGCCTTTTATCCCTCTGTAAAAGTTGCCAGTTTCCATTGTGCCTCCTCTAATACCACCCAAAGCCCGTGTTTAGAAAAGACTGACTCTTTGAACAAGTTCCAGTTGACAAATGTCTCTCAGATCCTCATTGTGTGGTCAAAAGAGAGCAGCGGTCTTCTGTCAACAAAAGATAAAAAAAAAAAATCCAAGAAACATTAATAAGTCTGCTTTCATCCTCTTCGCTCAAGTCCGCTAAAATCAGGTTATAGTACATTCAGGTTGAAACAGGATGCCAGGAATGTCCCACAGTTTGGCATTAAACGTACAGTATCTACTCAAGCATTTACACAATTACAAATGTTAACATTTAAAAAGAAAGAAACGCGTTCTTACTGTGTACAGACTTGTGCCGCTCCATAGATCTGACCTGGAACTTGGCTTGGTAACTGGTTGTTTTAATGGAGACATTGCCGTAATGTGGAACTATTATTACCGTAAATTCTGGACTATAAGCCGCTACTTTTTTCTCACACTTTGAACCCTGTGGCTAATTAAACAATGTGGCGAATATATGGACGGGTTCTTTGTTTGGCACATTGTCCGTTCATATATACGGTCTGTGGTTTGGCAACACCACAAATACATGCAGCCTGAGTTTATTGCTGTGTGATAAAATAAGTTATGATGCTAAATTAACATTAGTGAGTGGGACACGTCTTACCCATATGTGTAAATGACGAGAAGAAACGTCTCAGACTCCAGTAGTCGGACATCCACTCATACCTGATTGATAGAACTAACCCCACCCCCGAGAGAGTCTGAAATCTGCTGAAATCCTACAAGACACCAACATGATACAGACAGGACAGAGGCTCTTTCTGCAGGAGACATGCGCAGGAAGAGACAAGGGTGATGGCAGAGGAAGATGCTTGTTTGATTGTGTTTTTAACAGTTATTTGCGCTTCATTCACACACTGTCCTCGTTGAAAATACACAAAGAAATGCAGATGATGCAGCTTTTAAGTTAAAGGCAACTGATGTGGCTGTGGAAGAAGGAAAGAAGAGCTGCTGCACGTGAGCTCGGCATCATTGAGTCGATGGTGAGATTTTGGCAATGGCAGCGTGACGAACTGACTCAAAGCAAAAAAACGACAAAAGCTTTCAGAGGCGATAAAAGCACATGGCTCAAACTTGAAATCATTCTCGAAGATGGGACACCTGCGGCTTATATTCAGGTGTGGCCTATATATGTACAATTTAAAAATGTTGTTAATATTTAGTTGATGTGGTTTATTTTCAGGTGCACTCAATAGTCAAGAAAATATGGCAGTACTGTCCATCGTTGTTGTTGTACATGGACTCAGGAACTGAACCAATAACCTCTGTGACAACCACAAGGGATCATTATCAGGTCTGCAGTATATTTGCAATGTGTCCTTCAAACAGTAAATAATTGAAGAACTCAATAATTTATAATTTATATCCAATTTAAACTGCCAGTGCTAATATATAAAATCTATAAATTAAAGCTCTTCGGTTAGTAGAACTGAATTTTAAATGTACCTTTCCCTGGTAAGTATTAACTACGAAAGTCAATATGCCAGATAAAGAGCACAAGGTATTAGGGCAAATTTAATTATCTGTCCCACTAATGCATTTTCTTATCATGGACTTTATCATGCAGCAAAAGTAATTGCTAAATGTGGTGGTGGACGTGTTCACAAAATAATGCAATGGATTAAGCAGGTTTGTGTCAGTGCTGGGAAAGAAACGAGGATGAGAAACATTGGGATTTGCAATACTCTGTAAATTTTGGCAGTATTTGAACTATTGTGAGATATAAGCTTTGTAACGCAAGAGAAAGCGAACAGTCCAAGCTATAAGATGACTTCATTTATAAGACATTTTTCAATTAGTTTGATTTTGACGAGACAAAATCCACATGAATCAAGATAAATAAACTAAATAATGTATTGTCAGTTTAAGGAGTGCTATCTAATGTCACGCCGCACACTTGTTTCTACAGAGAGTTAATACTTTAATGATAATGTTCCACAATGACACTGAACTTCCCTGTCTGTCTGGTTTTTGTTTCTTTCAAAATACCTTGATATACATTCTTACTGTGAAGGGGGACTCCTCTAGCCTGATTACGGTTTTACTTCGTTTCACTTCGTACAAACCGTCTGACCTTGCAATGTTAGAATTCATTTGCTCGACGATAGGCGGGTACTTTTAATCATTTAAAAGAAACAGAAAACGCACAACAAAACTCCTGCAGAGGTGCAAATGCAAGGAACAGCCAGACAAAAGTGAAAAAATGCACAGCACACTCAGATGGCCGATGTCCAAAAGCTTATCCATTTTCAAAATAACGTTTCAGCAAAAAAAGCTTTCATTAGATATTTTTCTTGCTTTGGACCACAGCATTTAAGCAATCGCTGCTATTTGGTAGTCACGTATGTAATGCACCACTAACAGGGCTAACTGGCATATTGAGCTTTTCCCAAATCCTGTAGGAAGAAAGGCAATAACATCTTTCCCTTTGATAAAATTTGCCAAACAGTATTCCGACTTTAAATCCTCGATCTCGGGAATCATTGACAACACTGAATATATGGCTCTTCACTGACTGGCCAGTGCCTGAACTTGCACTTCTGGGTTTTTTGCGAACCGTCTATTGTATTTTGATTCCTGACCTAGACGCTGGAGAGAAATTAAATTGAGTGGAGGCACTAGGTGGCGCCAGCCTGGCTAGGGCTCCTCCATAGATCTGACGAAATGGAGATGATAGGTTTAATGCCATACTGCAGAACAGACTGGTTAAACAATAACATTTACTGTATATGTGTGTCTTATATATCCTTGTTTATTCTATACATGCACCTTTATTTATCTGCAGTCTGTAGTGTACTTGAAACCTTGTGTACTCAAAGGCACTTTTTACTCTAAACTGAATCTTGTGAGCTTGTAGTCTTTTTATAATGTTGTTATTTCATCAAAAACATACCTGGAGTTATGTTTTATTTCATTCACACGTTTGAGCAATCCTTTATTATTAGTCTGTCTACAAGCTCAAAATGCTCTGTTCCACCTTGTAACATCATGAAGCAGTAGTTTTCAAGCTAATAGCTACCTTCTCAAGCTCATCCAAGTTACTTCTTCGGCTTGGATGAGCTGCGAAACGTTTTCAACCTAAATAAACGTTTGTCCAGTTGGCAAATTGAATTTCTCCTTTGCCCTAACAGCTACCTTTTACCTTTTATTGAGTAGATTCTGAAAACTCCTCGGATGAAAGGATCCAAATGATTATAGAGGTGTTTGGAGTTTTAAAACACAGTGGAGCACTTCTTTTTATTACCACATGACATCACAAGGTGCCTTCTAATAAGGCAACAACATTATAACATAGAAGAGAAAGTAGTCTAATATGTGCCCTTTAAATGATTCCTCCTAGGCAAGAAACTCTACTCTAAATCTCATATACCCAAAAGCCAAATGACATTGCCAGTGCTCTCTTAATGATGCCTGAGTTAATTGATATTATATGAAAGTGCAGCAGCTTTGCCAGAGGAGTCGTCGTGCAGCTCTCAAACCAAGGAGTGCGTCCCGGAGGTCAGATTGGGTTACGCTTAATATTGACCTTCCTGTTCCTCTGACACTCAGTCCAAATCACATCCTGTTGATATCGTACAACACATTAGCTATATCTGTCTACTCTTTCATTGGCTCATCCATTTGCTTATATGGCCTCTATGGAAAGTTAGCAAAGTCAGACTCAACAGATACTTGAAACGGCCATTAGCGTTCAAGGTGAGGTGGATGAAATGTAATATGATGTATTTTCATAACATTAAACACAACTATAATGTAGAATAATGTAGTGATGGCTTATGTCCAAATGTATAGGGCAAGAGCTTTTTATACCTGTGGAAAATACACAAAATGAAAATATTTCATTTAACCTGATCATTTATTTTACTTGAATTTATAGTTATATTATATATTTATTCATTTATATTAATATAAGGATGTCCATGTAAACTGAAACCCAGAAATAAGCACTAGGTCTACTTGTCTGTTTTTCATACTATAGTTGCCTAAAGAAGGAAATATGTAACTTTTAAAAATGTCATCCATCCATCAATATTCTTCCACTTATCTGGGGCCGGGTTGTGGGGACAGCAGTCTAAGCAGAGACTCCCAGACTTCCTTCACCCCGGACACTTCCTCCAGCTCTTTTGGTGGACCCTATTCCATGTCTCCAGAGATGATTTCAATGCTTGGAGATCTGGTCGTCGAGGTCTCCACCTTCAGCTGCCACCCACATCTCTTTGCGCTGGCCCCTTACAGATCCTTCTACAGGTGGTGGGTCCATGTGAGGATGGCCCCACGTTGCTCCTTCGGGCTGTGCCTGACCGTATCCTGTGGGGGGAGGTCTGACCACCAGACTCTTGCCGTCGAGCACCCACCCCAGGTCTAGCTCCAAAATTGGGCCCCGGTGACGCCAATCCAGGCGATGAAACTGGCCTCATTCTTAAACTCATAAGGCGAATTTGAAACGCTCTTAGTCTGACCCGTCCCCCTGGACTTGTTTGCCTTTGGTGATCCTACCAGGGGCATAAAGCCCCCGACAACATAGCTCCCGGCATCATTCGGGCACTCAAACTCCTCCGCAACGTTAAGGTGGTGGTTCAAGGAGGGGACCATATTTTAAAATTATTTTGTCCAACTTTGCACAATAACATGAATGTAAAGTACTGGTACTTTGCAGTGGCATCACACTGGTGGGCGTTCTACATGTATCTCTATTGGTGGAATACTCAGAAGTTACCATGGTGACGAAATATACACATTAGGAAACACAGCAAAATAGTATCTAGATTATCTGAGGAAAATACTAAATGGATTTAAACAACACATTTTCAGGAGCCTGTGATGAAGACGAGCGTCCATGTTGAACAGTATATATTAGTTCACCTGTTGTAGTTGTAGGTCAAATCTTTATGGTTGTGTTGAAATAAAGCTCAGACAGAGCAGTGTCTACAGTTAGCATCTCTCCCCCAAAGACTGTTGGCTGTGAAGTATCAATATGTTGATTATATTGAACCAATAGCAGTTTTTAATCATGCAAAATATATACAAAGAGAAATAACTTGGAGATTGACTTGCATGCTTATTTGCACTTGGGGAGAGTAAATGCAATACTGATTGAAGAAGACCTGGCATTTAAAGTAATTAAATAAACTCATGTGCCGTTAGTATTAATTAGCACACTCATAAGCTAGAATTGGCTTTGTATCCACACAGTACTTGAATAGACCTCCTGCGGTGTGCTCGGCTAATTGGGAAAAGCAAACAGAATATATGAATGGATCAGTTGAAGCATCCAGGTGGTATTTGAAGAGGGATCCTGAGCTGTTTTGTGTCGCACTGACAGACACAACATGAGAGATTTATGCATTGATTGGTCCGTGTCAGTCCTGCCTTTAGCACAGGGCACTAATCCCTCTGATGGAATTCATAAGTCTACTCCATATTAGGTTTCCCATGTTGCCTATTGACCTTTTCGTCTCATTTTTGTTCTTCGCTCCTCGCTCGTCCCTCATGCATGCTATAGGAAAACCGACTCTCTGGTCTTGTCTGGTTTAAACAGGATTTCTAAAATGTATAAATGCCAAAGTTCAAATGACAAGGATGTGATCTGAATCTCCCAAATTGCGTAATCTGAAGAATTTCGATTGCACTCAAAGGATGCAATGCAAGGTTAGTTTTATTTCAAACATTATTCTATCAACACAGACATTTACATCAACACTCTGGCGCAATAATAGATTTGCTTTGGGTGTTTCGTGGAGTGTAATAGGGCACAAAGCACCTGAAACAAATCTATTATTACTCTAGACTGTCGATGTAAATATCTGTGTTGATAGAATAATATTTAAAACAAAACTAACCTTGCATCGCTTTAAAGGTTGTATGGAGGATTTTTTTTGTTTCAAATTGTCAATGATAGCATTATAGAGGTGCAGTAGCCTTGTAATTATGATTACCAAAAAAAAGAGAATAAAAATTCATCAACTCTGGACGTGGTGGGGCCAGCTAAACATTTGCATAACGACACTGCCTCGTTATCTGTTAGTTGATAGGCTGTCAATCAAACTCCCTACATTTCTAGCGTAACTGACTTGCCTGCGCGCTGCCATTATGTGTTTACGTACGCCTGTCACGCAGTCCACAGACGCAAGATGCACAGACGCTGTTTACTCCACCAACGCAACAGTTCTTTGCGGCTTTTTTGACCTATATCTTCCTCACAGTTAGCACAAAGTTTGTTGCAATGGCAGACAAGAATCCAGGAGCAGTTAGCCGCAAAAGAAAGTCCGTTTTTGAGGTCGCTGAAAGAAGACGACAAGGGGAAAAGCAGCGAAGCTAAACTAAGGTGATTCTTGAAGATTCATTCCAGCGATGGCGCGACTGAAGCAGACGCAGGGTCTAAAGACTGATGCATTGGTCGCCAAATAACTTCTGGACAGGTAACTTCTGCTTATTATGAAAACGTATTTTATTTCCAAGAGCTAGTCAAACGTTTTTCAGAACACGAATGCGATATCCTTTGCCTGAAAACGTAATTTTCAATGCAAAGAAAGAGTCCGCTTGCCGCTGCGTGTTGTAGCTAGTTCATTCGCACTGAACCTCCGCACAGCCCTCTCTGCACCGCTCCCCTCTCCTCTCTCCTCTCCCCGCTCTGCTCTTCTCCCTGCTCCTCACTTCTCGGCCGCGCACGAAATGTCCGTGCACCCCCTCCCCCTGCTCCTCACTTCTCCGCCTTGCCTAACCAACACTGTAGTTAATTGTTTACAAGTCATTTGCAGCGATGAGTACTTGTTTTCTAGAAACAAACCTGTTTCTGGCGTAAGGAGGAGGCAGGAGGAGGCGTTTCTACGTAGGGAGCTGTAGGGGAGGGGGGGTGGTTTGACGCATGCGCAACATTTGAAAAACGACAAACAGTCGCTGGATTTCTCATTCCTTGGAAAATCCTCTATACAACTTTTAATCATCGCATGTTGAGGGACTATTTTCTCAGCAGCAGCGGAATTTTACTTTGCCGCTAAGATAGGTGTTAGTTGATATCAGTCCGCCGCTGCCAAGCTTTCTATCAGGAAGTACAACTCGCTGCTGCTGCTCAAACATAAATCCTTCAAATGCAAGGTTGGTTTTACTTCTAAAATTATTCTATCAACATAGACATTTACATCGATAGTCTGGCATAATAATAGATTTTCTTCGGGTACTTTGTGGAGTGGGTAAGACTGTTTTTAGTGGCAGGCTAACTATGGCCATTGACATGCACTAGCCTAGCACCAGCGACCTCTGCAAATACAAGGACTGGATGGAATATTTTTAAAAAGTGTCTCCACATGTCTCCAACACTCTGGCTCACTAGGAAATAAGGTCCTATGTCCAAAATTCCCGACTGTCCCTTTAAGAGACCAAATTGACTCACAGCAGCAGTTATAGAGAGAAGAGTGACAATTTTTCAATGTAAAGTCAATTGGAACCAGTCGATGGAGCCAGAAGCGCCCCCATGCATGTTTCCTACTTGGAGGTGGTGGCTAGTGAGTTAGCTATGCCCATTTACATATACAGTCCATGATATTTACAATGCAATCCAATAACGCTAGGAGAGGCATTCAACTGCAATGAGATATTAACAGCCACAACAATATTACACATAAGTTTGGACATGTACTCACTCACTTTAAATCAACAGTGATTATTTTTGTCTCTCCACCGCAGATGTGTGGTAATTGATTCAGGGCAATACTTTACACGGGACAGTAAAAATTACCACAGCTTCAATGTGTTTATTTTTGCTCCAGATATGAAATGACTCATGACCAACACATTTTCTAACATTTCTAAAAATGCTCAAAGTGGATGAGTCCTCACTTATTATTTGCCAAAGCGTGGTTACATAATCGTTAACCTTTTTGGCTTCAAAGTCTTAGTTACTAAAAAGTATATTGTGTAACTTTATTGGTGGAGAGTCCAACACCTGCTTGTTTCTATGGAGATGTCATTGCTCTGCCTTGAATGTCCCACAGTATGACATTAAACAGCTCTACTTTACATTTATTCAATTTATTTAGTGCTCAAAAATGCCTCTAAAAACAGGCATTCTGACTGTGAGCGGGGTCGCCTCTCCACAGATCTGACCTGTAACTTGGTCTGGTTTGGTCTCCATGAAGACAGAAAGAAAGGTTTAGTACCATACTGTGAAAAATTCCAGACAAAACAATAATATCTTCATGGAGAAAAGCACTTGACTGACCCTCCGCCAGAAAAGTTACACAAATTACTAGACGGCCCTGAATGCCTCTTATGTGAAAGAGCCAAATAGGTGCAAAACTGCCCTCTGTTCTACACCTATTTGGCACTTTCACATACATTCAGAGTTGGACTGCCTGGTTTTTTGGAGAAGAAAGACAAAAATCAAACAAAGAGCCTATCTGGGAGTTGTCTGCATGCAAACGTAGTGACTGATTGGATCTGCAGAGAGGTCTACTCCAGAGTCATTATTTCACCCCTCTCTATTCTGCTCCAGGTGAAAAACACTTAACGCACTCAAGTGACTATGAATGCAGAAGGAGACTCTCACTCACAGACCAGCCACAAGTCGGACAAATATTTGAGTTTAATTACACCGTTAATTGGGGCTGTGTAATTATGATCCAAGTTCGGTTGATAAAAAGTATCTGTAAAATGTTGTCAGCTTAGAAAATTAGTTAGAAGGGAGATTTTTGTATACTTTGGATCTAACATACTCCTTTGTTTAATCTTTTTGACTTTGATGGTGACAAAAAGTAACAAGAGTAAAGACTTGTAATGTCATGTGGTAATACAGAAAGTGCTCCATTGTGTTTTTAAACTCCATACACCTTCACTACAATCATTTGGTTAATTTCAGCCCACTATTGAACTAAAGGTAAAAGGTAGCTGTTAACTTTAAAACTACTGCTTCATGACATTTTGAGCTTTGTAGATGTAGATAAACGAATAATAATTACAGAATTACGTGAATCACAGAAAGTGTGAATGAAACAAAACACAACTCCAGGTCTGTTTTTGAGGAGGTAACAACATTATACATGGCTTAAAGCTCACAACGTTATCAGAATTAGTAATATTAATGAGAGTAGAAAGTAATTAACACTCTCACCTTACAATAAGAAGATTCTCGGTTTCATTCCCATACCAAGAAGATTCTGAACTTAAATTATTTTTGAGAATTTTTACACTAAATGGTTTTAAGCAAAATCGTAATCTAAATATTCTAAATCAAAATCTTACATTTAATTTTTATTTTTAAATCAGTCTTTTCTGTGCCCAGTAACTACATGGCCCTGTGTTGTTTATCCACATTATTACTGTACCTTATAGCAGAGGCATGATTGTTTTCCTCTGTCTCGTCTTTGAGGTAATTGTCTTACTCACTCATGAAAAAGGTTGTCCGTGGCAACCAAAGCAGCCTCATTCACAGTAGTCTATAGGAAATGTCGCTTTCTAATTTCTTGCTTGCGTGTCTAAACAAAAGACGACATGATGTTTGATTCTAATGTTATCAATCACTCACAGACACAGTGATAAGGTGGCAGAGTAGTTGGCTCTGTCACCTCGCAGCAAGAAGGTTTGAGGTTCAACCCCAGGGCAGCCCGTTCTGTGCAGTCTCCCTGTGTATAGGTTTCCTCCATCAAGCCAAAATATTCACATAAGGTAAAATCCTCCAGCTGAAATAGTCCTGACCAAGCAACAAGATTTGGAGATGGGTCCCCGGGGGGAGAACTGTGGCGCCCACTGCTCCTGACATGAAAGATGGGACAGACTTTCCCACGGGGACAACAAGGCTTATTTACCTCACCTTACCCCAAGATGATTTCAGAATTCTGGAAACAGTCCCATATATTTACTCCTATACTATACTATACATTAACATCAGCCCTCAAAACTAGCAAATAATGAAAAGTCAAGAGGATTTCCGCTGGTACCAACCCATTAATCACATTTATGTGAGGTCAAAGCCTTATAAACATTAAATTCAGTTGGCATTCACTATTTGTAGAGCCCAAAATCACAACAGCAGTCGCCTCACTGCACTTAAAAAATCAGTTGATTTAACCAACAAAAAGTAAAAAAAAATAATCAGTGAACATTCAGTGGTCAATAAAAGACAGACAAATGAACCAACATTCAAACATGCAAAAGGATATTCCGTTCCTTGTCCGTAGATTCTCCTCCAAAAGGAAAAGCTCTTGAATAATACTGATGAGACCATATAAATTACACAATTGTCAGGAAATAAACATTGTATAAATTTATAATGTGTTTTGGATACACCTTTCATTTGTATGTGAATGTTTAAACACTGGCCAGCATGGAGCAGCAAAGTGACTGTGTCAAAGTAATGGCCAGAAGAGGAGTATCTTGTGTCTATGATTGGGGGGAGTCAACAGAGGTGGATAATAGGGTCTTTTGTCCCAGGCCCCAGGGTCTTAGGGGCCCCGAATGGGAACCTCTGCCTTTTTATTAACATTAGAGGGGGGCCTGTGTGAGTCTGGCCCATGTGATCCTCCAAATTTCTGTTCACGGTTCTGTCTATGCTTGTCCATGGTCTACTCTAAACTACATAGTGCTTATTAAAACATACTATTAGCAACTGCACAAAGACATTTTAATTTGCTCTCCTGTGAATCTGACTACAGCACAACGGAAGAGCAGACTTCTGTATGTTAACAATACATTAAGATGAATCCTTTCTCTTGAGTGGAAGTATCTCCTCTTCATTTGGCCTTTTACTCGCTCGATACTGAGGAGCACTTGATTAAATCCCATTAGTAGTTATTTAGATCAGGAAGCTTGATTAAAATGCAGAAATCTGATTTATCTTGTGTTGCTCTCAAATCTAAGACTCATTAGCCTTAAGACTAAACAGCTTACAGAACAGTGGAAGAAAGCTTTTGATGTAGATGAGGATGCCAAATTACTGTTTCTTATTATTCTTGATGTTGAGAGGATAAAAATAATACATGCCATGAACCAGTGTTTTGAATAAAGCAGAGGTGGGGGTGGGTTTAAAGTTCTTTATACTCAATATTTTTCATTGTAATAAGACAATAAGAACATGCTTGTGCAACTCATTTGAATTCCTAGATTCTCACCTTCCTACACAGCTCTATTCACAGTTATATTAAAAAACCCTGAGAATTTACATGAAGTTTACCTTAAAGGTGCATTGTGTAACTTTTCTGGTGGAGGGTCTGTTACCTGCTTGTTTCTATGTAGATGTCATTGCTCTGGCTGGAATGTTTTACAGTATGAGATTACACAGCTCCTCCTTACATTTATTAAAGGGACAGCCCGGAATTTTGGACATAGGACCTCATTTCCTAGTGAGCCAGAGTGTTGGAGACGTGTGTAGACACTTTTTCAAATATTCCATCCAGTCCTTGTATTTGCAGAGGTCGCTGGTGCTAGGCTAGCGCATGTCAATGGCCATAGTTAGCCTGCCACTAAAAACAGTCTTACCCACTCCACAAAAGCACCCGAAGCAAAACTATTATTACGCCAGACTGTCGATGTGAATGTCTGTGTTGATAGAATAATTTTAGAAGTAAAACCAACCTTGCATTTGAGCAGCAGCGAATTGTACTTCCTGATAGAAAGCTTGGCAGCGGCGGACTGCTATCACCTAACACCTATCTTACCAGCAAGTAAAATTCCACTGTTGCTGAGAAAATAGTCCCTCAACATGCGAAGAGAAATGAGATGCAATTTTAGTTTTAATTCAAACATTATTTTATCAACACGGACATTTACATCAATAGTCATAATAATAGATTTGCTTCAGGAGTTTTGTGGAGTGGGTAAAACTGTTTTTAGTAGCAGGATAACTATGGCCATTGACATGCACTAGCCTAGCACCAGTGACCTCTGCAAATACAAGGACTGGATGGAATATTTTAAAAAGTGTCTTCACACGTCTCCAACACTCTGGCTCACTAGGAAATGAGGTCCTATGTCCAGAATTCCAGACTGTCCCTTTAATTTACAGTGGTTTTATTGCCTAAAAAAATGGCCTGGTTTAGTCTCCATGAATAGAAAGGTGTAATACCATACTGTGAAAAATCCAGACAAAGCAATAACGTGTCCATGGAGAAAAAGTATTTCATGGATGCTCTTTTGAAACCAGTGCATAATGTCCAGTGTCAGCCTGTCCCTGTGCAAGACACTTCATCCACCTTACCCACGCATGAATGTAGTGTTTGAGTGGATGGTGGTGGTCGTGGGGGTTCAAGGCGCAGATTGGCATAGTTCACTCTGAGTATCTTAGTCACGTCTGAGTATGAAATTTGAATGAACAGTAACGACAATGAGGACCATTGAGAAGTAAGGCTCACAATACAAGTGTAAGGCAGGACTATGGTTATTACAGATGGTGTATAAAGAGTCCTTAACCTTTTCTTTAAGAACAGGAGAATTGTTGGGCAGTGACTGTACCATAAAATGAAGTGCATATAAGTTCATTGCTTAGATGATTTACTGTATTGTATTTTTTATAATATTCATTTGTGAATATATCATGGTGTAAAAAACATAGTTACGTCCAATTACAGACAGTAGACTGGCACTCAAATCTACTTAATTATATTATGCATATATTACCATCAAACAACTTAATTTATATTCTTTTATGCTGTTCTGCTGAGTGCCTTGGTTTGTGAGGACACCTTCGTACTTGTCAGAAAGTAAACTTTTGGTTAAGAGACACCTTTTTTCCCAGCACCAAATGAGATTGCACTGCATGGATCTGCTGTAGCTCCAGATGTAGTGTTTTTTTTTTTTTTTCCTTTTTTTTTTTTCTAAAGGCTACCTCTGATATCTTTTTAATTAATATCTGCCTCCAGGCAAAGTAGATGGATACAAACAGAAAAAGCTGCGCTGAATATAAATGGTCTGCAGAATCAGTATGGGGCAGAAAATTCCCTCTGTGGTCAAAATTAATTTGACAGGGCCCTTCTCAAATAAATAACCCAAAGAGTAATTCCGCCTGAATATTTTGAATGGCTTTTTGAGTTTTTTTAAGAGCAACGCTATTTTCATTTAATTAATTCTCAGACGCCACAAGTATTTTCAAGATGACAAATGCTATTGACGTGGCTCTCCATCAAAATGCTTTCAATAAATAAGTCTTACCGTGTTCCTTTCTCTTCCAATTAGAATCCAGCCTTCTCTGATGGGTACATTTGAGGAGCTGCAGTTTGGCAAATTACCAAAGTCAATTTAAAGGCAGCGCTATGCAGATGGCTTCATGAAATCCAAATAGACCTCACTACCACAGTGCCATGTCATAGAAATACCTATTGATATACTCCCAATGGCCAATCATCAGGCTTTTATGGCATGGCATTTTGTATTGGAAAACACTAAGTAGGTCATAAAAGGTAATTCAAAAGCATTGTGTAAGGAGGGAGAGCAATCTACTATCTAATAACTGTGCAATTCAAATTATGTGCATCATAGTGACCAATGAAATCTAATCAGGCGTACCATTAAGAACACTAACACAGAGTGAACAGCTCCTGAACTGGGAATTATGACGCAGAAAGTAAATATTTTGTCCTTAAAGTTGCACTATGAAACCTTTCCTATGGAGGGTCCGACACCTGATTGTGTGGATGGGGATGTTATTGCTTTGCCTGGGATAAATCAGTTTACAGTTTAGAGTCCTAAACTTTTAGGTTAGTTGTTGTTCAGAAGTTCTGCAAAAGAGGAGTGGTCCCGCAACCCAAAGGTGGTAAGACCAATTCCTGCTCAGTTGTTGTTCTTAGGTAAGACATTGCCTAATGTTAAAGTGGTGTGTGTGTGTGAATGATTAGTGGTGCTCACAGGAGCTGATGGCGAAGAGTAGCAGACTTGCTTCCGCCTGTTTGTCCCAGGTTACCATCACTAAGTATGAATGAATAATGAGTACAGTGTAGCACTTTGGGAGGCTTTGACAAGCCTGTGAAGCGCATTACAAGTGTAAAGCATTAGTATTTTTAGTACAACTTAGACCTGGTTCAGCCCTTATTTAGACCTGGTATAGTTCTGCAATAGACTTCGATATTTTATTTGATGTTACTTGGTGTGAAAAGTTTGAGATAGTTTGGTATAGTATTCTGTTCTGTGGACCTTTCCAAAGCAATAACACCTCCATGGAGACATGCAGATTCAAGACCCTTCACCAGAAAAGTTACACAGAGCACCACTAAAACTTATTAGAAGATTGAATTTGAGATGACTCATGAGAGCTTCTAGGGTGTAAATAAGCAGCCAATGCAACTAACAAGCATAATGTCTAAAGCTATGTTCTTTTAATTTAAGTGTAATATGATTATAATTATTCTTGATTGGCTTTCAGATGTATTTATCCATGTTTTAGATGACTTTTTATTCTGTTTTGGTCTATAAAAATAAACTCTCCTTGCGTTGTCAGTCTTAGTAGTAGTACGCAGGATGATCACACTCGGCATCTGGCCATGTTTTGTGATGATTATTTCTATAAGCAGAAGCGGCATTTGACCTCTTAATGCAGATCTGGCTGTCTTAACTCAGACACATTACTTTTACAGAAATGCACATGCCCTTGAGCCAAAAGAGAAAAAGAAACCATTAATGTTTTATGCGCACAGAATTTAAACCCAAAGTTAATTTTATATTTTACTGAAATGTCTGCAAAGTTATCCGAAGTCCGCAAAGTACTTAACACTATTCATCCGTTTTGGCTTGCTGATATATGCAACACTGTGTTTTAAATTGTTAATCGCCATAGTCCTATTTTCTCATCATTATGAAACCCGTAGATGGGAGTGGGAGAAAAAGGTCTATTTCGATCTTTCACAGTATCTTTACACCTAGCCCATAAACAGTACAGTCTTTATTTGACAACACAAAATTGGCCCGTAGAACATATTGCAAAGTTATCTCGAGGGAACAGAGGAACGAGAGCCATGACTAGCCATTCCTTATCCAACTCACACAAGAAGCAGTGCAAACAGGTATTAGTAATTGCTTTTTATTTGATCTTTTCTCATTTTTTCAGATAGATCACAATGAACACAGCCTTTAGACAATAGCAGTTGAAATAATCCATACAAATGAGTGTCTCTGGTGGCGTGACCAGTTGCCCGTTGCAGCGTGGAGCCCGTAGATCTCGGTGGGGCCTTGGGAGGGTGAGGGAGAGACGTCATTGACAGACATTGGGTGCTATATTTCCAAAACCAAAACAGCATGGCGTTTCCGTGTGAGATAAAAAGAAAGAAAGAAAAAAAAAGAGAAAGCTAATAGTGTCTGTCTAAATATGCATCACTGCTTCACTGTGAGTCAGAAGGCAGGCAGCCACACTGTACACGGCCCTTATCGCGTGGAAATAAGTTGTGCTCATGTGAAGTCTGTCAGTAAACCTACAGTGTGAGACTCAGATTACTTCAGAACATGTGATTTTTCTGTTTCTGATATTTTCTGATTCTACAATTTTACATACATGTTACGCCAGTGTTTAAACGCCAGATTTCACTGCTAACTAAATACGTTTATTAATATTGTTCAAGGTCAACTGATTTATGTAATGTGGCTTTATTACCAGGAATAAATGTCTCACTAATTGACTAATTGAGGGTTGTCAGTTTCTACTATGAAGCCTATAATGCTGTTGTGCCCTTGAGCAAGACCAAGTGTTTAGTTGAGGCAGTAAGTGTGTCCAAATCGGAAAAAAATATGTAAATACGAGAAGAAATAGCAAACATATCTGTTATCTTTTACAGTTACTTCATGCGAAAGGTGCACTATGGAACTTTTCATTTGAATGGCTTGCCACCGGCTTTTATCCAAGAAAATAATATTGATTTACCTGGATTGTTCCACAGTATGGCATTAAACCTCCATCGATACAAGCAGGTAACCACAAAGTCAGGTTACAAGTCAGAGATATGAAAAGACAGCTCGCTCATTTTATTTTCAAGGCAATAAAGACTAGCTTGATTCATCAGCCAGTTTCACTTGGTGGAAACCGTCTGACCTCGCAGTGTTAGAATTCGTTTGCTTGACGGTAGGCGGGTAGCTTTTTCATTTAACCAATCGCTGCTATTTGATCGTGACGTACGTAAGCTTTTCCCAAATCCCGTTGGAAGAAGGACAATAACGTCTTTCCCCTTGATAGAATTCACCAAACATTCTCTTTATTTCGGCTTTAAATCTTCAATCTCGGGAATCGTTGCCAACACAGAATGTATGGATCTTCGCTGATTGGCTGGTGCCTGAACTTCCGGGGTTTTTTGTGAACCGTCTAGTGTATTCCGATTCCTGACCTAGTCACTCCAGAGAAATGAAATTGAGCGGAAGGACTAGGTGGCACTAGCTTGGCTAAATAAAAACACCTCTAACTGAAGAAATGCATTGATAAGTTTAATGTCATGGATGTGTGGAACATTCCAGGCAAAGAAATAAAATCCCTATGAAAACAAGCAGGCGGTGAACCGTCCACCAAAAAAACAATGTTACATAAGGCACCTTTATGAACCACTGCTCAATATCACAGGTTAACATTAGCTTACACCAACTATCTTATGCTATTTTCTGATCTACTGTATGTTCTAATGTTGTTTCCTCATCAAAAACATACCTGGACATGTGTTTTATTTCATTCACACATGCTGAGTTATTCTCTCAAACAGAATACACTCTGTTCCACCTTGTGATGTCATGAGGTATTACAGAAAGTACTCCACTCCATACACTTTCACTGGAATCATTCAGATAATTTCAGGTCTGGAATTTAACATTTCTACCGAACAAACAATAAAATGTTGTTGTTAACTTGAAAACTACCCCTTCAAGACATCAGAAGGTGGAACCGAGTGCACTTTGGAGACGTAGAAAGACTAATAATAATGGATTATGAACATGTTTGAACATTGTAACATGGCTTAAACCTCACAAGTGTCCATTTTGCGTAATGTAGGACCTTTAAATGATTTCACATGAACACAGCCTATATGTACAGTCTGGAGTGGGCACAAAGCTCCACTCTGGTGTTGAGTAATGCACTGCCTGTGTGGTGTAATTAGACAATAATGAGAGGCTCAAACTCCTACTATGTACTGACCTTAGCGGCAGCCTGTGCTCGATTACACAGCAAATAGCCTGAGAGAGGGGCCATGGCTTTGTACAGAGAAGACCTTCCATTGGAACCAGGCCATTTCCTGCCCAAACTTTCAGAGGCAGAGCAGTGTCCTGGGCCAAGGGGGGCTCCATTAGAGGGGACAGGACAGGTATAAAGTGCGGAGATAGATTCACTGGAAAACCAAAGTGTAAATAGATTCCCAAATGAGGAAATAGTAGGAAAAAAAGTTCAAATATATTCCCAAGTAAAGAAATAGCAGTACTTTTTTTTTTTTTTTTTTTACTGCTCAGGGAATTCAAGAGAGTTTTGTAAAAGTACTGAAAAGCTTAAAGAGTTTGATCAGGGTGAAATTGTGATCACATGACCAGCTATAATGGCATGACAACTAGGGTATTATCAATTAACAGTCTAACAAGAGGGGATAATAATAATAATAATAATAATAATGATAAAAAATAAAGCAGAATGGGGCAATGTGTGGACAATGTGAGTATATTTTAAAGAGACACTTTTCAAATGTTGTTTAATGGACTTAATTACAAGAAAAAACATCTCTACTTGGTTGAAACTAGTACTTAAAGGTGCACTGCGCAGCTTTTCTCCTACTAATTGTTCATCTCCATGGAGCTGTTATTGCGTTACTTCACAGATTGGAGCTGCTTTTATCGATGGAGACTGATACGTTTAATGCCAAACTGCAGAATAAGACAAGAGTGATCTCCATGGAAACAGCCAGGTGGCAAAAAAGTTACGCAGTGCACCTTTAAAACCAACTTAAACCAATATCTAACAGTTTACGTTATGGGCTGTGTACTTGGAACACAGACTGACACTGGTTTTAAAAAGTAGAGGTTTCCAATTTTCTCATATCTGAAAAAAAAAAAAAAAAGTTTATGAAAAGAAGGTTGCATGCAAATTTGAGTTGAGTGCGCTTACATGATGAAATAAAGCAAACTAAAGGTAAAAGACAAAGTGGGGAAGTGTCATACATGTGTGGGAACCGGCTCGCCCCAACTTACTTTAAGCCGTTCCCTTTAAGGAGCAGTGCATTTGTATGGCAGGCAGTGAGATGCTTAAGTCTGTCTGTGTAGAGCCGTGTGTGCGTTTTGTTGGGATCACAGTTCCAGTGCTAACTTTGAACAGCACATTTTAGCGCTATGCTCCATTTACGTGATGCGACTCTCCAAATGATTTATCTATAGATTTTCAGAGAGGTAGCAGCAACGGAAATAGCTTAAAGATTCTGCGCTCTGAAATCCTGTCAGCTTGCTTGAAATAAATAATAAAAATATACATGAAATTGCAAAACCAACTGCCTCAAAGTGTTCCTCTGCTCTGGGGAAGCGATAAAGCAAAAAGGAAAATTACAAGATGGGATGTATAAATTATATAAATACAAATAAATAGAATTGGGTTTTACAGAGCATCCAAGGTCACTGTTCCCTCTAATGGATATAGTACATTATAGATTGTGGTCACATTTTCAAACACGTCTAGACTAGTACTACTACTTCTGCTTAACTGACCTTATAGTATTAGAAAAAGCAGGTAGTGGCTGAAACGAGCCAACATTTTAAAAATAAATGTATATAATTTACTTTAGAAAGCCTGACTGTGAAGACACTTCTATAATAAACCATGTTCCTAAACAGCTAAACATCAAATCCAAAAGAAATAAGTCCAGGTTCATTTTTCACTGCAAAGAATGCGATTTCGAAAGGAGTACATACAGAAAGGACACAGACTGCTGGAGACAGATCCTCTTTTGGTCCGTATTAGAAAAAGCACATTCGCGTGGACCAGGGCTTCAGAAGCAGTCACTCCACACAAACTACAACAAGCTCTCCGCAGAGACAGTAAGGCAGTTAGATGATCACCAAGGAAACCACTCCACTTTCCATATGGCAGGTTTCTTTTTTGGAAAGAAGGTTGAAAATAAAAACGTAATGAACACAAATGACGCATACTAGTTATTGTTAAAGAAAATAGCTGCCCTGTAAAAATCTGCTCAGTACAAATTTTCAAACGGTTGTCTTGTGGTTGTTGCTTTTTCTCTTGGATTTGAATAGTAGTTCAGATCGGCTGGCTCACTTTGCTTTAACAGTTGTACTGGATCCAGCCGGACCTCTGGGTAAAAAGAGGCGACATCTCAAAAGCACTGCAGAGTAGAAGGAAACACCAATGAAAACCCAAACTAAAGCAAACTCACAGAGTTCGACAGCTACTAAGGCAACTTTTGCCAAATACAATATAAGCCCATGTATATTGCAACACAACTATATATTAATTTAATAAAATACACAATATAGCTTTTGTACACATAACAATTTGGCTCAAATGCACAGAAATTGCAGTAAAATCAATAAAAATATGTCAATTTTATGTAAACACATCTAAATTGGATACATTTACACAGATAATGATATTATGTATAGTGATAATGTGAAGGGACATTTTCTTGTTTATGCATGTTTTTGGATATTTGTACTTGAAACAATGGCAGTGCCCTTTGCAGTTCAACAAGTTAGTACGCCGCTCTCAAAATTTTCTTGAGGACACTTTTTTGCTGAGATTCCTCACTTCTTTTTCTTAGAAAACGTATAAATATTGTGTTAATATTTGGACACTATACATGGATTCATACATATAAGTCATCTATATCATTGTATAGATAGCATCTTTTCACAGTTGAGGAATATGTCCCTTTTATACAGCATGTGAATGAGCTCACTGTACACAGTGGAAGCTGGACGCAGACGTACACAGATGAGTTAGTGCGCTCAGTCCGTGTGCAGTGTCACTACATGAATGTTTAAATAGAGGCGAGGGACAGACAGCTTACACATGTGGCTACGAATGATGCTGAGATATGAACTCTTACAAGTCTCCCTCTGTCTCCTAGGTCCAGTACCACCAGTTAGACCAGTCTGATTACCCTCTGCCCACAGAGCCAACACAACATCCACAAGTCTGAACAAAAGCTTTGTACCCTTGTCCTTCACTGTCCAAACATTTGTATTTTCTCTGTTTTCACATCGATTGTCATGTCTGACCATAAAAGTCCTTTTCTCGGTCTATGGCCATTACACATAACAGAACTCCACCTACACACACTTCTGTAGGATTTCACGAGAGACCATGGACAACACACTTATGAGCTGGTGGGCACTTAGATAATAGAGGTGCCAGAGGCATAGGCCTCTGCCATTAGTTAAAGAACAAAAAGGTCTATAAATTCAGCAGGAAATCACACGTTTGTTACACAGTCCCATATCCTTGGTAAGATAGGAGCACCGAAAGTGGTGCTTAATGACTGACTTTATAAATGTTCCATTGTTCCTTCAGTGTCAGTGGTTTTAACAACAAATACAGTAAAAAGAGCTCCTGTAATGGGAGCATGTGTGTGATTTGTTTTGGTGACAGTTTTGGCTTCACAGTTTGTGGAATAGGACTATTCCATCTGTCTCAGTGTTATTTAGTCCAGAGGTCACTTCCTGAGCGTGCCTGTGGATTCACTCCCTCTGCAGTCCTGTAAGAGTTTGTCGATGTCCCGGACCACCTGATCAGCGTCCATCCCCTCACGACCATCGGGCTCGCCCTGTTCCAGCACTGTCTCCATCTCCCCAGATGCTTCCTGACTGATCCTGGAGCGTGCCTCTGCCAGCACCTTGGCCACGGGGTCAGCGGGCAGGGGCGGGTACACCCCCTCTCTCTGTTTGGTGGGCGATAAGAACTGTCCGTCTGGAGGTCCGTAGTGGCCTGAGCAGGTGACGGGCGGAGGCTTGCCCTCAGCGCCATCTGCAGGACTCTTCACAGTAGCGCAGGAGGCCAGGGTGGAGCAGCCTTTGGTAGGACTACTGGAGGCAGAGGGCACCTCCTGGAGCAGGGGGCTCAGAGCGCGTTTGGCCTTCAAATACGGCTTTACATTGGCCACAAGGATGGTGTGGTCCCTCCTTTCTTTACCAAAAGTGCAGAAAGTCTTTTTGCCGTTGGGGTTGACAGACTCGTAGTTCTCTGCTTCGGGCACAGTCTCCATCCCTGCGGGCACAAACATGTTGTTCCTGTAGTCCACGCCCTCCGCCTGGTTTCCTCCTCCAGGGAACTTGGGCATCCAGCAGCGGTCTGAATGTCCCAGGACACGACACTCATCTGTGCAGTTCACACAGTCTTCATCTGAAACAACAAAGAAGAATCCATTAGCACAGAGTACACACTACAAGCAAGCCACGCTGAGAGGGGAAATACTATCATAGGCTCATTACAAAATAAACTTTACAAAGAGTTTTGATCCGCCAAGGGGCTGCAGGAGCCAGAGCTAATCATACATGTGGCAACACAGCTAAATGAGGATATCCTGTAGTGAACACACACTAATGTATGCACGTGCACACAGACACCTTTCTGAGGGACCGGGGACACCTGCTAACTCTCTCCAAAGCTCTGATCAGGAGGATGGCAGCGCATACAGAAGGACGGGAGGGAGAGAGAAAAACAACAACAGTTGAGGTTTGGCAAAGGCGCAGTGGCGTTATCATAAATTCATGTCAGTGGCTTTGAAGCCCTCCCCAGACGTGTGCACGCTGCCAAATGGCTTGTGCTTCTTGTGTGTTTGAGCCTGTTTATTTGTGCTCTCGCTGTTGTGCTGCTGCTGCTGGCGAGCACACGTGTGGGTTTGTGTGCTCACGTCTTTCATCTATTCAGAGGAAAGCACTGGCTGATTATGGGAGTGTTGAACTGATCCAGGACTTGGTAAAAAACATTAGAAAAAGAAGAGCACATTTTCTCTCTCTTGGGTGTGAAGTGAAAAAATAAAGCAAAAAAATAAGCATCTGCTGTCCCACAAATAGAATACTTTTATTGGCTGAGAGAAACCCAGTAAGCACAAGGAATCACCACTACTACAAGACTGGTGCAACTCATCTTCAATGTCACTGAACTCATTTATGTAAAAGCCATTCCTCCCCACTTCCCTCAAAACACATTTAAACCATGTAATACAACTTTATTCCGACTCTTATTTGCCCATGCAGTTACCTCAGGACACCACCACCAATCATCCTATTTGCTAAAGTGAGATTACTCGACAAGGCACAGGTTAAACAAATTTGAGAAAAGCAATACCACATCAACACTTCATCTCCCTGCAGTACATTTCCAAATCGCTGCTTTAGCCGGAGCTTCTGAACAAATGGCAGCACCGCCACAGACTGCTTTGCATATTGGTTTTAAGATACATGATGCATCTTCTCTACTTGTGCTGCCAGACTTCACATCTGAATTTTAGAGCTACACTTGCTTGATTTTATAAAGTGTTTTGATCAACAAGACCGATAGTTAGAATTTGAGGGGAAATTTCTGTAATGTTAAAGGTCCTATATTTAACTTTTTGTGAGCTTTTAGTCGTGTTAGAATGTTGTTACCTCCTCAAAAACGTACCTGGAGTTGTTTTCTGTTTAAATAATCCTGCATTATATAGATAGATAGGTTTAATGCCATACTGTGAAACATTTCAGACAAAGCAATCCAATCTAGATGGACAATAGGAGATCCCCCTGACAAATGGTTACATAATGCAGCTTTAAAATACACAAAGCATGAGCAATATTAGGTCAAACAAACTCTATCGTGAATAAAAATCTGTCAGTCAGCAATTCCAAGTAAATGAATGGCAAGGTCTGTAGAAATCAAAGAAGCTTACATATGTGTGTTTTAATCACATCCTGTGCAAGTGAGAAGGGCAATTAGATGCAACGCACAACGCAGAACAATCAATACAAGTCTTCACCTTCTTGCGTTCACTGCACATCGAAAGAATAAATGATGACGACGCTCAAAGGCACAGGCAGAACTGTTAGATGATCGGTTGAGGGTTAGGTCACATCACAGAGGAGCTGTGTGTGTATACAGGGGAAATCCAAGAATACAATTTGCAAAGATTTCTAAGATGGATAAGGTGGATTTCTGAAGCTATTTTATCCTCTGTAGATGATAGGGTAGGTGTTAATTATTCTTACCCAATGCTATAAAGGAATAGAAAGGTGAGCGACAAATTAAAGGTGCAACTTTTACCACCATTGGCTTGACTCCATGGAGGTTTTATTACTTTGCGTTGAATGTTCCACAGTATGACAATAAACCTATCTTGAGTCTACCTTGCATTTGTTCAGGTTAGGGATGGGCATGATTAGTCGAATAATCGATAATTGATCATTAAGAATTTCATCGATTTCGTTCATTTTAATCGACAAACCGAATGTAGGTTGCTGTGCGTAGCGTGACCAAACAGGTCCGTACATGTCGGTCAGGCTGCAACGTACTGAAGTGCAAATGCGAACAATGTGCAACGATGACTTGTACAAAAAATTCCACGCTTTCCGATCAGGACAAGTGTGAGTCCATGTGCACAGTGTACAAAGCAGCACATATGTTTCGGTGTCCAGTGGGAAAAGTTTTGCCAGGTGAGAGTCGCCCAATGTCGATGACGAGGACCCACCTCCCACCCCCCTCACGGTGTCCTGGTTTTGACAAATGCAAATATGGTCACACTAACCTGTATTCCACTGAGTCGTGTCTTTTAATCCAACAGAAGTTGACCGCATCAGTGCACAAGAGCTGAATTTTTATCTTCGCTTAGTTTATGCAAATTAGTGATGCGGTTTTAAGTTTGGTTTCTGTGAGAGTTGCGCAAAACTGAATTAAACAGATTATAATCTAAAACGGCTGATGTGGCTCTAGAGTGATTACAGTTTATATGTCGTAAAGTTGAATTTATTTATGCAGATTAGTAGTGCAGACAGTAATAATAATGATGATAATTTTTATATAAAAACGTTAATGATTAATTGATAATCGATCATTAATTCTTCCGACGATCGATTAAGAAAATTTCATTGAATGCCCATCCCTAGTTCAGGTATAATGTGTTTTATTCACCAGAAACTCTTTGAAAAACATTCTTACTTATGGCATATACTGTACTTCCTACGCAAATTCTCAATGTGTGCAACGGTTTACATGAACAAAATTCTCTTCCAACATTCGAAATATTCTCCCTTGATGTAAATATTTCAAAAACCAACACGCAGCATGAACCCACATCTGCACGCCAAGTGTAATTGTCAAATAAATGCGCCCAGACAGACACCAGCATGGCTTCTGCTCCTCCTGGTCTGTGAGGAGAGCTTGTAACGCGAGCCCATCATTTCCATTAGCCTTGCTGTGGAGAGCTGCTGCAGCCTTTAAAGACCACAAACTCCAGGGCCTAATACAATCTCGCGCTGATGCCAATGAGCGGCGGAGTATATCCGCTCGGGTGCTCTTGGTCAGGCTGTCTTCTTTGCACTGTGTTGTGGGTCAGCGGGCCTTGCATTCCTGAGAGACTGCCCTCTTAAACTGCCCAGATGAGCTTAGCACTTCACAAATGTTTGAAGAAGCCAAGCGGCGGAGGTGGCATTTTTCCCATGTTGAGGCGACCAACTGAAGATGAAATAAGGTGAGTGAGCGAGCGAGTGCGCTTTTGGAGATGGGCTGTATTTAATAAGCTGGAGGGAATGCATCGGAGGAAGAAAAAAGTTATTTATAAACCGTGTTGGTTTGAGAGATTGGGGGAAAGGATACAGATGACATGTCAACGAGGCCCGGGTCAGCGAATCCAAGATCGAAATTCGTGCATAAATAGCTCTTGAAACTGAACATGTGATCACTAAAGTCCATCTAAGCAGAGACATGTTGACCGATCTTGGAGAGAAAAGTGGAGTAACAAAGACAAAAACTGCACTGGGCACATATAATCAGCATGGGCAGTATTAGCAGTAACATGGTCAAATTTGAATGGACTGAAAAGGGATTTACCAGTCTTACAACAATAGTCAAAATATTGTAGCATGCATTCATTCACTTGCATATTAAAGAGCCTATATTACACAAAACTGACTCTTGTGAGCTTTAAGTCATGTTATAATATTACCTCCTTGATAACATACCTGCAGTTGTGTTTTGTTTCATTCACATATTTTGATTAATCCTTTATTATTAGTCTCTCTACATCTACAAAGCTGAAAATGCTCTGTTCCACCTTGTGATGTCATGGTAGTTTTCAAGTTAAAAGCTACATTTACCATTTGTTTAGTAGACATTCTAGAACTGAAATAGGCCTGTAACGATAATCAATAAATCACGATAACTTTTAACATGCTCGATAACTTTTCTGCCCACGATAATTTGTATTTGCTTGCTTGTTTGTTTTCCTCGTCTCTCTCTATCTCGTTACCAAAGAAAATGAATGTCAAAAGGCTTCTACCGCTCTCTGTACTACCATGGATCTATTAAAATAACTGACTCCTCTTGTTTCCTTAGTGTAATGACGATTGAATGAACGTGTCAGCATAGACTGTATAGACCGTAGCCCGTGTATGGTATAGACGGATTATTTGTTTATCAACACAGTGGATGTGCGCGCAGCCTGAGTACAGAAAGCGCTATTGTCTGTGCGGTTCACATAAAGCTGCAACACTAGCACCACCGACAGAGCACCAAAACACATCATCGCCGTGTAACTAAACAACTAACGAAGCCAAATCAAAACTAAACATGCGTCAAATGTAGGCAAACGCGCAAACGAGAAGAAGAAATGTCTCAAACCCCAGCACCTGACATACACTGAATATGTAAGGCAATGACTAAAATAACTTTTAAAGGCAAATTTGTTACATAAACCTAATAATCCATTTTATTTATTGTTTTGGTTGTGTTTGGTTCAACAATGGTTTATTCAAGTGCATTTTTTGTAAAGAAGTCTAAGGCTATTCTTATGTTAACAAGTCTATTTTATTTAGGCCTGTTGTTTTTGGTTGTCTTGCAGTTTCTGTGTTAAATGTTCTTTAGAAAGTAATGTTTATTGATCTCTGAAAGGGTGTATTTGCAGGTTTATTCTATTGTCATTACATTAGTTCAAATTAGTCTCAAAATATCAATATGATTTCTTGGTCAATTAATTGTCCAGCAAAATTTGTTATCGTTACAGGCCTAGGCTTAAATCATCCAAATGACTCTACCGTCGTATGGAGTTTACAAACACAATGGAGCACTTCCTGTAATACCACATGACATCGCAAGGTGGAACAGTGTTTCTTGCTTGAGAGAAGAACTCTCTAAAGCCTAAACATGCAGGGTTTGTGTGTTAAACACGCGTGAACGGTTCCAGGTCTCGACAGATGAATCTATACTTTATCAAGATCGCAAACTGTTTCACAACTGATCATTCTCAGCCATAGCATCCATGTTGCATTCCTCATACCACTGTGCTAACATGCGTTACATTCCAGACATGGGCAATTAAATAGGCCTTTACAATGACTCCACGCTCTTCGAGGTGATTGTGCATTCACCGCGTGAGTATTAACACATAAATAAGTCATGCCGACATATTTCCTTCTATTTAGATAGGGAAAATCACTGATAGATTATTTATGCCTAGAAAGCACGTTGAACCTCCAGGCACTTCTCTCATATCTATGGCGAACAATATGGCATGTGAGAGCAGGGGTGACATTGATTCAACCCTCCACCCCCTTCACTATCTTCAGCCTCACCAGTGGAATTGGCAACAGTATTTTGTTCACCAAGGACGTACTTTATCCTCGTGATTTGGCTAGCGAAGATGTGCGAAGCTGCCCTCCCCCTTTTTTCTCAACGCTATGCTAATGTACAGTCGTGTCATGGCGGCGCAGTGTGCGGTCCAAGATGAATTAGGCTGATAGATTTCTGCGTTTTGAGAGATGTCATTAGAGGGACGGAAACGAATGGGGGAACGGTGAAGTTTCCACAGTCCTGCTGTTAGCCATTTATCAAACGCGCTGTCATGTTGTAAAGAATTGTTGATTTCAGAAGAGTATAGAAAATGGTGCTTGCTCAGTGGAAATTGGCATAAATTAGTCTGTTTCAAGAGTGTAAAATTTGTGTAAAGTGTGTAGAAAATTGATCAATATCAAACAACAAGAATATTCTATTTCATGTTATAATAAAATAGACCTTTCTCGATAATTACTGTATCAACTAATGACCACCATCGACCGTCTACACCAGAACCACAACAGGTCTAAACCAGGACTACACCAGGACTAAACCAGGACTAAACCAGAACTACACCAGGACTAAACCAGGACTAAACCAGAACTACACCAGGACTAAACCAGAACTACACCAGGACTAAACCAGGACTAGACCAAGACTAAACCAGGACTAAACCAGGACTACACCAGGACTAAACCAGAACTACACCAGGACTAAACCAGGACTAGACCAAGACTAAACCAGGACTAAACCAGGACTACACCAGGACTACACCAGGACTAAACCAGGACTAGATCAGGACCAAACCAGGACTAAACCAGGAACTACACCAGGACTAAACCAGGACTAGACCAAGACTAAACCAGGACTAAACCAGGACTACACCAGGACTAAACCAGGACTAGACCAAGACTAAACCAGGACTAAACCAGGACTACACAGGACTAAACTATTACTAAACCAGGTCTAAACTAGGACTAAACCAGGTCTAAACCAGGACTAAACAAGGAATAAACAAAGGATTAAATGAAGGACTAAACCAGGACTACACCAGGACTCAACCAGGTCTAAACCAGGACTAATCTTGGCCTTGGGAGCGAGAGAGACCCCCGAGCCCACGGAGCAGGGTGTCTGCAAAGCGCGATTGGGCGACGGCCTACGTGGGCGCACCTCCGGGCCCGTCCTGACACTCAGTCTTGGTTTAGTCCAGGTTCAGTCCTCCTGGATCAGTCCTGGTTCAGTCCTGGTTAAGTTCTGGTTTAGTCCTGGTTCAGTCCTGGTCCCCTCATGTCGCAGGTCACTATCGGACAGTACTGCAAATATCAAGAGCCTATGCAGGTTGTTTTCACCATTGCCAATAGTTCCGGTTTGACATTTAAGTTGTAGTTATTTTATATTTATAATTTTTTAATATCAATAGTCCAAGTCAATGAGCAGATATTTTTATTGTCTTTTTTTACCTTTTTACCATTTTAAACTTATTTTCTTCTTAATAACTTCTTTTTGTTGTTTTATTTTATACATTTGTGCACAACATTTCACCAGTCACCAGTGGTTTTATAAATAATTTTTCCATTAACATTGTTCAAACTGCATAAAATAAAACCACGCAGTGAATAAAACAGAGATTTGGACCAACTATAGCAGATAAAGTCCTCATACCACACTCTACTGTTCTTTCCTAGACAAAAGACAAGAAAAAACAGCGGTTGTGAAGAGGAGGTCATTAACTGGTCATCTGAACAAATCCTGCTTTTGCCTGTAATAAAACTAGATAGATTTCCAGCGCTGCCTTTGCAATGGTCCAGTGACAGTGGTGTGAAATGAGATCAAAATATCTCATCAGGAAAACAAGAACAGACAGGGCTTTAATTTACAAGTAGAAGCCGGGGTCAGGAGGTTGAATCTGGGCATCTGCATTGGCGCATCTCTATTACAGACAATTGACCTAAATCTTCACAATTGGAATCAGATTTTTATTACACCTCACTTGAAATATCGGTAGTAAAAAGTTTAATTAAGTGCAGTCTTTTGTACCAGGCTTGCTTTGCTTGGCGGTAGTGCTATCTTTCCACCTCTGACAGGGTTAATTGCCTTGCTTTAGGGCAGAATTCAGCGATCGGGGTAACAATAAATGAAGATAGCTGAAGCATGGGGCTGCCAGTTATCTTTACAGCTAAGAGCATACATAGAGAAGTTAAAGAGACATGTCCAGATATCCTAAAGCAAGAGCAAAAAAAGAAAGAAAATTTGAAAGATAAAAAAATCACGACAAGGGACAAAATCTTCTGAAATATTAAACATTCATTCTGCAAAATTTCAAGATCTGAGGGGGTTTGGGGTGAGTTTGTGAAAACTTATAAATAAAATAAAAAATGGACTTTCAAATCCAATTTCAGATTGCTAGCTTTATCTAAAAATCCAAACCTCTTTCACATTAAAGCGAGTGTGGCAATTTCAGCAGAATACATTATAAGCGGACACGTTTGATAAAGACCTCTATTCAAAAGAGTAGGGCCTTAAAAACCTTGTGTCAAGAGAAAGGGATAATACAAAGTCTACAATTGCTAATCCAAAGTTTCTATATTTAAAAATTGAGTGTTTGCTTAGCCTGATTCATCAGCCGGTTTCACTTTGTACAAACTGTTTGACCTCACAGCGTTAGAATTTGTTCGCTTGACAGTAGACGGGTACTTTTTTCATTTAACCAGTCGCTGCTATTTGGTTGTGACGTATGTAATGCACTGTTAACGGGGCTAACTGGTATATTAAGCTTTTCCCAAATGACGTAGGAGGAAGGGCAATAACGTCTTTCCCCTTGATAAAATTCACCAAACATTCTCTTTATTCTGGCTTTAAATCCTCGATCTCGTGAATCGTTGCCAACACATAATGCATGGCTCTTTACTGATTGGCTGGTGCCCGGACTCACACTTCAGGGGGTCTCGTGAACCGTTTAGTGTATTCCGATTCCTGACCTAGTCGCTGGAGAAAAATGAAACTGAGCGGAAGCACTAAGTAGTAGCGTCAAGCTGCTAACCCGAGGACAAAAAACTTTAGAGAGCCTCTTTGTACATTTGCATGCAGTTGCGTTACTTTGAGTTTATCATGTTTTTTGGACTAGGCTAGTTAAATGTTGCAGATTTTTGTAAAGAATGACAAACTGCTTATTAAAAAATAGGTTAGTAAATAAAACATTAAATTGAAGGGCATGTTCTCTTATTCATGAAATGGTACTCGAATTTAAAACTCAATTTCCATACTAAGAAAAAGGCTTGACACTCAGTTTTGATGCTACAACACTATATTTTACTCACAAAATAATTGTATTAATTTTAAACACTATAATGGTAATGGTACTTCCTTTAAAGGTCATTTTTTAAAATATCCCATTTAAGACATTTTTTCTTCTAGTATCGATTAGTATCTGAGTTCCAATTTTTAGACTACCCTACAAGATCTATTAGCAAAACATCAACTTTGGAGGAGCGATCTCAGCACCTGGCAACACAGTGGAGGTGATCCTTCGACGTAGTGATAATGCCTCTAATCTGCGGCTAAATTAGACAAATGCTCTGTGTTTTGTGTCCTGAAAAAATCTTTGAGATAATTAACACATAATTAACAGTGGCTTTGGGCCAGGCTTTTCCAAACAACAGAGCATGGATGCACATGGGCCCGACTCATTAGTTACACAGTGGTCCAGCTCACCACATTCATGTTTACATGTGCTTTAGTCAAATGTGGTCACTTTTTACATTTTTGTTTAAATTTTTTTATGGCTCTTTTGGTGTGATTCCAAACTCACTTGCTTTACTCCCATCTTAACTGTGCTTCTGTAATAGTGTTTGTAGCTCTTAATGCAGTGTGTATATTTCCAAGATTGTAAAATTGTATTAATTAATTATCTACCTTCTGTTGGTGCTCCAATTTTCATTCTAATTTGGCATATGTTTTGAGAGCAGATGTCCTTTTTGTGACCAATTGATTCGCAAAAACAAAACATATTTACAAGCAAGATCTCGTACATTAAAATAATTATGTTGCCATATAATTTGCTTAAATCCTCATCTATAGTAATGCACAGAAAGTATAGGAAGAGCTCATTTGCAAGAGGCTTTAGTTTTAGAATAGTAATATTTTCAAAAGCCATATGCATTTTACTGCTATTAAAATATTATCCCATTCCTTCTTGATAAAACCCACTTTATTGCGTTTGATAATAGCTCTAGAAGATGGTAATAAAAAGAAAACTACTTTTTTGCTATTAAATTCTTCGTAGAGAAAAGGCGGCAGCAAAAAGCAACATCTCCACCTCACCTTATTGGTAAAGCATGTGTCATAAAGCCCAGTGTGATTTCCCTAAACACCTCTTCAGTCCCAGCGGAGACCTGCCCCCCCTCCGGCTCCACCTGCCCACCTCTCCCCTCCCCCCTCCCCAGGCCTGTGATTAATACCCCTCTGTCACACTGTGTACTTGTCCGGGAGGGAGGAGAGAGGAGGAGGTTACGGTAAAACTGCTGTGAGACCCAGCAGGCCCCACACTGTGAGGTCACCGCGCTGGAAAAGTGCAAGACTGCCTCTGTATACAGTGTAACATCCACATTTTCACCTCAGACTGCAGCAAACACAAGCAGTTCTAAACATAAATGAACCTAAAAGTTGTTCAAATACATGGATTTATATTGGTCTGTATCTTATATAATAGCATGTATGCATTTGTAAAGTGTGAGATGGTAGACAAATGTTGAAATTGTCCCTATAGATATTAAATCTGAGTCGTCAATGCGTCTACTGACTTCCTAAGGCTGACATGGGTGCTGTGCCTAAGGTAAATTCTCCAAAGTAAAAAGCCAAAAGATATCCAAAGATGAAGAAATATTATGTAAAATGTTAAATTGTCACATTTTTATATAGCGCTTTTCCACCTTCAAGGCACTCAAAGCGCTTAACCTCAATGAACCACTCAACCGTTTATGCACCAGAGTACGCAGATACTAGAGGCGACGTGGGTTAAGTGTCTTGCCCAAGGACACAACAGCATTCAACTGTGGGACCTGGAATTGTTGTTTTTATTACTGCAAACCAACTCTTCTAATTTAGACATCAGTGCTATACCACCACCCCACAGGCCCCCCCACAGCGTACAGGACGTCTGGCAGCTGACCAATCACAGAAGCATCTGCGTTGGACCATAATGCACCTGTTCACCTAAAGAACCTGCTGAGTCTCACTGCGCTCCTACATCTACACACGCCTGGCATGATAACACATTTAGGGAAAATATAGATGGTAAATTATAATATTGAAAACAAACCACAAAGCAGAATTATAAAAAAAAAAAAAAAAAAAAAGATTCTACACATACAAAATAAAAAAAAATATATATATAATAATAAAATAATAATAATAATAATAATAATAATAATAATAATAATAATAATAATAATAATAATAATAATAATAACATGTAATAAAACAAAACAAAACAAAAGCAGAATACCACAATTAAAGGTGCACTATGTAACTTTTTGGTTGGGGATCCATCACCTGCTTGTCACTGTTCTGCCTGCAATGCTCCACAGTATGACATTAAACAGCTCTACTTTGCATTTATTAAATTACAGGGAGTTTTTTTTTTTTTTTTGGTTCAGTAATATCTAGAAAAACAGGCATTCTGAATGTAAGTGGGGACGCCTCTCCACAGATCTGGCCTCTAACTTGGTCTAGTTTGGTCCCCATGAAAACAGAAAGGTTTAATACCATACGGTGAAACATTCCAGACGAAACAATAACATCTCCACGAAGAAAAGTATTTGTCGAACCCTTTAGTTTATATCTATAGTGAGTCATAGAAGTTCATAATTCAACCTTGTACAGCTCAAATTTCACCGTAGAACAAAAAAAAACAAAAAACTTTTCCCACTAGAGCAAAGAAAAAGTATCCACGATAAATACTGACTCCCAAAAATTCATGTATTGAACAATAAATCTATATAGTAAGTACCACGGCAAGCCTAGGTCTACATTTATGTGCTACTGGGTTATGTGTCATAGTGTGTGTGTGTTCATATCTTTGTTTTGTATTGTGTTTTTAATCTCTCCTCTGTCGACTGCTTCAGAGTTCCACGGCGATAACCCCCCCTCCCCTCGCTGCTCTGGAGCCAATCAGGGCATCTAAATATTTGGACTGTGGAGCGAGACGTGAGGGAGGCTCCACAGAGGCGCTAAGCTAATGTTTGGTAAATATGAGCAGAGAAAGTTTGAGTCTCTGTGCTGTTTGAATGGAAAGTTGGAAATAGGTTTAATTAAACCATACATTCCTGTAATGATAATGTAGGATTATTCTCTGTACTGCTGTTCTCCTAATGGCTACAGGTGCAGAAACTACTTCTGCTACATGAAAAACAGGCCACTGAAGTAAAAGAAAAAGTAACACAGATTTAACTTGAAAAATTATAATGAAAATATATTCAGTGTATTTATTTTTTAAATGCTACTTTCATTTTACTATAACTATGTTTAATACATGCAATATAATAGAGTTAATGGAACTAATACTACTGCTACTATTACTACTACAATTAACAACAACTACTACTACAACTGCAATTACTACTACTACAACTATGTTTAATACATGCAATATAATAGAGTTAATGGAACTAATACTACTGCTACTATTACTACTACAATTAACAACAACTACTACTACAACTGCAATTACTACTACTACAACTATGTTTCATACATGCAATATAATGGAGTTAATGGAACTGCTACTTCTACTACTACTACTACTACTACTAATACTACTACTACTAACAACAATAACAACTACTACAACTACAATTACTACTACTGCTACTACTACTATGTTTAATACATGCAGTATAATAGAGTTAATGAAACTGCTACTACTGCTACTACTACTACTATTACCACTACTACTGCTATTACTACTATTACTACTACTACTTCTACTATTACTACTACTATTACAACCACAGCTACTACTACAACAACTACTGCAACTAATACTACCACTACAGTTACTACTACTAAAAACTACAATTACAACAACAACAACAACAACAACAATTACTACTAGTACTACTACTACTGTTTCTACACTCTGTACCTTAAAAGTTTATAACTAAGGCATACTTACAGTTCTATCTACATGACTACAGTAGTTTATTTATTTAATTTAACAGTAAATGTTAACATAAAAGTTATGATAAAAGTTATGTATTTATGAAGAAAAAAACAAAAACTAAAAACCTAAAATAGTTCACAGTAAATCATTTAGACCCCTCTTAGGCAACGTAAACAAAAGCATAATTATCTAACTTGTTGCTGCTTTCTCCTCCACCATGCCTTCCAGATCAGCTACATTACACAAGTGTATTATTGCATCAGATATTGTTGTGATTCCAAATGAGAGCACTGCTAGGAGTGCAACCCGCTCCCTGCAGAAGGTAGCTGTGTTTAGTCAACACTTCTCTATTTGATTGCGCTGCTCGGGCTCCTCACAAAACTGCTGTTGTGAGGGCTTTTTACTACCATTGCCCCACCTCCGTTTCTTAAAGCGGGCGTCGTTTGGGCTCAGAGATATCAACAGGAGAGTAGAAGTCCTTTAGACTCTTTCATATGGTAATGCCACAGCCCATTGAGGGAGGTATATTATTAAAGCATGTCTGACATCCCAGGAAGCACTGTGTCCATATGGTGCTTTGTTATTGTGCAACTGCTACTGAGGCCACTATAATCGCAGCCATTTTATTACTAGGAGGGAAAAAACATAAACGAGGCAATGTATTCAGAAACTAGATATCCTGGATTTATGTATTTATTTTACTACTGCTACTGCTACTGCTAATAACATAACAGCTCTACCAGTACTTCTATATAATTGTCCTGTAATTGTGGCCATAGTATTACTATAAGAAAAAGAAGAAAACAAAAAGATAAAAATGTAAACAATGTAATGTATTCCAGTACTAGCTATCCTTGAGTTTATACTACTACTACTACTGCAATATTCATTATAACAGCTCCATGTACTGCTACTTGTACTACTACTACTACTACTACTACTACTACTACTTGTCCTTATAAGATCAAGTGAAAAGTGCTCAATGAATTATTGTCCTTATGTCACATTTCTATGCTACTACTGGGCCTACTGTTACTATGACTACTACTATTTCTGTCCTAATACAGAAAGTCACAAATAAAATCTCATCAATGCATATCCGTACCACTATTACTACTACTACTGCTGCTCCTGCTGCTGCTACTACTACTACTACTACAGATAGTATAAGGTAAAACTTTGATTTGATTTTGCCCTAATGAGATGATGTTTAAAAAGAATCCAAGTCCGTATGTTACTTCTACTATTACTTATACGTACTGTACTGCTGTTATTACAACTTTCACACTTACTATCAATGATAACTATGCTCCAATTAGTCCTACTACTACTACTACTACTACTACTACTACTACTACTCCAGATGTCCTGTTGTAAGGTAAAACAGCTATGATTTTTCCATGATTTTTTTATTTTAATTTTTTTCCTTTTTTTTCTAAAGCAGGTAGTAAGGTAAGTAACTTTTACTACTACTACATAATTACCTCTACTACTTTACTATTAATACTAGCAACTATTAGTACTGCTACTACTAGTCAGAGTTGGGGACTTTAGTCACTATTTTTAAGACTTGAGACTTGACTTCATAAAATGGACTAAGGCTTGGGACTCTACTTAGACTTGAAGGTCAGTGACTTGGGACTTGACTCAAGTCTTGAGACCTGTGACTTGAAAAGCACTTTTAAATCTTAATTCTTTCTATTCTGACCGTAATGATTCACTCTAAGATCTTGTCAAGACATTTAAAAAGGAAAAAAAGTATTTCTACAACTCTTAAATACTCTCTAAATACTCACATATAAATATACTATGATTTTTTAAATACAATTTAGTTTAAAATTCAAATCAATTGCAAAAATCTAAGCTATATTTGATACCTTGGTTTAAAGACTTGAAATGACTTGAAGCTCACAACAGACGACTTGGACTCGACTTGGACTTGCCTGTATTTGACTTGGACTTGAGGTCAAAGACTTAAGACTTACAAAACAATGACTTGGTTCCACCTCTGCTACTAGTACTACTGCTACTACTACTACTACTACTGGTGACCTGTTAGATTTGGTTTTGCCACCACTACTACTTTTACATTTACTATTACTACTCCTGCTAGAGAAGAGGGAGTTTTTTATTATGTTAATCCAGAGAGTCCCAGTTTGAATGTTATTATTAGTCCAGATCCTTGAAAGTTACTATACACCATATGCTGCCTCTGTTGTTCCCTGCATTCAAATCCACTCTGTATGACATGGTAAGTGGTTAGTTAACAGAACATTTAATTCTGGGCATGTTTGCGGTCAGGGGAATAAGTCTGCATTGTTTTGTGTCTGTGGGTGGCGGAGCACAATACCAGATAGAGCTCCCTCTCTCCAGTGTAATGGCTTTTATCGCTGTGGGAGGTGGGAGAATACTGATACATAGCAGGCAGGGGCGGCGGGGGTGCCCAGTGGCTAGCGAAACCTAGACTGGATCAAGGACGTATATCTCACCATCAAACTCCGTCTTCTCTTAGGCGGTTTTCTTTTCCCATCCGAAAATAAAACTAAAAGCAAGTAATGTAATGCTAGCCAAGCCCCGAGCGGCGAGAGCAGTTATGCAGAGGAGATAGTGGGAGGAGGGAGGAGGAGCGTGAGGAGGTGAGGAGAGGAGGAGAGAAGAGGGAGTGAGCTAATTTTCAAACAAAACAAACAAACAAAGACTGATCAATGATGAGGAAGCAGAGGAGAAGGATAAAGAGAGGAAGAGAGGGAGAGAAAGACAGACATGGAGTGAAAGAGAGGAGCGACAGCGTGGAAAAGGTGGGATCAGGTGAATGTCCTCGAATAACAGTTAACAGTTGCACCATAGGGAAAAGAAGACTGCACTTTTTTTTAGAACTGTAGATACTTAAACATTAGGGGCGCGCATTGCCTTGAGTCTGACGATACGATACATATCACGATACTCATGTCACAATTCGATATATCACAATTCAGGATGAGCATTCGATTAAATTTTAGTAACAGATTGTTGGGAGAATTAACAGTCGATTAATCATTAACGTTTTTATATAATAAGTATCATCATTATTATTACTATTACTAATCTGCATAAATAAACTCAACTTTACAACATATAAACCATAACCACTATAGAGCCACATCAGCCTGTTTGAGATTATAAAATTGAGATTATGTGTCTTATGCAGCTTTGTGCAAGATTTACAAAAATGAAACTTAAAACCGCATGGCTCAGTGGAATATGTGTGTTCTTTCTCTGACAGAGGGATGTTGATGAGGCTGATAGTGAGTCTGTTCTGTGTGTGCGTCGCAATGTTTTCAAAGATCATACATGTGCAGGTTTAGCGCAGCTCTTTATGTTGCAGTAACCGAGATATATGCACCATGACGAAACAGGGATACAGATGTGCATGTAAATGCACTCATTAAGTGGTACAATGATCTCCAAGGAGGTGCCAGAGACCAAATGTGGGATTGAGGCGACAATTCCAGTGTTTGTTCTGTCAGACGCAGCTTCATATCTATGCACAGAAACCTACATTCAGTTTGTCAATTAGAAATGAACGTAAACAATGAAATTCTTAATGATCAATTATCGATTAGTCGACTAATCATGCACATCCCTAATCACAATATATCCCGATACTAAAAGAATGGATAAGAGACTGCAATTTCTCAATAATTACTTCTAATAATCTAGTCAACTACACCTTTAAGAGAACACAATTGCATGTTTGTAATTTTTTTTAAATCATGAGTGAATGCAGCTAAGGAATTTTTGTGAAAAATATTTTAAAAATTGATTCGGATCCATTCTGAACCGATTCGAGAATTGTGCAAAGAAGTATCCAGATATATCATTGAATCGATTTTTTCTTAGAACCCTACTAAACATTGTAATGTGTAACTTTTCTTTATGTTTATGTTTTATGTTTCTGTTTAATTTGTTGTATATATGGATGAAACACTGGGGTGGAGAGGTTGCTACTGTTTTTAATTATTGTAATTTTTCTGTTGCATGTGAAGCACTTTGTGCTACATTTCAAATGTCTGAAAAGTGCTATACAAATAAAGTTTGATTGATTGATTCATTGATTTTCTGTTGAAGACGAATTGTTTTTCCTGGCATGTCTCACAGTATGGCATTAAACGTTATTCAATTACAGTTACTTTTATTGCTTAAAACACGCCTTAGATAAACATGCATGCATTCTGACTGTGAGTGAGGGTTGACTCTTCACAGATCTAACCTGTTTCCCAAGTCTGGAGCAGCATTTGCATAACAATAGATACATTTAATGCCAAATTGTAGAACATTCAGTGCAAATAAAATGGAAATTCTTCACGGAAATTAACAGGTTTTGGATGCTCTGCCAGAAAATGTAGTGCAGTTTAAAAAAGCAATATTTCAGAATAATGGACAAATCTCTAGTTTGGTCAGATGCTGGCAATAAGTCTGTCAATAAGATTTGCCAACATTTAACTGTACACTAATGAAAGAAAAACAGGAAAAAAAAATAAAAATGAAATGTGTAAGTAGTACTATTGCTCCTGACTTTTTTCAAATCATCTATTGCTATAAATGCACCACTAGTACTACTCAACCCACTCAAAAATGTGCTCAAAATGTTTATAACTGATGAAAAATATTACAAAAACTACAAAAATCCACCAAAATTCAGATGTTTTGGTTCATAACACCAGATTTAAAGATGGCGTTGGCTGTTGATTTGGTGAATGTGCTCAGGATGCCATTGACAGCTGTGCAGCCTGCTGTATTCTTCATTATCAAAGGAGAGCTTCAGTGAGCTTTAATTATTCGTCAAGAGCAGAGCCTTGAAAACACAACGTGGAAAAAAAAAAAAAAAAAAACACGCACACACACCTCTCACTCTCCTCTTATGCCGTTATCTGTCTATCAGAGAAAACCACACCGAAAACTGGTATTCAGGGCTAATGAACAGTCATGGGAAAGTGTCCAAGGGGAGAAAGTGCTTATTTCAGGCAGACCCATGTTTACAGCTAACCGGCATGTGACAGGTGACCGCATTTCACCTTTCCAACAGACCTTACCTCTTCAGATGCTATTAGAGATACTACTCACGTGAAAGGAAAATTACGGCATTCTCAGGAAATACTGTGACCTACAACAACAACTACTACTACTACTACAACTGGTGCTATGATTGGTGCCATTGCTACAATTCTTACAGCAAATATCAAATGTTTTTTATCATACTTCTCTTACTATACTACTCCAGACACTTAAGCAGCACCAATTACTAGCTACTACTACTACTACTACTACTACAATTGTGCTAATGGCACTTAGTACTCTCTGCTACGATCAAATTATTCTTACCACACATTTTCTCTTGCCAATATCACTACACTGCTTTTTTATTGTAAAAATAATCATAAATAATAATAATAAGCACGGTTACTGCCATACTATGGTACATTCCAGGGAAAGCAATATCCCTTGTGTATCTCTGTGGACACAACCAGGTGCTGGACCAGAGAATTTACGTTATTAGGTTATTTTTTCAGGTATGAAAACAAACTCTTGGTCTGAAAAAAGAACCTAATAACATAAATTATCTGAAGACCAAATGAACCTCATTGGACTTACCAGAGAAGTTACACAGTGGACCTTTAATATCATAGGTTAATGTCATTTTTAATAATATAATATGGTTAATTTAGGAAAGGATTAATAATAGGATTATCCTCCTTTAGGGTTATTGTGTCAGTGGTAGGAAGTGGTTTTAATAATATCATTTAACTGGATGTTTTTTGTTTGTTTTTTGGAATATACTTTAAAACTTGTTATCATGACATGCCAAATTACTTGGAGTAAGTTTTACGCCAATTAGACATTTCATTTATCTGATTTTTGACTTGTGTGCCCCAAATCCACTGCAGAATCACTTGGGGGTTCCTCCTTTGCAGTAGATCAGTTAAATCATTAACAAAAAGATACTTGTTAAAAACGCTGTATTCCAACTATCACAAGTTAAGTACTTAAGCCATGAGATCCACGGAGCTAATTTTGTATAAGTATAATTAAAACAGAATGAGATAATGCTATCAAAATAGTGTCAGTCAGTGTTCGCTCATTAGGAGTATGTCACTTGTCAATGTTAATGATCAAACATCACTTCCAGAGGCATACAAAGTGTAATTAAAAGTGACAAGAGGATATGAAGCAAAGAAATTAACCGTAATATCATGACATACGTGATTAGAGATGATCAGGTAGAGGTTTCAAACTTAAGCTGACAGCATATAGATTTATATAATTTGCAGTTAATATTTTTACTTAGCATAAGAAAATGAAATAAATAAATGAATGCAAAACCAAAAAAGCCTGAAATAGCTATAATGCATGTTGGGATGAAAACATGTAACTGAGCTTCACTGCCAAGAAAAACCTGTTCTAAATTTAAAATCTACTTTCACATTTGAAAATCGAGTTTTCCAGTTTTCAATTTGAACAACAATAGTTTATCTGTTGGATCAGATTGGTGTGGAATACAGCAGCAAGTATTCAGCTGTATCCCTTTGTGTTTTTAACTGACTTTCCATCTGTCCATTTGGGAACACTTGAAATCGCAATTCAATGTTTGCTTCTATGCTGATTTTCTTGACAAATTCACTGCAGTTATTGCTATTCTATAACAAATACTTAGTTTTTTTAGTTAAATCTGATCTTTCAAAAGCCATTCTAAAGACGTTGTTGTTGTGAATTAGTCTAGGCAAGTGTTTCCCAAAGACTGGGTTGTGACCTTCAGGTGGGTCGCAAGAGATTTTTTTTTGGGGTCGCCATGTCATGATCTACATGTAGGTCTGCCTACATTTAACGTCCGACTTATGGATGACTTTTATTGCTGGTTCAATGACTTTCAGTGGTTTGCATTGTTTAAAACTTGAGTAATACTAATTCAGAAAGACACAATCACTCAGTCAACAATAAAATATCCTCATGAATGTTCAATAATGGTCAAATTCAACTTTTATTTTGTGATTTATGAATAATGTCTATTGACTTGAGTCACGAATGTTTGTAACTTTTAGAATATTGGTCCCCAGAAAAAAAAGTTTGGGAAATACTAGTCTAGGCTATAAACATTGTGATACTTGTATCAGAGTACCATCTATGTTTGTTGTCCCTACTGGTGCTGTCACGATACTAACATATCAATTTTGATTTAGAGTCTCAGTGTCATTTCTAATAATGATAACAATTTAATTTCTTTTATATTACCATGTAGCCTTATATCCGTGTAACCCCACAGTTTTCCAGTGTAGGTTTCATAGTGGTCCACGGGCGTATACTAGTCTATGTGCTCTTAGATTTGCTCTGATACAGCTCAAGATCATTCTAAAGCTATTCAGGAAAGGTGGATGTGACTTTTTTAGTATCAATACCTGCTCAAATGAGTATCCAGTTTCGATACCAGTTTTAGTATTGATTAGTATCTGATTTTCGATACGTTTCACAACCCTCGTCCCTTTCACATACACAATAAATAAACAAACTAAAGCTCAACTCTAGCCGGAGTTTGCCAGCGGTCATTACGTCCACAGAGAGTCAAGTTGACACATGTACCTCCGAAGTACGTGTATCATAAAGAGGGACAGGAAGACAAAAGCAGACCTATTAGAAGATGAGCTGAGAAGTGTGGTGAATCAAGGGCTAATCCTGTCCTCTCTAATCCACTGTAATTAGAACATGGGGGATTGCACCAGCAGGACGGGGGACGCTTCACTCTGAATTGCAGTTTTCATTCTTTTTTTCATACTTGCTAATCTATTTTTATCTTAAAGGTGCATTGTGTGACTTGGTGGAGGGTCTGTGAAATGCTTTTCTTCATGGAGATGTAATTGCTTTGTCTGGAATGCTTCACAGTATGGTATTAAACCTTTCTACCTTCATGGAGACCAAATCAGACCCAGTTACAGCTCAGATCTGTGGAGAGGCATCCCCGTTCAAGTCAGAATGCTTGTTTTCTAGGTATTTTTGAGCTATAAAACCACTTTAATTGAATAAATGTAAGGTAGACTTGTTTAATGTCATACTGTGGAACATTCCAGGTAGAGCAATAAAATCTCGATGAAGAAAAGCATTTAACAGACCCTCCACCAGAAAAGAATGTTTGACACTGTGGCATTAAACCTTTCTGTCTTCATGGAGACCAGACCAGACCAAGTTACAGGTCAGATCTGTGGAGAGGAAACCCAGTCACAGTCACAATGCTTGTTTTTCTAGGTATTTTTGAGCCATAAAACTATAAAATTTAGTAAATGAAACGCAGAGCTACTTAATGTGAAACTGTGGAACAATCTAAGCACAGCAGTGACCTTAGAAAGAAACAGGTGACGGACCCTCCACTAGAAAAGTTACACAATGCGCCTTTAAATCTGTGGCAGTTCGTGGTCTAAACATAGCTAAAACGAGCCGCAGCTTGCACCCTTAAACAACAACAAATAGTCCCAGCGTGTAGTGAGTGCATTTTCATTTCATTTCGTCTCAGACATGAATGTGGGAGAGTGCATTTCTTGTTGCTGCTCGCTGTGTGGCAGAATAGACATTTCTGTAGTGAATCAAATGGGCTGTTTTGATTTGACGACGCTTCCGAGAGAGAGAACTACACACGGTAAACAGGAGCAGCATGGTGGAGGCGTGGGTTTAAAAAGAGCATTAAAAAAAAATAAGACTTTCGTATGAACCCAGACCAGAGACCTGACCAGAGCAGTTCATCAGGCTCATTCAACACTAATAGAGCTAATCTACTGCACACGGCCATTACACAGACTGGGAACTTCAAGCTATTTAGACAGCACAAATGGAGGCAGTTGGTAAGAAGGGTTTGCAGTTATCTCACTGTTTTGTTTTTGTTTTGTTTTTCTTGGTGACATGCTTAGAAATATTTTGTTTGGCAGACATAACAATTTGGGGGCCCGAGGCGAAATTGAGTTTGGGGCCCTCACTATAATGCACCTTTTTTTTTTTTTTTTTTTTTTTAAATCTGTATGTTTTTATTTATTTTTCCCCACTGTTCTTGAGACTTGCGCATTAGGTTAACATCATTTAAGCTGCCTATTAGTTTTATTTTTTTGCTAGTACATTCACATTTTTGTTACATCCATTACATATGATTATTATTATTTTTCTTATGATTATTGTTTCAAAGTAAACTACTCTACATTTAATGTCATATTGAGAGAAAATCAAATTGCTCTGAAGTCTCGGCCATTAGTAGCAGTGTGGGCAAGCGGTTGCAGGCCCATCCAGGTTTGGGGGCCCTAGACATCTGCCTATTTTTGCCTAATGGTAACGCCGCCTCTGATTGGGGTTAAAGTATTGCATAAATTTTACTCTTGTGAGATTTAAGCCATGTTATAATGTTGTTACCTCCTCGAAAACATAGCTGGAGTTGCGTTTTGTTTCATTCACACATGTTTGAGTAACCCTTTATTATTAGTCTGTCTACATCTCTAAAGCTCAAAATGCTCTGTTCCACCTTGTGATGTCATGAAGTAGAAGTAGTAGTTTCAAAAAACAAACATGAACAAGATATCTAGTGTTCTTAAGATTTAGGAGATTGAATTAAAAATGTATCTTTTTTTTTTTTGTAACATATGTAAGGTAAACATACAATTTGTACTAGACAGCACAAATGGTAAGACAGTTGGTAAGCAGGGTTTGCAGTTTTTTTTTTTTTGTTTTGTTTATTTTAGTTTTATCTCCCGATGGTATTCAGACACTATTATTATGGTCCATCCGAAATCTGCTAAAACATGCTTGGGTAAGTTTTGGTTGGAGTTAAAGTACTGCATAAAAAATACATGAACTATAATACTAACCACTTTATACGCTACACAGCATGTTTTAATCTGCCCTTTTACATCTTTTTTATGTAATAAGTATTATAGGGAACGATTAAAAATAATTAAAAAACATGTAAAAAATAAAACTAAAAAAAAAAAGCTAGGTTATATATAACAGAATCATGGTACAAGTCTCAATATGCAAAGTACAATTTTGATTATAACTTAAAGAAACTTCCTAAACAACAATAGATACAAACTGATAAAACAGAATATGTGTCTTTTACTTGTATGATTGTAAATAAATTATCAAATACCTCAATTAACATCTCAAAGGCGTGACATTAAACTTGCATTAACTATTTCTTGCTCGGTTGAATTTCACCAAATGACAGTTCTGAAAATGACCCATTGAGTGAAACCATTGAAGTCTATGAAATCCAGCGCACAATGATAAGGGTTGAAGGATTAAAAATTAAACCAAGAGAAAGTCGCTCATTACCAAAACCCTGTCTCTAACGGAGGAGAAAAACAGTCTTAAAACAGCCCATTAGAACGAATGGAGGAGACCCTTTTGTTGTTAAATCACAAAGGGCCCGTCTTTTTGAAGCGCCACTTTCTCATGCATTTTTACATTTCCCCCACTCTCTAATGATGAGATTTCCAACACCACATCTGAAAAATCTTGTAATAAAAATGATTGGATTTGGAGCCCTGCAAACTGTGGCCTTGGCCTAAACCAGAGATTTAAAAAAAATAATAAAAAAAACATCATAGCAACCACTTTCTTGTTATTAATATTTTTAGTCTTTATTATGACTTCCATGAAATCCATACAATAACAAGATCTGGCTTCACAACAGGACTATCAATTTGAAATGAAATCACTTTCTGTTTTGAACAACAGGATTTGAAGACTCAGGGTGTGATGTGTTTGTGGAAGTAATCATGGCGGTGTAGTGCTTGAGCTGGATTAAGGGGAAGAGCGGCTGATTCTCTGTCTCCATAGAAATAACACTAATACAGCAACAACAATATACAGTAGAACACAGGATTGTCTCACCACGTCTGCCGCTGATCTTAATCTACAAGCTCCTTCATACTGAGCGATGGGGTGATTACAAAACAACAAAATGACAATGTGAGGAGATAACAACAATACAGGATAAAAGCGTTTTTTACAGTTTTGATAATGGAGCTGAGGTATGCACGTAGATAAAGGCGCACTATGTTACTTTTCTGGTGGAGAGTCGACCACCGGTTTGCCTCGATGGAGATGTTATTACTTTGGCTGGAATGTTCCACAGTATGGTATTAAACGTGTCTATGTCCACACAGCGCGCCCGAACCAGCGCCGTACAACCCCACACCTGCCTGTTAAACCATGATTATATCTTAAACCAGCACCTGTCTGTACCCATTAACATTCCACACGTTACCCGCCCATGCCTGTGATAAATCGGGGTTAGCCCATTAGTCCAACAGCCCAAAAGTCCAGGACTAAACCAGGACTAAACCAGGACTGAACCAGGTCTAAACCAGGACTAAACCAGGATTGGACCAGGACTGATCCAGGTCTAAACCAGGACTAAACCAGGACTAAACTAGGTCTAAACCAGGACTAAACTAGGTCTAAACCAGGACTAAACCAGGACTACACCAGGACTGGACCAGGTCTAAACCAGGACTAAACCAGAACTAAACCATGCGTAACCAGGACTAAACCAGTACTAAACCAGGACTGAACCTACGCTGTGTCTTTAGCAGATTATAAAATATGTATGTACACACTGCAAGATCACAGAGCAGATCCCCAGGACTACACCAGGACTGGACCAGGTCTAAACCAGACCTAAACCAGAACTAAACCAGTCTAAACCAGGACTAAACCAGGACTAAACCAGGTCTAAAACCAGGACTAAACCAGGATAAACCAGGACTAAACCAGGACTAACCAGGACTAACCAGCTAACCAGGTACTAAACCAGGACTAAACCAGGACTAACCTAGCAGATAAAATAATATACTGCAAAACTGTAGAGCCGATCGCCAGGACTACAGCAGGACTGGACCAGGTCTAAACCAGACCTAAACCAGAACTAAACCAGCTCTAAACCAGGACTAAACCAGGACTGGACCAGGACTAAACCAGGTCTAAACCAGGATTCAACCAGGACTGAATCAGGACTAGACCAGGACTAAACCAGGTCTGAATCAGGACTTAAGCAGGTCTAAACCAGGACTAAACCAGGACTAAACCAGGAGCGCACCCACCAAGCCAACCTCTGCTGATGGTTTTATGTAATAAATACACTAAAGTCACTCTCTCAGCCTGGTCTGCCATCGTTCCAGGAACAGACCGGGAAATGACACTTGTTTCCAGGGCAACGCACGTCCTGGACAAGCATCAAGTATTTTTTTCCTATTTGTCGTTTATTTGATTCACCTGAACCGCCCGTGTATGATCACTGCAAACCCTCCCGTGAAATTCTGACCCGATGCAGTGGAGTGGTAACCCTGCTCACACTAAGAAGGCACGTTTTCTGATGTATTTTTGAGCAGTAATTTCACAAATGGAAAAAAATGAAGATTTAAGGCTACAGTACTATAGACATAAACATAAACGAACAATACAGCTACTACTACTGATAGTACTATAGGGTTGTCAGAAATGATACCAAAATAGACCTAGTATTTCACAGTAGTAGTAGCGTACTGAAAAAAAAAACAAAAAAAATCTGATGAATAAGAGGAAGTTTGACCTTTCCGGAATAACTATTGTCACCACTAGTCAAACACAACCTTTTAAAATTATATATTAAAAAGTGTTGGGAAAAATTTCCTTCTCTGAAATATCTTTTCACTTTACATTTCGCACACATCACAAATTATATGAGATTTTTACAATACTTTAGAAGCTAGGTTGGGTAAAACAATAGATTCCCAACAGACATCTGCAAATCCAACGCTGTAGATTATAAAGCAGCAATTATTTTTAATGCCCCACTCCTTTTTAATATGGTAACTTCTGATCTGCTTCATTTTTAATTGCCAAACCTGACAGCACAAGTCACAATTAGTCATTTCCTTCCCCACATTCTTCTCCGGAGCTGCGCGGCGTAGCATGGAGTCTATTTTTGTTTGGGGAGAGACACAGTTAAATCCAGTCAACTTCCCCTGTAAAACCACTGAGATCCTCTAGTGTTTTGTTCTAGTCTTACATGAATGCAATAGAGACCGGAGAGGGGTAAGAGGGAGCTATGGCTGCTTTTACACACCCTCTCCGTGTACTCAAACAACCCCGACTCACTCCTACTTATATAATCGTCATTCTGAATTACATTTGACAAGAAATAAATGGATATAGTGCGCCACTGTTTTTCAGAGTAGTGGCACAAAAGATTTAGGTGTTGTTGATTTTCAGTTTCTTATAAAATGGATTGCGGGTTTTTAGAAAAGCCCTTGAACACCATAGAAAATACCATAACTACTTTATTTGTTGTGTCAAAGCAAAATAATAAAAGAACAGTTTGTGCGTGTTTATGGAAAAATCTATTGTAGACGATGGGGCGTAATGGAAAGCATGTCTTTAAATTACGGAGGAACAATTTGTCACTTTTGGAAATGGATTGGAATTTTTCTGTGTGTTGCAGTGAAGATTATTTTCAGTGTATCTGGAATTTTGAAAAGATTCAGATTATAGACGCAATATTACAACTTTAAACCTCGATTTTGGGAAATGCTTGATACTACAATGAAATGTCAACCCAAAAATAGCACTTTATTTAATTTTATGAGGTATTAAATCTTTAGACCAGCCATTCCCGAAGTCTGCAGTGCCACGGCCCCCTATCGATGTGAAGTTCACACAGGGCCCCTCTAATAATAGTTTACTCTACATATAAAAGAATATGTAATGTTTTCTTCTTAAATGTGCATGTTGAGATAATACACTCATGTGCGTTTAATACTAAAGAAATATAAACAAATATCTTATGTAAATTTGATTTAAAACTTAAGTATGAATGATAAAAACACTAAACCTATGGTGATTCTGATTGGTTAATCCTGTCGCTCCACTTTTAATCATTGCTATGAGTCATCATGTCCTACTTTACAATAAATAGACTTGGCCTTTCCGCCTTCAAACCATGTGCAAAAGTAAAACTGAGGTGTGAAGATGCACCTTCTGCAGATATTTAATCCCCCTCTAACACAAAGACGCTCATCACGGCAGCCATAAGAAACCTGTACACTTAAACATGAAGGCATTTGATCAATGGTGCCAATGGAGCAGCAGTGGAGCTCCCCTAGGGATATTGGCTGGTGCTGAGCGGAGGCTAAGTGGAAAGGTGGGGAGAGCTAGGCTAGTCAATGGATTTCGCTCTTCGCCCCGAGGTCTAACGCGTTTACAGAGCTAACTGAACTCTCTGGATGTATTAATGGAGCTGCTCCCTGCCCACCCCTGCCCTCCTCTTCCTCCTCGGACTATTATCTGTCTGTCACTGGCATCTCCTCCGCGCGCTGTGCCCATCAGGCTTCGTGTTTCACCAGCATTGCTTTAGCATTGATGTTCCTTCGCGCCCCAGCCAAATTGGTGTTTGCTGTCTAGACACTGGTTGCTTGTGTCTCTGTATGGATAAACATACACTCTCTGGCTCATCTGTTTATAAGGGGTGATTAGATTAAAAGAATCTGACGGAAATGCAATAACGCTCTATTAGTCTACCCATCAGGGGGGATAATCATTTCAAATAGAAATGCCTTTTCCATCTTACCATCTCATTTATGCTTTCTTTGCCTCTCCATCTGTTTCGCTCCAGAGACTGGGTTACGAGTGCAAGCTTTAAAATAAGCCTGGTTCACTCGGAGGATGCGCCAATGAAACACACATAAATAGAAATATGCTGCAATAAAGTCCTCATGGGAGAGGACACCCAACGGCAACGTGGTTTCAACTCACTCTTTCAACGCATGGTTCTGAGGTGAGGAAAATAAGTCAGTGCGCCCAGTGATGCTGTGTGCTGGTTTAAGATTAGGGTCAAAGATTAGAAGGCTTACACAAGATAAGAATGGGATTAAAAGAGCTCAGAGATGTAAAATTACAGATCAGAGGAGCAGGCAAAAACACCTGAGCTGTAAACAAACTCATAACAGCAGAGCCACCTGTCCTGCCGGAAAATCCCCGCTCGTGTGCAGAGGAACACAACATTGCTGCTAAAGAATGAGGAGGAGAATAATATGGAACCTGCATCCAATATTCCAGAGATGAGCCCACATCAAAGCCTGCCTCTGCAGTAAATCTGTTAGATTTGGGATTAATGGAGTCCAGAGGGGCCAGGAAACACACACTCACACCAACCTGCACTGGATCCATTCACACACACTCACACCCACAAACACTGCCCTGGGTCCATTCACACTGCAGAGCCATTCTAGGTTCCTCTGCCCCACCACCAGGATACTGTGCTACATGCTGTTCCCACTCAGTGCTCAGTGGAACTTGGAGCATTCCAGTGAATACTGCGCGGCGTTCGCGGTCCAGGTGGCTGGAGCAGAAGTATTCAGAGAGAGCAGCTTTCCAGACATGTCTGAAGATGGTCGAAACAAGTGTTTTATTTTCTCTGAGTTTGAAGACATGTGTGGCAACACATGAACTCAATCTGCCAACTAGAATGCATTTAACTTTGCAGATGTGTTATTCTTAGGCGCTCCAGAAAATGTATAATAATGACTGAATGCATTTTTCACACCCCTTTGCATTATCTGTGCCTTAAATATAAATGGTGTGGCTTGGCAGAGCCACCAAATGCATGCACATATGACCGCACGCTGCCTCAAGCTCCAATGACTTCATGTAAATGACTAAAATGCAAATCCTGCTGCTCAGGCTCTGCTGCCCTCTGATGCGTTTGGAGAAAAACACATGAAAATGAGGAAACAACTCTCCACGAATCTCTTGCCTTTAATCTCCACAACAGACAGACAGAGAGACAAGCTAATCCTGTCCCTGACTGCCTTTCCGCCCCACTGCCCTCTCGTCTGGGCCCCAGGACGCTGCTGTAGCCCCTGCCCCACGGCCAACCACAGGTGCACACAAACCCAGCGCACTGGGCGTAAAATGCTGGTTGACAGCGCTCTGGTGTGTTTGTGATTGGTCAGTGAACAATGAGGGAGTTTCCTGAAGCACTGGTGGAGCTGATGAAACAGCTGGACAGAAGCAGCAGACAGGATCAGGACGGCACGAGAGCATGACCAGCACCACGGCTCCAAACTCAAATGAGATCCACAAAGCAGAAGCTCTCAGGCATGCCCCAGTCTATCACACAAAACCAACATCAACATGCTGCATACTGCTACAGGCATTACACACATTTCTGCTCCAACCACGCACAGGAAATCACACCCACCTATCATGTAATTGGTGTAATTTCTCTGTCAGGTGAATGTGTACATTAATTCATATTCAACAGGAGTCAATTAAAATCCCTCAGCTCAAAAACGCAGAAGACGTAATGTGGTTGCCTGGAGACAGAAATGAGGAGTATTTCTGTGATAGAGCATGCGGTTCATTCACTCTCTCCACTATTGTCTCTATATGTGTGCCTTTGAGCGAGTACGTGCAGACCGGCCCCTCTCCTCACTCGTCCTGAGCAGCATTATCACAGTCAAGGGAAGTAGATTATCCCCCAGCTCAAAACTTCATCCTCTCTGATCCGCTCTTGGGAGCCCATGAGGAGAGTGGGGGACCTCTGCCGCGCGCCCACTTTCAATCAACTGGAGCTCATCACGCAGATTCTGTCTCCTTCTGGGACAGATGGACAACTGTTTGCAATGAGCCAGAAGAGGGACATCAGGCTGTCTCCAATTACAACAATGACTAGCACCAGTGAAGGCATTTATAGGGCTAGTTTAAAAGGCTTATACTTGATAATGTTATAGTTAAAGGGCCCATATTATGCTCATTTTTTATTTATGTCATATGTTTCTTTGTCAAAAACAAACCTGGAGTTGTGTATGTTTCATTTCACAACTATTTAACATGCAAAACCTTGAATATTTAGACTCTCAAACAGGAAACACCTGCAGGAAGTGCTCCACTGTGTTTTTAAACTCCGTACACGTTCACTACAATCATTTTCACTTTAACTTGTAAACTATTGCAAAAGGTGCAGTAGAGCATTTTGAGCTTTGGAGTTGTAAACACATTATAATGCAGCGTTACTGAAACGTGTGATTGAAACAAAACACAACTCTGAGTTTTGTTTTTGAGAAAGAAACAACATTACGACACAGTTTAAAGTTCACAAGATTAAACTTTGCATAATACAGTACCTTTAAAATGCATATGACAGGTTAGAATACTCATCATTATATTAAACATGTTGTAAACACAGAGAGCAGATGACACACGTAGAGGTATTTCCATAACTGTTACCCAACTATATTGTTAACCTTAAGGACCTACATTATGTGTTTTTCTTAATTTCTGGATTGCATGTAGTTCAAATTGCTATGGGAAATGTGGACAAACTTTGTACAGACAGTTAATGATTCGCAGATTCACATTAAAATAACAAAATGTTGTCTTTTTTTATACATGCAAACATTCTGATATGATTTTGACTACTGTTTTCTAAGCCCTCCCCATGCTCGCTTAGCCATGCTGTGAATTTAAATAGAGTACAAACCCAAAGAGAATAGGTACACACCGTAAGTACTTTACAAGGCTCAGTCACACACACTTGTTTACACTGCAGCCTGTTAAATCTCCATAATAGATCTTTGCTGTGGTTTGAGGTGGGATGGTGAGGTCAGCTGTTAATTGGCTGCTGGTAATTACAGATACATCTTAAGCTTGCTGACATCCTCCGCTGGGCTTTGGGGGCCGCTGTTGCAACTATCACACTACCACAATGCACTGAGAATAACAGGGAGCCATTAGAGGGGCCTGTCCTGGGTTTGGTTTCATGGGGTCATTTTGAGACAACTTTAGCCCTTGCCTCTTTGTACCTTTTATCTTCATAATCCACAGCCTGATGTTTTATGTAATGTTTTATGATTATCTATGAATCTCATTTTGGATTGCCTTTAGGATACTTTTAACAGCTTTTACCACTCCAGTCTTTTCAACAATATATTAACTTGAAATAGTTATAAAAAATTCATAAAATAAGATTGTGATCAAGATGAGATTAGCAGTTTTTGTTACTTGACTAAGAATCCTATGACAATAATTTATTTTATTAGTTAAATCAGACATGTTAAACTCAGGCCCAGGGGCTAAATTTGTCCAGTGAAATAATTATATTTGGCCCGCCAGATCATATCACATGTATTAAAGCTGGCCCACTGGCTACAGATAGACTATAGAAACATTATTTATTTAAAATGTTATTATTATTTTATATTATGCTTGTTCTGGATTCAATGTTTAAGCAAAACTATTATTAAACATTTATTATAATAAGAAAAGATTTAACATTACATATCTCAAAAGAAGAGAAAACATGCAGATGTTGTTGACATTTTTCAATAAATATTTAGTTTGTCCCATGACTTTGTCCCAGTTTTTAACTTTGGCCCTCTGTGAATTTGAATTTGACAGCCCTGAGTTAAATTAATGTTTAAAATGTGTTTCATTAAATTGTCTGTGAATTTTGGACTGAATTTTGTGTATCAATCACATAGACAGATGCTATTGTTTTTTTGTTGTTGTTGTTGTTTTTTTTTTCCTAGAATGTCCTAGAGGATGGCATTTAATGTAACTATCTCCATGGAGACAAACCACATCACCAGGCCAAGTTACAAGTCAGATCTCTAGAGAAGTGGAGCCGCTCACAGTGAGAATGCATGTTTCTGTGTGGTTTTGAGAAACAAATGAATATATGCAAGCTATATTTGTTTAATGCCATACTGAGGAACATCCCAGGCAAAATGTTAACATCACTACGGAGACAAGCAAATGGCAGACCCTGTTCCAGAAAAATTACACAGTGCACCTTTAAATCTTGCATTCCTACGGTGTACTTGTCCACACTCTGCCAGGCCTTCCAAAACATAAGCAGCTCCTCCCACGTACTCACTCCGAGTCCTATCCAACCAAATGAGCAATCCAATACAAGATCAAATTACAAAAATGTTGCATCTTACATAACTATCATCATTAGCACGACATTTCCATATATATATTTTTTCCGAGACGCCAAGTCCTCTTTCCCCCTCCGCTACTCCTATGAGAAACCAAGCATCCGTCGCCACAATGGCAGCTACCCAATTAAAACTGTGTTGGCCTTGCAATTCCTCAAGGTATTGCCATGTGACAGTTTAATTAACCAAGCCCCTTATCTTAATTTAGCAGGATCAAAAAGTTACAAACTAAGGGTTATCGGGGAAAAAACAGTCAAGTCTCCACATAGTCTCACGATCATCAAGAAGCAAACGAAAACACAGCAGACCTCTCCATCTCTGTCAGAACGAGAAAGCATCGGAGCAGAGCCAACCGTGTTACACAACCATTCCATATACTCATATTAACTTTAACACACCACATATCGCTGTACATAGGGGCAGGACTTCTATCTTAACTACAGCTATAGGGCCAGGCTAATGTCATTTATTTGAATACCACATGTGACTGCGCAGGCATGTCTGTGGCGTTTAGGTTGACATGCTTTCTTCTGAATTTGAACTGGTGGCTTACAGGGACCATGGGGGGCCCGGGCACCATGCTTCTTAAGCCAGTCCCCCACAGAGGCTGCCCGCTGGCCCGCTCGGCTTTATCCATCACTCCATCCGTCCTTCCACCTCAAATCTGTTCGCCCTTATCACTTTAGTGTGTGTCACGCTGTTTCCACATTTCTTTCCTTGATCTTTCCAGACACCTATTTGTGGAGCTGCACCACTGGGATTTGGTCTTTGGGTAACATAAGACACCGGACCATTGGGCATGCTGTGAAATCAAAAGCATTTTAGATAAAAGTTTTATACAAAGGCAAAATAGATGTGGAAACTATCGGTGTGATATAGGGATACACTGTATAACTTTTCACCTTGTTTCTCTGCTTAGACTGTTCCACAATATGATATTAAACAGATCTACCTCACATTTATTCAATTACAGGTGGTTTCATAGCTCAAAAATGCCCAGAAAACCACCTGAAATTTGCCAAATGATTCTAGTCAAGGTGTATGGAGTTTAAAAACACAGGGGAGGTGGGACAGAGGGCTGAGCGATCTATCGTTCTGGATGGAAAATTGTGATCTTAAACAACACAATTTTGGGAGATCACTGATTTTTTTGGAAAGCTCCTAAAGCCAAATTTTAAAGCCAAAGTTTATTTCTGCTTCAACTCAACGCGCACTGCTGCCATCGTCTTGTTGCCGTTGTTTTTGATTTATGGATTTGCGTCAAGGTCCATGCACCGCGAAAGTAATTCACCACCACAACACCAGGAGGCAAGGATTTAAAACCTGGAGTTTCTGTAAAGTTTCACATAAACCATCTCCAACGCGAAAGAAGCACAGAACAGACTCATCATCATCACCACGTCCACTGTCACAGGAAGAACACATATAATCCACTGAGTCGTATCCTTTAGTCCGACAGAAGCTGACCACATCAAAGTCACAAGGAGCGAGCTGTTTTTTTTTCTTTTTTTTCAGTGCTTACAGTTTATGCAAAAAAGCCATGCGGTTTTAAGGTTAATTTCGGTAAAACGTAAACAAATGTGCGCAAATTTGCATTAGACACATTATTACTCAATGTATATTGAAAGAAGCATGGTAAAGAGGACCCATCACAGCCCTTATTGTCTGTGTAAATTGGGCTTTATGGTCCAACTTCATTGGAATTGTCGGTGCAGGACTCTGGTATGATGCAAGTTTCTGTGATGTTTGCAAATGTTCATGTGCACTGAAACTTGATTTGAAAAAAAAAAAAAAAAATCATGGATGAAATCAAAATCGCAATATCTGCCAGAAAAATTGCAATACATTTTTATTAAAATCGTTCAGCCCGAGTGGGACAAAGTGTCTTTTGTATGAGAGAAGAACTCTAAATATGCAGGATTTGTGTGTTCAACATGTATAAATGAAACAAAATACAACTCGAGGCACGTTTTAATGAGGAGACATTATAACATAGGTAAAAAAAAAAAAAAAAAAAAAAAAAAGCATAATATGGGCCCTTTAAAACTATAATATCTTTATTGGAATTACTATGTCCCAAATGCTTGGCAGTTTAAACCTATAATGTCTCTTTCTTGCCCCAAATCTTTCACTGCCCCTAAACATCTCTGTTAAACCTCCACTACACCCCCTCTCCCCATTACTTCTGGTCTTTTTCCTTTCACTATGACCATCCATATTAACCTATCAGCTCTCGCGGTTAAAAGCTTTTTTGTTTTACTGCTATCCCTCTTTTCTTCAACTGGCTCCATTATCTTTAGCGCTGCAGGCCGCGGATGAGAGGACATCACTAGTTATGGCTCAAAGTCGTGATGCCTGGGACTGGACAGCGCCATCCATCTCCGTGCTTCCTGATGCGCTCCTACACAGGGAAACAATGCCCTGGGGTGCTACAAATCCACATTCATATCCGCTACGGGAAGCAGTTTGGACAAAAAAGGGGCAATTGCTTCTACAGTGTCTTAACCAAGTTGGGCTCAATTCACTGTCTATGGCAATTTGCGTCAAACGTGGAATTGTGGCAGGGCTAAAGCAGGAGTAATTTGGTCTGTTTGTAGCTGACTGCAAAAATTGATATAACAATTTGGGGCTGAGATTGTTGCAATAAATAAAATGTCCAATACAATGAAAACACTGTATCACTGATGTGGATTATAAAGTATGATATATTTAGATGGTTATTCAGAACCAGTTGTCTTCATGTAATTGGGAGCAAAAGACAAAAATTAATATGCAAGATTTAAAATGACACTAATAATGAGCACTGAGTTGCTAAATGCAGTAATTAAAAGGGAACAATATAAACTGGATATTTTTAAGTTGAAAGGTCTGTTCCATTATAATCAATCCTCTTTCAATTAGATGAGTAGAGCAATTATACATCAGCTTGCAGTGTAGCTATGAAATGTGTTAAAACCATTGACTTACACAGACATTTATAGGCTGCTATTCTCATTTAAATGCAAACAATTGACAGGTGTAATGTGGCTAATGTAACCAAATACATGTGTAGGAAGAATAGGTGTAAATTTGGCACTTACTGAAATTAGTAATTAACAGTGGCATTGAGAAACACACAATCTGTACTATTTTAAAGGTGCGTTAAGTATTTTTTTCTGATGGATGCACTGGCAATATGTGTGTCTCTAAGGCCACAAGCAGTTTGCAGATCAGATCTATGAAGAGGCGACAACGTTCACAGTAAGAATGCATGTTTTTCAGCGTATGTTTTATCAATAAAAGCACCTCTAGTTGGATACTGTGGAACATTCATGCAAAGCAACCGCATCTCCATGGAGACAAGCTGGGAACTCTACATCAGAAAAGGTACATAGTGACTCTTTAACTGTGAAAAATCTATTTAATAAAAGATTAGTACCTTTAATGTCATACTGTGGAACATTCCTGCAAAGCAACCGTATCTCCATGGAGACAAGCTGGGAACTCTACATCAGAAAAGGTACACAGTGACTCTTTAACTGCAAAAAATCTCTTTAGTGCAAGACTGGTACATTTAAAGTCATACAACTAAAATCTGTTTAAAATAAGATTGGTACCTTTAATGTCATACTGTGGAACATTCCTGCAAAGCAACCCCATTTCCATGGAGACAAGCAGGCACACACTTTTCATCATAAAAGGTACATAGTGACTGTTTAACTGCAAACCAAAATCGTTTTAGTACAAGGTTGACATGTTTAATGTCATAGTGTGGAATATTCAGGCAAAGCAACCTCATCTCCATGGAGACAAGAAGGGAACTCTACATCGAAAAAAGGTACATAGTGACACTTTAACTGCAAAAAAATCTGTTTAGTACAAGATTTGTATGTTTAATTTCGTACTGCGGAACATTCATGCAAAGCAAATGCATCTCCATGGAGACAAGCTGGGAGCTCTGCATCAGAAAAAGTACATAGTGACTGTTTAGCTGTTGAAATCTATTTAATACAAAATCGGTATGTTTAATGTCATACTGCGGCACATTCATGCAAAGCAAATGCATCTCCATGGAGACAATCAGGTGTGCACTCTTCATCAAAAAAGGCACATAGTGACTCTTTAACTGCTGAAATGTATTTAGTACAAGACTGGTATGTTTAATGTCATTTTGCAGAACATTCATGCAAAGCAACAGCATCTCCATGGAGACAAGCTGGGAACTGTATTTCATAAAAGGTACACAGTGACTCTTTAATTACTAAAATCTATAAAATGCAAGATTATTACTACGGAACATGCAGGCAAAGCAACCACATCTCCATGGAGACAAACTGCAAACTCTACATCATAAAAGGTACATAGTGACTCTTTAACTGCAGAAAATCTATTTAGTACAAGATCGGTACTTTTAATGTCATACTGCGGAACATTCATGCGAAGCAACCACATCTCCATGGAGACAAGCTGGGAACTGTATTTCATAAAAGGTACATAGTGACTATTTAACTGCTAAAATCTATAAAATGCAAGATTAGTACTGCGGAACATGCAGGCAAAGCAATCACATCTCCATGGAGACAAGCAGGTAGCAGACTCTCCAAACAAAAAAAACAACATAGTGCATTCTAACGACTAAAATGTATACAGTACATGATTGGTACATTTAAAGTCACACTGCGGAACATGCAGGCTAAGCAATCAGATCTCCATGGAGACAAGCAGGTGGCAGACCATTTGAAAGGCTTCATAAAACCTAAAATCTACACAGTACATTTGCGCTCAGACCAAAATGCATCCGCGGCTCCTCTTCCTCTGTAGCATATTGCAAACGTCTCTAGCTGCGTGCAGTGATAAACAGGTTGGGAGAAGGAGCCCGAGCGGCACATATGAGTCAGTGGACAGGGGACAGATGGTGGAGAGGTGGCTCGGGTCCAGCCCTGACAATGTTCTGTATCATTATAATCTGCTCTGTAGTGTCCAGCCCACTGCTGCGCCGGACAACACGCAGCACCCACTGAGAACACAGACCGGAGCCGAGCTAGCACGAGCACAGCACGGAGGAGACAACAACAGCGACCGAGGAATCTACTGTGTACAAGAGATGTTATCAAGAGGAATAGACAAGGATATCAGATAGAGTTATGTTGAAATTATGTGGTCGAAATAAGTAGATCAAAAATAACGAGGTCATGCATGTTGCAGTAATAATTTAATTTAATCACTGGATACTGAAAGAAGTCAGTGCCAAATCAGCAGCTTATTTGCATGTGTTGTGCCACCTGTTTGTTCCCATGGAGATGTTATTGCTTTAAACTAAATATTCCACAGTATGACATTACACTGATTTGTATAGATTTATTTATTTCATTATAAGCAGGGCTCCCGCTCTTTTTCACTGACAAAATTTCAATACTATTCCATGCCTTTTTCATGACCTAAAGTGAATTTTCCATGACTTTGATCAGACTTTTAGGGGTAAATATGAAATGTTAACCTTTTCCACTCACCTTATGGTTTGGTATTATAGTTTTTTAACATTCAAAATACTGTCAGTGCATTTATTGTCGTCTCTTTTAAACAAAAGGTGCATATGTTCTCAAATAATCATAACACCCTTGATAACTTAACAGAACACTGTATTTGCTTGAAGAATATACAAAAATTCCATGACTTTTCCAAAACGTTCATTGAATTTACAAATTTCCATGACTTTTCCAGGCCTGGAAAGACATATTCATTTTCTATGACTTTTCCAGTATTTCCATGACTGGGGGAACCCTGTATATGTCTTTTTATGATTAAAAAAATGCAATCATATTTAAGAACATACAGTATTTTCACAGTGACAGTGTTGAATGCCATACTGTGGGCCATTAGGCAAGTAATAACATGCACTGGCAGGTTTCAAGTCTCCACCAGAACTTAGTGCACATTTAGAATTAAATTTTGAAATCTTAAATCTATATTATTACTCACAAACTCACAAATAAAAATATGTTTAATATGTGAATTATTGTAAGTCGCCTTGGGGAGGTGATATTATAAAACTGTATAATGGTCTTCGCTCTCTCTTCTAGGGATGTAAAAATAACCAAAATATCATGATATCGTACCATCAAAAGTCTCACAATAATAACAATATCAATATCAATAATATCACAATATATTAAATTACAAGTTCCTTTGCTTAAATGCATGATTTTATAGTAGCAACATCTTATAGACATAGGGAACTACATATCCCATGATTCATTTCAGTGCAGACAACATGAAGAGTTATGTTTTTTTACTTGAATTCTTGGGATTCTGACAGAAATAATTCACACTAAATTTTTGTCAAGGTATTCTAAAAGCAAAAAAAGTTTCCTATCTACAATTATATTAGCTTCTCCAAAATATCGCAATAAATATCGTACCATGAGATGCATATCGTGATAATATCATACCGTGAGATTTGGATATCATTACATCCCTACTCTCCTCCACAGTAACTTGTATGTTTTCTATCTGTTTGCAATGTGTTTTTTTGTTGTTGTTTGTTTTGTGTGTGTGTGTGTGTGTGTGTCTGTGTGTGTGTGCTTGTGTGTGTGTGTGTGCGTATGTGCAAATCGAATCTAATCATGCAGTCCATTTTGCATATACCCTCCATCTAAAAAGTTACAAAATGCACCTTTAAATTGATGACGCTTAATACTAAGTTGACATTCATCCTCACATGCTTGCAGTATAGAATTCAAACTTACAAATAGTACATTTTAGAGGTCACAAACACTCATATGCAGTCTATAAATACTGGTTCCATAGTGATTATCTAGTCAGACGGAGTATAAAGAACCCAGCCTCAGTCACATTAGTACAAATCTGCACAGAATCACTCATAAAGTTTTCCGTCTGTGCGGGGCAGACTGAACACGGCTACAGAACGGAGTCGAAAGTGCAGAGAATTTACAAAGCATTGATCTCACACCTGTGTTTTAATCTCGAAATATCCCTGCATCCGTTTGTGCTTCCTAATTCTAGCTCTGCAAATACTACAGCGTCAGGAAGGGCTTACTGAGGCACATGCAGAAATACAAGGGCAGAGTTAGAAAACAGCACCCAGTATGTGTCTCGGTTTGAGCGGCTGTCTGTGCTGAATATGTGAATACAAAAACAGATCTTGTTTTAATCTTGTAATAAATTGTGTTGGTAAAATATTATATTCTTAGACAATACTTTTTATTTAGTTTTAAATTCTCTATGTCTCTCTCGTCTCCCTCTCTGGTTTCACTGCAAAAGCTAAAGTTAAAATGGTCCGTCAAATCCGTTTCTCCTTGGAGATGTTATTGCTTTGGCTGGGATGTTTCACAGTACGCTATTAAACCTTTCTATCTCCATGGAGACCAAACCATACCGGCTTACAGGTCAGATCTGTGGAGAGGCGACCCCACTCGCAGTCAGAAAGGATGTTTTTTTTAGGAGCTATAAAACCACCTGTAAGTGAATAAATGTAAGACAGAGCTGTTTAATGTCACACTGTCGAACATTCCAGGCAAAGCAATGACATATCCATAGAAACAAGCAGCTGACAGAACCTCCACCGGAAAAGTTACACAATGCCCCATTACATTAAGAACATTTTACCTTATTTGGGTAGATTCAACTTGTCAAGTAAAACAGTTTGGAGTAAGTGTGTTTTTCTTAATTCAAGCAACATGACATTTCGTTTCTTAGTTTAAGTGCAGAGAGTTGTTGTTTTTCTCAAATGTAGCAAGATGTATTTTTATATTTTAAGTACAAAAACTCCTGTTCCATTGGTAGATAATTTTACTTGTCAAGTGAAATTTACTCAAATCATGAAAAAAAAAAAAAAAAAAAACAAATGGCATTGGATCAAATGAAAATAATTCATATAAAAGTTGACAAACCATTTGGATCAAGACATAAGCCTAGATAGTACCCTTCTTAGGAACCTTTGGCAGGCATTTGTTTCAAGTTGTCGCAAATTTGCAACATATACAAATTTCTATGTATGTTTTTGTTCTTTTTTAGCTATGGTCAAATTAATAATCTCAATTTAATTTACCATCAACTTAAAGGCATGTTTTAAAATATTTACATCTATATAAATTCAGGCATTAAAGGGTTAAATAGGATGAATATTCAGTTTGTGTATGATCATGTTATACCTCTGCTATACAGTAATGTTATATAGATTGTACATCAGATGCCCTTCCCTATTTGGCAATAACACAATACCTGATAGGCCATAAATCAATAATGTAGTTACTATATACTTCTTGTTATTCCTTATGACTGTTTATACCAATGCACAAACTACAACAGATAAGTTGAAGCAGGCATTATACATTTATACCTCAGAAGAGCACATAGAGGTGCCAAATGATTCATTTTCTAAGCTATATTTAAATCCCTAAGAAATATTGCACTTATAATGAGGTTTATCTGAAGTGCCTACCAACATACTAATGACTTTACAAACTAAGGAAGAGGCTCGATACTGATGTTAATGTTGGTACCACAATGAAAATAAAGAAACTTTTGGACAATAGAATGTGATTTAATAATATTTTCATACATTATTTGTGTATTTTGTTTTCTTATTTTAACAATTAATATCAGTATCCTTATCAGCAACGCTACTACGAACTCCATACAAACTGTTTTACGCCTGCTGAGACAGATAATGATTGAAGGGTAATAAAAAGTGGCAGTTGTCTTCTCTTCCTGGACAAAACAAAGAAAGAGAGAACAGGTTTGTCAGGTTTTGTTTTGATCCCAGCCACGTCTGTCAATCCGCAGCAAGTCTATTTCTATGTAATGTAGGTTACTAGAGTGTTTACTGCAAGCAGAGTAAGTGTGTAAAATATAAACATGAAATATGCAAACTCATCAAACTGCCTTGGCCCCTTCTTTTTCTCTCCCTCTCCTCGCTCTCTATCGCTCCCTCTCTCCGTCTCTCTCCAAGCCTTATTACACACAAATGAGGCATTAAAGCCAACTTATTCAAATGCACTTAAGAGGTGAGGCCAATGGAAAACCACCTTCACAAAAGCGGATGTCTGCTGTAACAATGCAACAAAACAATGACGGAGCCCTAACAAAAGAAATATGACAATACCTATAGCATTATTGACAGGTGTTGCTGACCTGTCTGATCCTGGTTTGACAATAGTTTTTTATCGTGATCAGATCTGTCTTTTCATTTTAATGGGCTATGGAGAACAGTGTTGCTTTTAATGTTTTGTATGCTGGCTGAGGTTGCACACAGCTGCTCTTATAGACCAAGACTAATACACTGACATTTGGTTATGGGCGATTTTTCATCCACTATACTGACAATAGAGGTGCCTTTTAGCTCCTTATGTGTAGGGGGATTCTAACAGTATTTTGATGGATCATTTCTTAAACTTTTTCAGCTTTTAGGTCTTACATTGTGAGGTACATGTACTAAAAACACTAAAATAATTAGTTTTAAAGTGCCCATATTACTCTATTTTCTAATCTATTATAATTTTCTCATCGCAAATATACCTGGAGTTGTGTTTTGTTTCATTCACACATGTTTAACACACAAATCTGCATATTTAGGCTGAGTTCTTCTCAATCGACGAAAAATATTGTCCCACCTACCTTGTGATGTGATGTGGTAATACAGGAAGTACTCCACTGTGTTTTTAAACTCCATACACCTTCTAGAGGTCATGATTTGGACTCAAGTCAGCACTATTTTTAATACTTGAGACTTCACTTGATAAAACAGACTAAGACTTGGGACTCGACTTGGAGTTGAAGGTCAGAGACTTGGGACTTGACTCGGACTTGAGGTCTGTGTCTTGACTTGAGAAGACTTGATGCTTCTCCTAACAATATATATGTTTTTAGGAAATACTTTTCTCTTTACAGTTGATAAATGCGGTGCAAACTGGAACAAACTGGAACATGTCCCTACCACTTCTCTGTTTTACTTACTTTGGATGGAACTTAAGTACTGTGATACTCAAATGTACTACAGTAATATACAGTACAATACAGTAAAACAAGGGGAACTACAAATAACATGATTCTTCCATTTCAGTGCAGACTACATGACAAAATAACTTTTAAATATGAATTATTTCTATTCTAACTGTAATGATTCACATTAAGATCTTGTCAAGACATTTAAAAAGGAAAAAAAAAATCCACAGCTCTTATATAAATACTCAAATATAAATACACCATGACAATTTAAGTACAATTTGGCTTGAAAGTCATATAAATTGCAAAAATCGAAAGACGTGAAAGGAATCTCAAAGCAGACGACTTGGCCTAGACTTGGACTTATGGACAAGTGACTCAAGACTCGACTTGGACTTGCCTGTATTTGACTTGGGGCTTGACCCGGACTTGAGGTCAAAGACTTGAGACTCGAGACTTGCAAAACAACGACTTGATCCTACCTCTGACACCTTCACTGAAATAATTTGGACAATTTCAGATCTGGAATTGCCAAACTCTTCTGAACAAAAGGTAAATGTAGAGAGACTAATAAACCAGGATTACTCAAACGTGTGAATGAAACAAAACACAACTCAAGGTATGTTTTTGATGTGTTAAAAACATTCTAACAGCTCACAAGAATCCTTTTTGTGAAATTTAAGATGTTTAAAGTGAATTCACAAAACTCATTTGCTACACTCTTGTAACCCTGTATTTCATTTTGTGTCCTTTTTATTTGATTACTTGCACAGGGTTAAATTTAAGTTTATTTATATATATATTTATTTATCTTGATCTTTGAATGCCTATTTCTGTTCTCATACTGTTCTTGAACTGTGTGTTTGCAACTCTGGCATTTCCCCATTGTGGGACGAATAAAGGTTCTCATATCTCTTAAGCTAACCATGTTCCCATTGTGACCCCTTGATAAAAAACTTCACTTGGCTCTGTAATTACTGACTTCAAGGTTGAGAAAGTTTGTTAGGGATTGAAAATATGAATCAGGCAGCATCAGTTAAGGGTTTGTATGTCCCTAGAAGCAGAAGTCAGAATAGTTTGGCTGAAAGCATTTAAAGGGCAGCAGTATCCCCTGTTGGTTAAGTGTAAAAAGCTCTCTCAAGCACAAGCTGTGGCCATCTTTTTAGCATGAGAAACCCAATAACACCGTGATGAGTGGCCGTAATGGTGCGTGGAGAGGAGTAAGACATATTTTTGCTGGTTGCTTCCATAAACATGCTGTAATTATTCAGTGTGGCTAGCCAGCTGAAAGGATATTGTCAGAGATTTATGGAGCGAGTGGTACGAGTGGGAGATCCTCATCAATCCTCCGCAGTGCTGCTGTTTGCCCTCAGAAGATAGGCCTCTGTGGCATCAAGGGTGAGCCCCATGCTGAGAGGCTAAGGGCAAAAACGTGTAATCTACAGTGAGCCTGCACAATACACTTGAACATTTGTAATATCATAACTCAATGTTTGTACTAGAAAGTGCATTCGAAAAGTGTTGTGAAAACTCGCTATTGTGAGTTGTTAGTCCTGTTAGAATGTTGTTACCTCATTATAAACCTACCCGGAGTTGTGTTTTGTTGTGTTCACACATGTCTGAGAAGACTTGGATTATTATCTCCAAAGCTCAAAATGCTCCTTTCCACCTTGTGATGTCATGTTCACAGCTACCTTCTACCTTTGGTTCAGTAGAGATTGGCAGTTCCAGGGCTGAAAATATCCCAGTGAATCTATTGAAGATGTAAGGAGTTTAAAAACACAGTGGAGTTCTTCCTAATTACTACGTGATATCATACGGCAGAAGAGAGTGTTTTCTGTTTGAGAGAAGAGCTCAGCCTAAATATCCATGGTTTGTGTGTTAAAAATGTGAAGGTATGTTTTTGATGAGGAAATAATATTAAAACAGATCAGAAAATGACATAATATGGGCCTTTTATCATCTATAGCTGCATAAGAATGTATAGTCTTACAATCCTTATTTAGTATTTTGCATGGTGTAGGTTGGCCCCGTCCTGGATAATCCCAATGATGTTGTTGAGACATTATTATGCTAATTTAGCAGAAATGTGGTAATCGTTCCGGTAAAAGTGTGTTTTAAATTCAAATATTGCACAAAATGGACGGTAAAATAAACCACAAAGTGCAGGCACATTACTTTATATCCCTATTTGCAAGATTATACAAAATGTTTATTTCGGATCCTCATGCAACCTTTAGTTTATTTTTTAGACTGTAATGAAAACTATGATTTTGCATATCTACAAAACAAGCAGTATTAGCCAGTTTTCTATATTTCTCACACTAATAAGTATTCTTAGATCCACTGTTGGCCTTAGATGTGGTAGTAGCCAATTTAACAAACCTCAAGACTCATTTATTCATTTCCTAAGGTCAATTAAGAATTGACAATCAATAAAATAAAAATAACCAATAAAACTTCTATGCAATCCAACCAGCAGTTAATATTGCGTTTTTCAAAAAGCGCTCCTTCAAATCCTTCATCTTTCATGTTTGCTGGCACCACTTGAAGGACACAAGAATGGACACTACACTTCAACAATGGAATTTAATAAACTTTGAGTCTTAAGGAAAATAAGTATAATCCTCATAAATCTCCCATAATGAGAGGAAGACCGAAGCTAAAGACTGTGATTTTTACCCCTCCCATCACCCTGCAAGATTTTAGGCTTTGGGACGGATTCCACTAGCTTAACCACAAATCGCCTCACTGCTGCGCGATAGGCCTAGATCCTCTAAGAATAGGGTGAAAAAACAGACACCAACTGGCACCAAAGAGGGCCGCAAAACCCGCAAATCTGATTGGATGTTTGAGCGATGCATTCACAGGAAGACCAGATTGCTGCTTCTTCTCATTTCCACACCCACTACCACCACCAGGAAGGCGGGGGACGACGCTATGAATCCTGATGGAGGGCCGAGGAGAGCGGGAGGAGTTGAATGAAGCGTATGGGAAGATGAGAGCCCGAAAGACAAATGGTGGCTGTCCAAAAGCGCGCACCAACAGTTAAAAGAACAAGAGCATCTGGCTGCTACCTCCTCAGATGTGGTTGGCTGTAATCTACTCGCACAAATCACGCTATACACTTTACAGTATGGACACAAAGGTGCATTGATGTGAAAGCATGAAAGATACTGCATGGAAATGACCGTGGCTTTTGACCCCCAGTGCTGGTAATTTAGACTTGAAGCGGCTGCGGTGAAGACGGTCTGTTCCTTTGCTTGAGCGAGTGTACTTTGATTGAAATGCATTTTATAGTTAATTTTCTAGACATATGCAACTTCTGACACATCAACATCAAGCTGTTTACAAGCCAATATCATACTTATTAAGACAGAGGAGCTTAGCAACTATAGATGTCATGAATAATGGGTTAGTATCATGATTATACAAACTGGAATTAAACTAAACTTCAAGAAAGAAAATCTACACTTCCAAAATGTAACCAAAATGTAAAGTGCTATTTCATATGGCTGTTTATGTCACAATTACCATCATGCAGAAAGTTTGATTTTGTAAAACTGGCCACAAACTGGGAATGTATTGGACAACAGCACTGAAAGAAAATTTAAGATTTGACTGTTGTTTAGTCATGGTATTATGTACTCATGTATAGCTGCTCTCTGATTTGCACAGTGATCTTCTATGAACAAATATTTGCATGTACTGAATGTGTGGCCAAGTTGAATGCAAAATAATATGTGCAATGACTGGACTGTGCAATATTTTATTGTTTGGACCCCTGTGACCCCGAGCCCTTTAGGACAACGGAGGGAAATTAACTTTAGGCTACAATCCGGTGAGTTTACATTCATGTTGTGTCATGTTTGTTCATTAACATGCTCTGTCTCAATCAAATAAATAAATACATAAATAAATAAATTAGGGATGCACCAATACGATACTGGTATCCCGATATTGCAGCTGCTATTGACAATTTAAGTACATCGTATATTTGTAACTATATTCAGCCGATATTCCATTTTGGACAATTTTAAGGCCAATGTTCACACAAAATATCTCATAATATTCAGGTTTTTCTTTCTTTTTTTCTTTTTTTTTATAAAGCTGTTCTATAGTTACAAAACACCTTTGGATATTGTTTTTTAATCTTGAAATGCTATTTTCAGTCTTTGCAAAGAACAGACATCAGTATCAGAACAGAAAAGGCTGGATTGGTGCATTCATAATATTAATAATAATATTGAGTAACTGCTCAGTTATGCAGTTTTATTCTCAAGAACTGCAATACAAAAAAAAAAAAAAAAACTTGCTTAAAAAATAGGGATTAGCATTTTGTGAACTTATTCTTAAACACACAACTAGGAATTGAACCTACAACCTCTCTGCAGAAATCTACTCATTCCATACCCTTGGAAAATGTACATTTAGAAAAATACTTTTTTATCCAAATATGCATAAATGTTCCATACTAAGTGATCTATGTGCTATTCTAGGATATTGAAATTGACCCAAAACAGCAGAGAAGCAGGCGGTGAAATCTGCGATGGGAGATTGAGCAGGACATTAGGCGTGCACTGGTGTTGATCTGGGGGAGTTTACTACAATGACGCATGTTCACGTCTGCTCGAGAACACAGGGTTTAAGCACCGTGATGGCCTCTATAAATCACATTTAAACAGACACACATCCAACCACACCAAATCTCCCCCATATGGCAGCCCTTTAGAGTGTACTGGTAAACTAGACTAATTACTACGCCATAAGACAAATGCCTTTCGGATCAGGCAGATGTTTTTGTTTGTAAACCGTCGCATCAGTTACTTCAATTTGATGTGGAGAAATCGCACGCCGTTATCGTACATTTGTGGAATCCTTACAGCTTGGCGCGTTCAATGGGAAAGTCACATGTTTATTGTTATATAAAGGTTGTGATAATTAATGAGTTGAAAATGGCACAAGCGTTCACGTGAGTCATTTGTGCAAATCAATACAGGATTATTGCGTGATATTTGTAGTAGAAGTCAATCATTTTCCACTGTAGCGTGTGGGGGAATCTATCTACGGCTGCTTTAGTCCTATTGACAAGCAGGCGGTTCCTCCAGGCCAAGTTACAGGTCAAATCTATGGAGAGGCAATCCTGCTCACAGCAACAATGTGTGTATTTCAAGGTATTTCAGACATTAAAACACCTTTAATTGTAGACGGACAGAAGAGTTCATTCTCAAACAGGCTCCTAAGGCTCATATTATAGATAGTTCTATATTTTTACTTGTACGTATACATTTATATAATCATGCCTTATTTGCCACCAGTCTCTTCTTATTTTGAATTTATGATTACAGTTTTTCATATTTTTGCTTATAGTTCTGTTTTTATAATATATTGTAATGTATGAGCTACTGTGTCCAAATGATTTCCCTCGTGGATCAATAAAGTTTGTCTAAGCTTAAGTCTAAGCGCAAGATGGAAACTGCAGGCAAAGCAATAACATCTTCATGGAAAAAAGTAGGTAACGTACCATCCACAGGAAAACAGTGAGAGATACAGGACTACATTTATATAATACTCCCTACAACTGTACAACAACTCGCCCTTATGTAACAGATAATACTCCCTACAACTGTACAACAACATGCCCTTATGTAACGTATAATACTCCCTACAACTGTACAACTCACCTTATGTAACATAATACTCCCTACAACTGTAACATTATGTAACAGATAATACTCCCTACAACTGTACAACAACTCTCCCTTATGTAACATATAATACTCCCTACAACTGTACAACAACATGCCCTTATGTAACATATAATACTCCGTCCAACTGTACACCAACTCATCCTTTTGTAACATATAATGCTCCCTACAACTGTACAACAACTTGCCCTTATGTAACATATAATACTCCCTACAACTGTACAAGAACTCACCCTTATGTAACAGATAATACTCCCTACAACTGTACAACAACTCACCCTTATGTAACAGATAATACTCCCTACAACTGTACAACATCTTGCCCTTATGTAACATATAATACTCCCTACAACTGTACAACAACTCATCCTTATGTAACATATAATGCTCCCTACAACTGTACAACAACTCATCCTTATGTAACAGATAATACTTCCTACAACTGTACAACAACTCGCCCTTATATAACAGATAATACTTCCTACAACTGTACAACAACTCGCCCTTATGTAACTGATAATACTCCCTACAATCCGATGTAATCTTATGTCCTGTCAATCATTTCACTGTTGCACTGTTTTCCTATGATCTCTTGTATAAAGCTGTGATTTTTTTATTTGATTACTTATCTTTCTATTATATTTTTTATTTTTATATTTTATTACTTATCTCTCTATTTTTATATTTTATTTACATTTATATTTTAATTTTACGTGTACATTTACATTTATATAATTGTGTCTTCTTGTGTTCTTTGACACTTGTTTCTTGCTATCTTTTTCATTTTTTTATATTTTTGCTCTTTGCCATTATATTTATTGTGATGTGTGAGCTGCTGTGTCCAAATAATTTCTCTTGTGGATCAATAAAGTCTGTCTAAGTCTAAGTCTAAAAATTACACATTGCACCTTTAATTTACTTGGTATAACAATGTATCAAGTGTAGTGTATAGTAAATAAGAATAAGTGACGCACACATTGAGCTATTGAAATACCTGTTAATGCAAATACAACCTTTGTTTCTTTTTTAACAAATAGCACAGCGGCAGTTCGCCCATCTACACTATGTGGATGGCTAATCTTAGGCTGTTGTATCTACAGCATATGCTCAGTTCACTTTGGAAGGAGTCTGAGAAGATTCAAATCTCCAAAGATCTTTCCTCAGCTTCTTTGTTCATTTGTTTCTTGGCTTTTAAAACTCTGGCAGAAATGCGTCTTTGTTTCTTTGTCTGTTGGATAAAGTGGAGAGTTTGCATTTTGCACTTGTTTACTGCCAGAGCGAAAACAAGGGAGTGTTCAAATCCAGAAATATAAACATTTAAACACATTTCCAAATTAGACATAGTACTGCTATTAGAAGAACAAATGTTTTCCACTACCCTGGTAAAAGGATTCCTGTAGGCTAGACACTTTGTGATAGTATTTGCTTTTATAATCTTGTGTCCTTTGTGTGCTGAAATCCATCCCACCACTTCCTATATTATTATTTGTCTTCAATTTTTATTGTTAAATTTATTTTTCATATGTCAATATTATGGCCAAGCTGCTGTTGACCCTTGTTTTGTTTGTTAAAGGGTGTATAGAGGATTTTTTGAGGAAAGAGAAATACAGAGACGGTCCTTTATCAAATGTTGTACATGCGTGACACCACCTTCCTCCTCCACAGCTCCCTCAGTAGAAACATCTCCTCCTGCCTCCTTAATCTAGAAATCACGCTTGTTTACAGCCAGTAAGAATTACTGTTGAAGTGACCTGTCTAGAAATAATTTAGTGACCAATGTGTCAGTTTTTAGACCCTTTGTCTGCTTCGGTCGAGCAGTCGCTGTAAGGAATCTCCAAGAATCACCTCAGTTTGGCTTCACTCCTTTTCCCCTCCTCTTCTTCTTTCAGCGACCTCAAAAACTGACTTTCTTTTGCGATGAACTGGTCGTGGATTCTTGTCCACCCTCGCAACAAACTTTGTGCGAATTGCAAGGAAGCTACCGTTTGAAAAAGCCTCTAAGAACCGCTGCATAAACCACGTGATCCATGCGTGCAGCGAGTCAGTTACACTAGAAACGTAGGGAGTTTGATTGACAACCTAACAGCCAATAGAAAAAGAGGGAGCCTTGTTATCTATTGGCTCATGTTTATCTGGCCTCGCTACGTCCACAGTTGATAGATTTTCATTGTTTTTTGTTATTTTTTGGTCATCATAACTACAAGGCTGCCGCATCTCTGTAGTGGTATTTTAAACTTTCATTGACAATTTGAAATAAAAAAAAATAATAAAAAAATCCTCCATACAACCTTGAAGTTTAAAATTGCACGGTGTAACTATTCAGGTAGAGGGCCCGCCACTTACAGTATTTGTTACCGCTTTACCTCCAGTATTCCAAAGTATGGCATTAAACTTTTCAGTCTCCCTAGAAACAAGTAGGAGACACCGCCAAATTACAGGTGAGATCTGTAAAGCGGCGACCACATTCACAGTAAGGGCTTATTTACATGAGCATGTGCGCAGGTAAAAATGACAAAATATTTTATTGGAAGTGCCTTTTGTTTAGACACCATTTTTGGGGCTTAAAAACGCAAAAGTCTGAAACCACCCTCCAGAGTGGAAAAGTTGAGTTACGCTCCATCTACACTGCCCAAGACGCAAAACTCTGGTCAGATCTGCTCACGTTGCGTACGCGTTTACGTCACATACATCACCACCTAGTGTCCCCACCTAGCCGCCTGGCATGCATAACCAATCGAATTTCACACAGTTTTGCATCACCGAATGCATGCAGATTTCCTCCCGAAAACGCTCGTGTAAAGGCGGAATAAAAAGTGAAGACGCAGCACCACTTTTGCATCTTCTGTTCAGACTGTCATCTTATAAACGTAGCCTAAGAATGATCTAATGATAAATTTAAAAAAGAAAAAGAACAAATGTTTAGTTTAGTGCAATAGCAATAGCCAGTTATAGTTATAAGAGACGATGGCACAGAAGATACCCAAGGACATTTATTTTTTATGTAAAATGTTCTACCTTTCTGTTTTAAAGATTCGTACACAGCAACTTAGATGCAGTTTTATGAGCTCAAGGACATGTGGACAGGCTGAAAGAAACAGGTGGGAACAGAATCGTACACAGATCATTAAAAGTGCATATTATACGGCTGGAGATTAGTATAGCGGATAATCACATTGGCTGTATATATAAGGGCTATGGAGTGAACAGTCTGCTCCCTCCACGCTGTTCCACCACTAATGGCCAAAGGCTAAAATTATAACGTTAAAGATACACTGCTTACATTTTCTGGAGGGGGTTCGTAACCTGTTTGTCTCCATGGAGATGCTAATGCTTTGGTTTAAATTGCCCACAGTACGGCATTAAACGAATCTATCTTGCATTTATTCAACTACAAGTGTATTGCTCAAAAATATCTTAAAAAACATCAATTTTTACTGAGAGTGGGGTCGCCTCCCCACAAATCTAACCTGTAATTTGGCTTCAAGTCTCTATGAAGATGATTCATAAGTTTATGGGCATACTGTGGAACATTCTAGGCACATCTCCATGGAGACAAGCAGATGGCGAGTTGCACAATCCACGTTTATTGCTTGGCTCAGCAATATGACTTTTTGATGATTTTTTTACTCAATGATCGTTCTTGATTTTAAGCGTTCTTATGAAAAACATGTACTTATTTTAACGATGTTTGTACGTATGATGTAACTTTGTGTTGTACTTGCTTTCTACTGCCTCTTGGCTAAAATATAATATTGTTTTGTCAGTTACAACAGAAGCGAATAAATCGGGCGGTTCAGTCTGTCTATATTTCAGATTTGCTTTGGGGTTTTTTAATAGAACGTTCCACAGCCAATCTTGTGTCAGTACAGGCATGTGTCTTGGAGCAGGGATCATCTATGTGTTTTGTGTTAACTGCCAATGATTACAAGTCTGCATGTTCCAGGAAATTAACTTAAAAAGACATTTTAAAGGTGCACTGAGTCACTTTTTGGTTGAGGGTCTGCCATCTGCTTGTTTCTGTGGACAAGAGGATACTGAGAAACATTCTGACTGTGAGTAGGGTCGCCTCTCCACAGATCTGACCTATAACTTGGTCTGGTTTGGTGTCTGTGAGATAGAAAGGTTTAACACCATACTGCAAAACATTCCAGACAATTCCAGACAATAAGAATAATAACAGTAACTGGGTTCCCACTCTTTTTCACTGATAAAATTTCAGAACTTTTCCATGACTTTTTCATGACCTAAAGTGAATTTTCCATGACTTAACGGCACCTACATGTGTAGAATTGATCAGACTTTTAGGACTAACCTTTCCACTCATCTTATGGTATGTTTTTTTATAGTTTTTTAACATTCAAAATACTGTCAGTGCATATATTGTTGTATCTTAAAAAAAAAAAAGGTGCATACTTTTGGAGATAATGGTAAATGGTCACATTTTTCTATAGCGCTTTTCCATCTTCAAGGCACTCAAAGAGCTTTACAACAAGGAACCACTCACGCATTCACACACCAATGTACACAGACACTGGGGGCAAGGTGGGTTAAGAGTCTTGCCCAAGGACACAATGACAGCCTTCATCTGTGGGAGCTGGAATCACACCAGCCAACCTGTGGGTCAGTGGATCTGACCGCTCAACCTGTGATGTTTATGTTGAGAGCTGGAATCAAACTGCCAACCGTCAGATCAGTGGGCGAATGCTCTACCAACTGAGCTACTGCTGCCCAAGTCTTTCATAATATGACTTTTCCAGGATTTCCATGACCATGAAAACCCTGCAGTAAAAACATTTCCATGGAACAAAGCATCTGACGGACCCTCCACCAGAAAAAGTTACACTATGCACCTTTAACGTTACATGAACAGTAATTAAAATATAAAATAGTGGTTGAGCAACATGAGAAATAAGAGTCCTATTTCTAAGCTAAGGGACAAACATCTGAACAAGACCAAGTCCGGCAAAATGATGGATAAAACACATGTGATGAGGCGTTATGAAGGAGTGCGCTGTTACATGAAATATGAATGGTGTTGAATAGATGCCCTTTTCCAACAGGCAGATAAAGGTTTATTGAAGGCCGGAGTTTGCAAGATAGAGGTTACCATGGTTACAAGTGTGAAAAGGGCATCTGATCCGACTTCTGACCAGTCAATTAATCTTGGAATTGGAATTTCTGATATCAAAGGCTCACTCGTGGGTTCAAATTAATTGCGATGTAGGAAAAAAAGGGGGAATTCTCGCATTTCCAGGGCACGAATAAAAGCAAGCTTGAGATTAAACATGCCACAAGGGAAATACCAATGTGAATATTTAAGATGGATTAGTGCATGAATATTTAGAGTGTTTGGTCTCTGTGTTTTAGCAGAAAGAACGGGAAACTCTCAAGTCTCCATAGCTGTTATTTCAGAGAATTAACTGTGTAAGCTCTGATGCAATTATTAGTTCAATGTGGAAAAAACTAAAAACTAATTGGAAACTAGTTTTGTTTTGGACCACAATGGAAGTTATTATAGTTGCCATATTTATAATGCATGTTGACAGCTATAATGAGCTTCTACTGAGGCATTATGCATATTTATAAGCAGCCATGATTGCTTAAGTCAGTATAGGAGATCCTAATGCATACTAGTACATGCATACCAAGAGTTGTAAATCACTTTTTTTTCTAAGCAAATGTTTTTCTAAGCAAAGGTAGCCAGGCTGGCGCCACCTCGATTTAATTTCTCTCCTGAGACTAGGCGAGAAATCGGAATACACTAGACAGTTTGCAAAAACCCCAGAAGTTGTAGACCGTGCACCGGCCAATCAGCGAAGAGCTGTGAAGCCATGACTGGGTCCCTTTTGTGGTACAGCACAACAGTAAACACAGCAGTCGAGATGGATGTAGATGAAGCCATATGTTCAGAGATCGAGGATTTAAAGTCAGAACAAAGAGAATGTTTGGTGAATTTTATCAAGGGCAAAGACGTTAATGCCCTTCTTCCTACAGGATTTGGGAAAAGCTTAATATACCAGTTAACGCTTTTAGTGCTGCATTGCATACGTCACAACCAAATAGCAGTGAATTGTTAAATAAAAAAGTACCCGCCTACCATTGAGCGAACGAACCCTAATGCTGCGAGGTCACACGGTTTCCACAAAGCGAAACCGGCTGATGAATCTAATAAGGCTAAGTCAAAGGTGCACTGCGTAACTTTTCAGTTTGGGGGTCCTGTAATGTTCCACAATATTGTATTTAACTTAAGATGCATTTATTAAATTGTGGGTGTTTTTATTGCCCAAAAATACCTTTGAAAACATACATTCTCACTGTGAGTGGGGTCACCTCTTCTCAGATCTCACCTGTAAATCAGCCTGGTGGCGTCTTGTCTGTACGGATATTGATAGGTTTAATGCCATTCTTTGGAACATTGCAGACAAAGCAATAACATCTCCATGGCAACAAGCAACTGGTGGCCCTCTACCAGAAAAGTTACATATAGTGCGCCTTTAAGATTTGACTTATTAGAAATGAGAGAATTGAACTACAGATTGCACGATAATTCAGTCATAACTTCATAGTATGACCATAGATCTCAAACTACAAACAACACATTGATAAAAATTAAAATTTTTATATTTTCAAGCCAGTCCAAAGTCAAAATACATAAATAAATAAATAAATAAATAAATGCAGGGAAAGCATTCAGGGGCAAAATTAGGTTTGGTCAAACTAAGACGAACAGACTAAAAGAAAAAGCATGCATTAACTCAATTCCACTAGTGACCATCCATATCCATACAAATACACCAGCAGTACCATAGTTCAAAGAGCCCTCTTACTAAGCATAACCATATGTAGTAAATAAAAAGGCTGATGCAATCTTTTGATCTGTGGATGCATTTCAGTACTGGCTCTCAGGGAAAACCTCATATATTTTGCTTTTTTCCGAGTGCTAGAGGACATTGCGGAGGAGTTGGCGATGTGGGATTTTTATATTGCCGAACCACAAATAACAGTCCATTTTTACTGTCCTCTGCTACCGCCGCTGTGTCACGAGCACACAACTCAAGCAGCCTCCCCCTTACTGTATCCACGCGCGTCCTTGTAGTAACACCGCCCTCCCTCTCCCCCAGCCAACTCCCCCTCTCCCTCTCTCCCTTTAAAACAAGGCCTGGTTGTTAATCACACTCTCATCGTAGCTAATTAGAATGGGTCATCTAGTAGAGGCGCCGGAGTAACACGTCCTCCCCCTCCTCTTCATTCACCATTCACTCCAAGCCATTTTCTCATCTGCTCGTATCGCCGGCGGATATCTTTACACACATCGGCTGCCTGTCCATGATACGAGCAGTGACTGGGATCAACCACTGCCCGAGGACCACTGGAGCGTCACTTAATCGCCCGCTCTAAACAGCGGGAAAAAAAATAATAAAAGAATTTGATGTACTTAGGCTTAATTAATACGTTGCCACCAATTTTGCGGAGATAATTAATCAATTTGAAGGCTTGGCGAAGAGCTGTCCAGATTACGCGAGATGGAGAGATGAAGCATAAGACGAGAAAAACAGATTTGTCGTAATTGTTTATTTTTTGTGTAAAAATAAGTGGAGTTAAATGGATTGAGGCATTACTGTTAGATAAAAATAAGCATGTAATAATCTACCAAACAATGTACTTTCTATGTATAACTTTAAATGAGAAACATCTTAAATTAGTTGTTTTGATTGCGCATTGTTCTTAAAGATGTATGCACCTTTTCTGCCATCTCCAAGTGGATGTTATTGCTTTGCCTGGAATGTTACACAGTATGGCATTAAACATAGCCATCTTGCATTGATTCAACAGTGTTTTATTGCTAAAAAATACCTAGAAAAGCATGTATTCTTTGTGCCTCACCGCAGATTTGTCCCTGCTTTTGTCAACGGCAATACACAGATATTCGTTTCTTAGTAACATTTCTATCTACCCACATCCCGCAGTTTGTCAAACAATATTTTAAACCTGAAAATTCAAAAACATGAAAAGGTAAATAAAGGAAGTCTATAGAGAAAAATCCAATCTATAAGCCACAACCTAATGACTACAAAGACCCCGGACTAGAAACGAGGGGTTAGGCATTGATCTGGTCTGTAACTACACGCTCAAAGCCTGCTTCACATTGTTTGAAGTGAGTACATTACCTACAACCAATACCAGTCAGAACGCCCCCAGAAGCATTCACACACAAGCCCACCCCGGATTCACTACTGTAGCTGGTCCAGAACATCTCGTAATGTTTGAATTTTTATCTACACAAAGCCGTTCTGACGTTACTGGTGGAAAAAGTAACAACTACATAACACAAATCGATCAGTTGTGTCTTATTTTATTTTAGTTTGAAGGAAATAAATGCTAAAGTTGGTCGGTATCAGGTATCAGCCGATGTTTAAAGTCAAAGTATCTTAATCGGTATCTGCGTTGTAAAAGCTGGATTGCCATTCCTATGTAACAAAGAAAAGACCAGTCCCTTCTGGAGCTGGTGTAACAGAGCAGAGACTGGTCCTTTTCCGAATGCCAGTTTAAATGTACTTATATTAGAAGATAACCAGGACTTTCCCTCACACAGCTCTTCTAATGGGGATCCTAGCCCTGCAGCGGTTCAAAGCCACCTGACAGAAACAGCCGGTTTACAATGTCAGTCTCCTCAATGGACAGTGGCGGCTAAAACAGAGCAGATTTGAGCCAAGACAGGAGGAATTTATTGCAAAAATTCTGTCACTTTAGCAAAGAGGTTAACTCTACTACTCCAAGTAAATCTATATAGGAGACTGCAAGGCTTTACATGTGTAGCTTACTTGAAGGTGCACTGTGTAACCTTTCTGATGAAGGGCCAGCCATCTGCTTGTTCCCATGGCGATGTTATTGCTTTCATTTGTATGCTTTTCAGTGAGACAATCAGGTGATGTTACATGGGCAAATTACAAGTCAGATCTGTGAACGTTTTTCAAGTTAGTTTCGAGTCAATAAAACCACATGTAATAAAATAAATGCAAAAGATAAACAGATGTTTAAACAAGAAACATGTAAAACCAGTGTTTTATCTTGTCTCCATGGAATAAAATAAGTTTCATGCCATACTGTGGAACATTCTAGCCAGATTCATCAGCCGGTTTCACTTTGTGGAAACTGTCTGACCTTGCAGTATTAGGAATCCTTCGCTCGACAGTAAGTGGGTACTTTTTAAATTTAACCAATCGCTGCTAATTGATCGTGATGATCTTATGCAATTCCCGTAGGAAGAAGGGAAATAATGTCTTCCACCTTGATAAAATTCACCAAACATTCTCTTTGTTCTGGCTTTAAATCCTCGATCTCGGGAATCGTTGCCAACACAGAATGTATGCCTTCGTCTACATCCATCTCGACCTCATTGTTTACTGTTGTGCTGTACCACAAAAGGGACCCAGACAGACGCTTGAGTTTGATGTCACGGCTTCACAGCTCTTCGCTGATTGGCTGGTGCGCGGTCTACAACTTCTGGGGTTCTTGCAAACCTAGGCTAGGAACATTCCAGGTAAAGCAATAAATCTCTCTAAAGAAAGGCAGGTGGTGAACTTCTACTATAAAAGTTGCACCTTTAATTTAGTATTTACAAATGTATTAAAATGTGTATATTATTTTTGGAAGTTTGTATTTGCTCTTTAGTTTGAGGCACACCTTTTTATGTGGGAGAATTTGGTTCAGTCTTTTGTTATTCACCATCCACTCACTACTCTGAACAATCCTGACAGCTGCAAGCACATTGGAGAGCGTTTTAACACTGCTAAATATATGTGTGCAAATGCCTTCTCAAACAGCGTGCCTCGTGTCCCTAATAGACCCTAGTGCAGAATAATGCCTCACACAACTCCTCTTCAAAAATCCAACTATCATTTTCAAAACGAGTGTCAAGAAGGTTGTGGGATGGGAGCAGCGCTGTCGAACACATATGCAGTAAAGCGAAGGAAAACGCTGCAAAAACAATCCCCGGGCAGTGACTAATGACACTTTTCTATCTGATAATATCACGGTGCATAAATAGTGCTTACATGGATCTAAACTCCAACTGAAAATAGAGGAATGTGAAAGTGATACCTGCAGAGAGGCAAGACAATACAGGTACAATGTTTTCATAGATGAACCCTGATGGTATAGTGGCTTCCCGTACAATAACAAGTATGTATCTATGCATTTTATTTCAGTTAGTTAGTAACTGATTGAGATGACTTCATAATAACCACTGCTTAATTAGTTAACCTAATTAATAATCCATTAATTCGAAATTAACAAATGGTTAATTAAGGATGATTCAGGCTTAGTCTAGTTAGAGTGAGTTAGGGTATTAATTAAGCAGTCATAATTAAAAACACAGTGGGGCATTTCCTAGATTACCACATTGCAACATAAGGTAGAACACAGTGTTTTTTTGATGAGAAAACAACAATGTAACATAGAAACATGTGATATGGAACCTTTAAAAGTCTAGTTATTTTAAAGATACTATTTAAGTGTTTCAGAGAGTGTAATCTGCTTTTCATTTATGTAGTACATGTGGTAGTAACAAAAACATGAATTGGAAATTATGTTAAGAATAATGTATTAAATGTGCTTTAAAAGTACATTTTTTAGTAGTTTCATCCAGGGGTGTGCAAAAATATCAAAATAGTGATATATCATACCGTTTAATGTGATGATACAGTATTGATATCGTGGGCTGCTGTATCGATATATCGCCAAGAGTGTTTTTTGTTATATTTAGGAAATTATTTTGTTACAGCGCTACAGTTTTGTTGCTTGTTCAGAGGAAGGAAACTTGTTTATGCAGCACATTTGATATTTTTACTGTTTTGATGATTAAAATGGGCGTGTTTCATATTAACTTTGCACCAGAAGTGGTTTAACAAAGACTTTTAGAATCACAGACATGATTTAGCCTTTATTTTTATTGAACTGTATCGAATTGATTTGAAATATATCATATCGTATCGAAAGCTCACTGTATCGAGGTATGTATTGTATCGGTAACTTTTTAATGATACTGAGTCCTAGTTTCATCATTGGTTTTAGTTTTATATTTGTATTTTCAGTAGTCAGCATAAAGCTGTGTGCATTGCATTTTAAATACATGCACTGTACAGCACAAAGGTCAACCTCCCTGTAAAGATCAATAATCGTTTCATCTGCAGTAAATACGGCCCTAAAGAGGCATTGTTTGCTTCTATTATCCACTTAATAAAGATGCATTGAAGTTTGGACCACACCTGTCTCCCCTGGCGGGCCCCTCCCCCTTCAGAGCCGAGCTAAGTCATGGTGTTATTGGCTAAACACAGGCAGCTGCAGCCGGTTAACTGTCTAATCTTACATCAATCGATTTCCCCCCTTAAACGAGGAGAGGGAGGAACAAAAGTTGCAGTGTGTGTCTATGGAGAAAGCGGGGCTGAGCAGGGCACTGATGAGTGACAAACGCGCTCTGGCAGGTTACAAGAGCTTTACTTCCAAAGCCGAGCGTTCCCGGGCGCGGTCACCCTCTCGCCCTCCGGACCATCAAAGGAGAAAGATCGAAAGAAAGCACACACGGAGCCGGGCAAAGGGGAGACAGCTCTGTGCTACAGCGGGCAAGGCTAACAACAGCCTCTTATTGACAGACAGCGGAGAGATGCAATCCTAATTCAAACAGGGATTTCCAGTGTAGAATTATACGGTGCTCCTGTTCAGGGTATACGGTGCATTTAAGCTATGATGAAATATGATCTTTAACATCTTGAATAATAGGCAGAATCTTGACGGGTTTGAAGCAATACATGTATTACAGTATTTTCAGTGTCAGTAACTGCAATTTTCATACATGAATTAATTTGCTTAACCCTTAATTTATATATTGAACCAATACCCAACACAGTATTTCTGTCTAGACTGGAGCCAATGGTCTAAATCCATAACTGTGCAGTGGGATCTTTGAGAGAGCCATTTTTAGAGACATTTCCAGACCTTTTCCAAATTGGGGTTGAGCACCAGACTTCCTCACGTCATATGTGTCGAGTTCATAAATCTGATTGTACAGGTCCCTCATGGACAATTAAATAGGGACATTTCCAAAATGAGAAACATATGGAGCTTTTTAATTGACCAATTTCTCTTGCCAACGTGCATGACTTTTTCTCATCCTCAAACCGTGTGAAAAGGAGAAGAAACGCTACTTAGTGAGACATGCATATTGCAGCACAGAGCGTCATTGTCCTTGTGTTCAAAGCAAAACAGGCCTTCTGTTATCTGGATTAATAGCACCATTAGAGAGAATCTATGGTTTGTGTATGCTGCTGTAGTCCTGGATACAACCACACACATACATTTTCCATAGAGACACATTGACTCCGGAGTATATTTGTATTTCTGAGTGAATATCCGTTTTGCCGAGCAGGTAATGGCCCACGCCGCAAACAGCACATGAATGGCTAAGCGTGAGTGTGAAATTTACAAGTGTCACCATTTCTTCTTGACACACTCCGGTACAATCTCCGTGTGGTGTGCTCCGTGACCTTGAACTAATGGTGTTGGATGGCTGGGGCGAGAAGGGACTGTAAGAATTCACATCTGGGGAGTTATTGTTCTACACATGTCCCGTGTAATCTGCCCATCCCGTAGCGGTTAGAATAATTATTCATATTTAATCACCGACGCTCACCAGTTACACAGCCTGACGCGCGCTAAGTCATTTTCCATGTTCCATTATCAAAGTTTCAGAGATGGTGCTGGGGAGAGAGAGACTAAATGAAGGGGCGGAAGTAGTTGGGTTTATAAAAACATAATGGCCCTGTCTACTTTGATAAACCAAGGATGCTGCGCCCTCTCTCACACCTTCAAAATCACACACACAAACACACATATGTGCGAAAGAGGGAAGCGAGGAAAGCCAGAACAAAGTACTAACTGGTTTAGATTGGGAGCGCTCATGCAAGTCGGGAGCGCTATACAAATAAGGGAAGGGAAATGAAGTGCTTCTCATTTGGGGCGGGCTGTTTTGTTTGTTAGGCATCAGTCACTCATCAAACAGGCAAATTACAGCAGCCAGGGCTCACCTATTGTATGGCGAGGTGGTGAAATGTTTGTTCGGGCCGCGGAGAAGCACTGACCCAGGTTTGCTCAAATTTGCATGATTTCACTGTCTGTGAGTTTGTTTTAGTTACACTGATTTAGTTCAAGTGTCAAAACATGCACGATTTAGGTTAATCCTTCAGATAAGTACAAGCTGAAATCCAAACATCTCATATATACGTAATCTGTTATGTATACACTGATTAGTAGAAAACAGTCCCAACTGATTTGTAATAGAGAAAGGCATATCGGGCCAATATTTGGATTTTTAGTGCATTGGCTATCAGACTTAAATCTTATATTTGTTTTGCTCAATATGATGCCTAAAAAATAGACTCAAAGCTTTATTTGAACACTTCAGTGCAAAGAGAAAACTGCAAAACATGACTACACAGCTCTCCTTTAGCTCTTTGGTAAAAAGGGCTATAGTTGAGTTCGTAGTAAACTTAAATTGAGGAAAATCAAAATTGGTCCCACATATATCATCAAAAAAATAGCAGCAGAGCTTATCAGCCATTGGTTTCTCTTCATTTTAAACAATCAATATCGGTATCAGCCATGACAAAACTTATATTTGTAATACTTAAGTTCTATGTAGAGCTAAAACTTTCTCAAATAATGTTCACAATTTGGTACTTCTCATCCTCAATTTGGCTCAAGTTACGGTTAAGGGTCCACTGGCACTGCACACACTCACTACTCCTGTCAAGTCTCCGCAGTTGCATTGAAGGACGGGTCAAATGTTGATAACAGGTTTGCCAGCTGAGTCAATAAAGTGGACTTGGTCATATAATTTCTTTCTAAACCGCTAATGTACCCTCACATTTTGCCCTGCAACCACTACAGCAATAACTTTAACTGCGCTTACAACATCTTTGAGCAGCCTCAAACACACCATCAAACCATCAATAATACATAAACAAGATAGGTCGAGTTTCTTGCCCAAGGATTAGAGCTAGTACTGTGCTTTAGCAGCGATGAAACATGGTATAAAGACTTTGAATTATTATTGTAAATGGACACTGGAGAGGCATAATTCTGGTAAGGTTTGATTGACGGGCTCACTATACATGGAAATGACCTGTTATTCATTTTGGCGAAGGTGTTTTGTGCCAGAGACTTCACTCATTCATTACACAGTCACAGTGAACACAAAAGCGGAGCTCACCTTGCTCTTGGGGTGGGGGTTTGACTCCCGTGGACTTGAGTTTGAGCGCCTCTTTGGCTGACATATCGCAGCAGGACCCTTTGTTGGTGTCCTGGTCGCTGTCCGCCTGGTCACTGTCGCCATGGCCACTGTCTCTGAGGCTGGCGCGCTCTGGGTCTTTAAATGTCGAACTACTAGACAAACAGAGAGGGGGAAAAAAAGAGAAAAGAGCATTAGTACAGTCGGCTGCTGAGAATTTTAAAAGCTTTCCTTGCCTTCGGAGACAAAATGAAACATTCATGAACATCTCCTAACGCTTAAATAAAACAAGAACAATTAGAATAAGATTATTTAGGATGTAATAAAATAATGCACTTGGGGGATTGCTCTGTCGCTGAGTGCCGAGACAAAAGGCTGCTGTTTAAACCAATGTTGACAATGGCCTTACAACGGTGCCCAATTTAAATATGTGAAATACAAGCTGTAGAAGCAAGGAACCCAAACTTTTCAGAACGACAGCTGTAAAATAACAAGCAAACTACTTCATGTCATGTTTTTGTTTGTTTTGTATATAAATAGTGAGAGTTCATAAGGAAGGCCATCTAATATAAGTATTTCACAGCACAGAAGTTGTTCCTACGTTTTGAACATACAGTGGGCTGATAGAAACTGTAATGTCAGCAGCTACAGCCTGCTCCAGTTGACCACACACATTATACTGTTCTTCACAGTAGAATATATACTGGCTTACAATATTGTTTGATGCTCAAGGGTCTTCTGGCAAGCATAAAAGGTAACAGGTGCCTTCAGGTGAAGGGTCTGCCACCTGATTGTCTGGGGATGTCACTGCTTTGAGAATGCTTTTCAAGGTATTAGTTTTTTATATAGAAGCACCTGTAATTAAAGGGACAGTCAGGAATTTTGGACATAGGACCTCATTTCCTAGTTCACCAGAGTGTTGGAGATGTGTGGAGACACTTTTTAAAATATTCCATCCAGTCCTTGTATTTGCAGAGGTCACTGGTGCTAGGCTAGTGCATGTCAATGGCCATAGTTATCCTGCCACTAAAAACAGTCTGACCCACTCCACAAAACACCCGGAGCAAATCTATTATTGCACCAAACTGTTGATGTGAATGTCTGTGTTGACAGAATAATAACTTTGCATTGCATGAATCGTCACATGTTGAGGGACTATTTTCTCATATATCAGTCCGCCGCTGCCAAGCTTTCTATCAGCAAGTACAACTCGCTGCTGCAGCTCAGACATAAATCCTTCAAATGCAACGTTGGTTTTATGTCTAAAATTATTCTATCAACACAGACATTCACATCGACAGTCTGGCGTAATAACAGATATGCTTCGGGTGCTTTGTGGAGTGGGTAAGACTGTTTTTAGTGGCCGTTGACATGCGCTAGCCTAGCACCAGTGACCTCTGCAAATACAAGGACTGGATGGAATATTTTAAAAAAAATGTTTCCACACGTCTCCAACACTCTGGCCAACTAGAAAATTAGATTCTATGTCCAAAATTCTGGACTCTCCCTTTAAAAGTATAATGCCATACTGTGGAACATTCCAAAGCAATGACATATCCTTGGGGACGAACAGGTGGTGGACCCCTCACCAGAAAAGTTACACAGTGCACCTTTACGCATGAGTGCACAATTAGACTGCAGCAGCATCACACAAATAAACTACAGGATTGATTTCTACATATGCACTGCTATTCCTGTGCTTACCTATTTACATAGATTAAACGTATGCCCTTGATGCATTTTCACACCAGTTTCACTCAATTAAAGGTGTTTCAGTTAGTGCTGTTCAAGTGGAGCACAGGGACTTTACTGTAGGTAGGAAAAACAAAAAAGCGATGCGTTGTTGTGATGGTTATGGATCCCAACTCTTACCTTTGTACAAACTGTTGTCTGCTGCCCATATAATTAGGCTCAGAGGGGAAATTGTCGGTCTGTGGAGGAGAGAGAGGGGAAATAAGTAAGAAGTCTGCTCAAAGAAAGCCCAACCTGCTGAGAAACGGGATCTCCTGCTGGTGACATAAGATTAATTATGTACAGATTCAAAATCAAGTGAGGAATGGAGAGTGGGAGACAGAGAGAGAGGAAGAGAGAGAGCAAAACAGTGAGAAAGAGAAGGCAAAGCAAAAATAATGAGCTAGCGCTCTCTCTCTCTCTCTCTCTCTCTCTCTCTCTCATATATATATATATATATATATATATATTATATATATATATCTTATACAACAAAAAGAAACTAATTAGGCATGGGGTGGTGAGACAGGAGGCGCACTATTAAAGTATCAAATGTATGAGCTGGAGAAGCAAGATCTGCTTTGATTAAAAGTAAATTTATGTATAATAATTTAAATCAAGGGTGAGCTAAACATCTTTAAAGTGTGGAGTCGGTTTTACTACAGTTAATTAGAATTTTTTAAGTGAATTATATGTAGGAGTTTCAATAAGGAAAATACTGATATAGAAATACTTTCAGTTTCATTCCCAGAACATAGGCAGAAATTGATATCATGCACGTATCACACATGAATGAATGGCTCATTGGTTTTCAATAATTGGAAAATGTCATCACAAATTAAAATAAAATCATTTATAAAGATTTTGACATGGAATTGTAAATGTAATTTGCGAGTATTGTGGCATAGCGGTTAGCAAGCACCGATGTATTGTGAACAAAATAATGGAGCAATTTATTTAATTTCAATTTACATCTGAGATTCAATCATCAATAATCTTTTTTTTTTTTTTTTTTTTTTTTTAAATCAAGAGGTCCACAGTCAATCCTTTGTCAGTAAAAGCATGTTGTTTGGCACGTACTTCAAACTTTGGTGAAACTTATTTTAAAGTTTAAAGTTTAAAATAAACTAAATACAAAATAAACTAAAACTGAAAATGCAGATGATTCAAGCCCAAGGCAGTTTAAAACTAATTAGCTTTACTAACACATCTATAAAACTGACCCTGAATTCACAAAGTCATAAACCTTTCCACAATAAACATTGTGCAAGTTTAAAGGTTAAAGCTTAAACACATTTTGTATTCTTGTGCGCTTTAAGCCATGTCAAAGTGTTGTTACCTCCTCAAAAACATACCTACAGTTGTGTTTTGTTTCATTCAGACATTCGAGAAATCCTTTATTATTAGTCTGTTTACATCTCCAATCCCCAAAATGCTCTATTCCACCTTGTGATGTCATGAAGTTTTCAAGTTAACAGCTACTTTTCACCTTTAGTTCAGCAGAGATTGGCAATTCCAGGTCTGAAATCATCCAAATGATCTTAGTGAAGGTGTATGGAGTTTAAAAACACAGTAGAGCACTTCCTGTATCACAAGGTGGAACAGAGTGTTTTCCGTTAGAGAGAAGAGCTCAGTTTAAATATGCAGGATTTGTGCGTTAAACATGTGCGAATGAAACAAAACACAACTCCAGGTCTGTTTTTGATGATGAAATGTTATAACTTTGCTCAGAAAATAGCTCAATATGGACCCTTTAAGCACAACAGCTCTTGAATGCCAGGACAATACCACAAAGTCAACATAACATTATTGATACTTGAGACATAGATCGCTGTGGCGCTGAGAGCATGTGAGCCTCAAACAAGACTGGAGACAGAGACATAAACAGTGCACTATACATCCCACTGACAACACACTTATATAATGGCAAACTGCTGTTCAACCTTTAAAGCACAAACGCTCCTCTCGGCCATAAGCAGTCAGCGCAGCAGTACATTACAGACTGGATCAATCACTGAGACGCTCGAAAAAAAAAAAGTGAAATAAAATCGGTCTCTTGTTAATTATAGCCACGCACCACATATGAAGGTTTTTTAATCACATCCATAGCGATAAAAGGTCACCAAAGATCCCAAAGTGCTTTTTGGCATTTAAAGAAACACTGTGTCACCCTCCCTGTTCGTTGTGATTGCTAAAAAGTGCAAAAGCATGTCAAACGTACAGGGAAAAAAGTGGTGTCATAAGAGGCAGGTAATATTAGTATGAAAAGTCCAAAGGAAAGAAGACAGATTCAATTATTGTGCAGTTTCAAGAGTCTATGGCTGTGCAATATTTAAAGGTGCATTGTGTAACTTTCTGTTGGAGAGTCCGTCAAACGCTTTGCTCCATGGAGATGTTATTGTCTTGTCTGGAATGTTTCACACTATGGCTTAAAATTTTTCTATCTTCATCTAGCCCAAACCAGACCAAGTTGCAGGTCAGATGCTTGTTTTTGAAGTGTTTTTGAGCTATAAAACCACCTCTAATTTAATAAATATAGGGTAAAGCTGTTTAATGTCATACTGTGGAACATTCCAAGCAAAGCAATGAGGTATCCATAGAAACAAAAAGTGAAGGACTCCCAAACAGAAAGTTAAATCACCTTTAATGTTGATGGGAGCAGCAAAATTCTAACTATTGTCTAATGTTCCTTACATATTGATGTCTTTCAGAGTGATGGAAAATAGCGCAGTTGCCATAGCGATTAATGATTCAAAAGAAAGAATTTGATCTTTTATATAGTCAAAGCTCTGGTTCAATGGCCTTGTCACTTACAATTTATATAAAAAAAAACATTTGTGGATTTTCCTTTTGGTTATTTCTCGCACTCATCTCAACAAGGACATAGGCAAGTTAGTAATGATCACATCAGATTAAGGATGTTAATTATGTTAGAATCTGTAGCTACAGGGCATGAGCAGAGGTGAAACCATACATACAACCACTGAATTGGAAAGTGACCTTGAGAAAAGCACTTCAATGGAGTGAGCGGAGTAAAAATTATTTAAATAGCCCACACACAGTCAATACTTCAGGAATAGTTGAAAGCACATTTCTGGTAGTACTTAAAATTTTGTTAGACTTTGTCCTTGCTTTTGTCCTGTTTTTCCTAATATAATCCTGGTTTAGATCATAGACTGTATGAAAATGGACATAGCTAACGCACTAACCACCGCATTCCAAATAGGGAGTGGGCATGGGGGCATCTCCGGCTCTAACAACTCTGGCTCCAGTTGACTTTACATTGAAAAACTGTCATTTCTCTCTCTGTAGCTGCTGCAGCGAGCCTCGTCATTTTGGTTTTAAAATGTTTGTGTTAACCCACTCTCCATAATCCTGGTGGGGTTTGTTTTTGGCTATTTTGTCTGTAAATAATAGGGGTGTAATGATATCCAAGCCTCACGATACAATATTGTCACGGTAAGAACCTCACTGTACGATATTTATTGCGATATCTTGGAAAAGCTCACAATATGGTGGGTAGGCTCATGATGAGGAATGTAACAATATCCAAATCTCGGTACGATATTTTCATGATATACGTCTCACGGTATGATATTTATTGAGATATTTTGTGGAGGCTAAACAGCTAAAACTGTTAATATGCTACTAAAATGCCTTGACAAGACGTAATCCAAAGAACTAAGACTTAAAAATGCTTAGAACTGTTATTTCTTCTTGTAGTCTACACTGAAATGGAGCAAAGGATCATGGTCTATGTAGTTCCTTCTGTCTTCTTTTACGTATTGCTGCACCATAACTCTTAATTTAAGCAAAGAAACTAGAAATACGATATATATTGTGATGGTCCACGATGTTATTGTGAGAACTCTGACAATGTGATATCACGATATTATGGTTATTGTTACACCGCTAGTAAATAAATCCCAAACTTGACTCCAAATTCGCCCTATAACTGCCAGATTCGTAAGCTTCATGTGACTGGGTGGCATTACACTCCCTTAATCCACTTCTTTATACAGTCTATGATTTAGATATAGAAAAATCCAAATTGTTCAGACTTGGTTTAGACCCCAATTCGTCCTGTTTCAGTGCTTGTAGGGTATATTTTGCTCTTGTGCCGCTATGCTTGGGCTCATTATAGCTGTTACTCGGAAAACCGAAATATTTACAGGGTTGATGTGAAAAGTCTGAAACCCTCTGCCCTCGCTGATGACTTCCTGATTGCTAAAAAGTGCCAAAGCAAGTCAAATATACAGCCGTAATGGGAAATATCGAATAGATCATAACAGCGTTATTAGAGGCATGTGCTAGAGCAGATTTAAGATGGATGGAAACGAATCCCTTCTAGAGAAATTGCTTTCATGGCGTGGACAAGGTATTCATCATGGTAACACAAATAATTACCTTATGTAGTGCACAACTCGGGCTCTAGAATTGATAGCGGCGAAATGTCATGTTTAGTGACTAATGTGTCCCAGCACTGGGGCTTTTTCACATGCACAGCGTGACTCAGAGCTGATACAGTATTTCAATGTCATCCAAGCGTCGCAGTAAAGCCCGGTTTGAAAAAGGCAGATACGTGGAAAGGTCGTGAGTGCCACAACCCTTCCGTACTTTGGCCAGCACCTTTTTGTCCACCATAACACTCCAGTTTCCACAGCCTTCGATAAGATAAAAAGAAAACGCCCACAGAATATATCAAAAGCAGGAATCGGGACATGAGGTTGGAGAAGAATGAAGCAGGTTGGCATTGAAGTAATAAAAGGCCCAAGTTTTTCAAAAAGACACGGAATGGAGGTCTTTATATTGATGTGCCCCTTCTGTACTTTTTTGACCAGGGTCTCATCCTTGGACATAGTTTTTCAATCAGCTCAGCACTGTTAGCCTAAAGTCTAGCAAGGATAAAAGTGCATTAACATACCAGCACATTTCCAAAATAAATGTAACTTCTGTCGATTTTTCTTTTTCACTTGGGTTTAAAAACTTTAGAGCTGCCCATCCAAACCAAATACTCAGGGAACCAACACTGATAGTCTCTTTATTTCTAAATTTTTGGCATTACCAGACAGGGCTCAGTAATTCTATCCTGATTCAACCATGTGTTCTCCACTTTCAACAGCTAATATTTGGGACATGATCCAAACAATATGATGTATAAAGGGCAAACTCCACAAGTATGCAGTAGGCATGCAACAATACTAGGGATGTAACAATATCCAGATCTCTCGGTGCGATATTATCACAATATGCATCTCACTGTACGATATTTACTGCGATATTTTGGAGAGGCTGATATAATTGTAGATAGGAAACATTTCTGCTTTTAAAATACCTTGACAAGATTTTGGTGTGAATTATTATCTTCACAATCCCAAGAATTAAAGTAAAAACCATATCTCTTCATGTTGTCTGCACTGAAATGAATCATGGGATATGTAGTTCTCCTCTGTTTATACACTGTTACTACTATAAAACCATGTATTTAAGCAAAGAAACTTGTAATTCGATATAATGTGACATTGTTATTGTTACACCTCTAACCGATACTGATAATGGTGTTGAATATCATGAGCGTGCCTATGTTCCCAGAGCCCTATGTTCCCTCATTTCTAAGTTTTGTTGTTTTTTTTTTTCCAAAATTAGGTCCTTTGCATCAGATTTTATCCTTTTTCTCTTAGTCAATTACACCCAACCTATCATCCAGCAGCAGTTGACTACAGATGTAATGTAGAGGTCATGGTGCAAATGTTGAAATGACTCTGAATTATCCCTTTAAATGCGGTATAAAAATAAAAATGACTTGAATTGGAGTTTCGTTTGAGAAAAGTCTTAGAAATAAGAAAAATCCTAGAAATGAGAGCACATAGGGCCCCAAAACAGATCTAAAAAAATGTGTTGTATTGGGAATCAGTTCCATGATATCGGTTAAGCTGAAATCCTGATTGAGCCTTTTATTGGATGTAATGAGACTATTTAATGGAAAATGCTGGCCTAGAAAGTTCCATAATGTTTGAACTTTTATTCACGTAAAGTTGTTCAAGTGTTGCTTGCTGGATAAATAACACAATTGGATCAGTTTTGTCGTGAGTTAACTGTGTTTGATGGAAACAAAATGCCTTTTTAGTCCCTACACTAGTATCGGTCAATATCAGTTATGGATCAGTAACAAAAAGCCTAAGTATCACTATCTTTGTATCCTAAGTATACAATCCCAAGCCTGGATAAATTAAACAAAAAAAGGGCCATTGCGAAATCAAACAAATTTATAAGTAACTCATATAAAGCGATGAAATGTCAGCCCTTTTCATAACAACATAGAACATGTAAAATAATAAACTAATAGGTAACAGGCTACACGTGTCTTACTCACATAACAAGCAATCCGACTCATTTAGATGGTTAATCATGTAACTTTATAAAACTATACTTTATAATTGCATCTGGCAACATAAAACTTACGTTACAATTAAGAGTGATCGTGAACTAGCCTTTAGTACTAATATACATAAAAGCACTACACATACGCATAAGATAATGGAGGAAAATATAGATGTAGGCTATAGTATGTATTGTAGCAGTTTTCCATAGCCGCCCACAGACACTCGTATACAAGGCCATAAAAAGCACATTACCTCATAGCGCGTAGACCCCAGTTTCCTGCCAATTACAGTCTCCAGTCTGATCTTAAGCCTCCATCTCTTCCTGTCTGTTTATACTGGCCCAGCCTTTTACTACAGCGGCCACTCTCCAATTAATGGGTCGATAAAGGCCAACGAAACTCCCTTTGTGCTCACCCGATCCATACCACCACAATGAATACAAGATAATATAGAAGGGGGGAATTATACATACTGACCAGATAGTTTTAGCATAATTACAGACTACATTAGACACCAAGTAATTTTATTAAGTGTTACTGGAAATTACATTTTGCAGTGTTGAATTTCAATTGTCTCTGGTTGCTGTTGAAATTACAGAGTTGCGTATCTGTTTTGTGCAAATGGCTGACATAATGAACTATTATGATTTTTATAGTGTTTTTTCTAACATATATTTTTGAATTGAACAACCTGCACACAATATTTTTTTTATTTTGGTTTGATTAATATGTTAAAGGTACGCTGTGTAACTTTTCAGGTGGAGGGTCCACAACCTGCTTGTCTCCATGGGGATGTTACTATTTAGTCCTGATACGGCATTAAACGTCTTGCATTTACTCAATAACATGGGTTTTTATTGACCTAAAAACTCGCATTCTTACTGTGAGTGGGCTTGCCTCTCCACAGATCTGACATGTAACTTGGCTTTGTGGTGTCACCTTCTGTCTCTGTAGAGATAAATATGTGTAGTGCCATACTGCGAAACATTCCAGGCAATATTTCCATGGAGAGAAACAGATGACGGACTCTCCATCAGAAAAGTTACACAGTACACTTTTAAGTTTTTGTTTTTCTTTTTGGTTGTGATTGTAATTTCCTTTGGGTATAACAGTCCACAGTAATGCATAAAACACATACAGTATATTTCCATGGACAATGTTTCCCGAAGTATGATTTGAACAAGAGGTCGGCACGGGACATAATTTTCAGTCCCGCTCCCGGAAAAAATTTTAATTTTCATTCCCGCTCCCACCCGCATCTGTGATATTTTGTCCCGCTTCTGCCCGCAAATCCTGCAGATTCACTTTCTTAAGCTCGATCAAACGTGAAGAAGTGGAAAGGAATTGTCTAAAATGTGCGTGAGATTAGACCACGTTTGCAAATTTAGGCTGCTTAAAATGTTTTTTATTAATGCCAAATAAAATATCCAGCACAAATTATGTATGATAGGAATACATTAATCCTTTGTATATTTCACTTTACACTCATATTTATCATCCCACCCGCCTGCTCCTGGAATCAAGCAGGTGAAAGTTTTTCTTTTTTTTTTTTTCAAACTATATCATTTTGAAATAACCATTCTGCTTTGGCTTTGGCTCCACTCAGCTTTACTGGTCACTCACATGTTTAAGTTACAACTTCAGTTACTTGCCTAAAGTACCTGTCATTGATCAGAATGAATCCAATTTAGCTGCTCTATGAAGTATAACCCAGTTGGTGTGCGCGTTTTGTGTGAATGTCAGATAAGGTTATATTATTTATCCCAGTGAAAACCCCGTACAGAGACATGGTGTGGAGCAGTTCTGAATCACTTCTAGTACACAGCATTTGCTCCAAGGTTGTGGGGGTCACAGGGATACAGTGAAGCCAGGTGCAAAAAAGCTGCTTTCAATTCACTATTCCCATTGAGGCCTTAAGACAGACTGAGCAGTCACCGGGCCAATTGAGACAAATGGTAGCAGCATATTGGAGTGCTGTTGGACTTCTGGGTAGTGTAGTTTCTTTGTAAAGGCGGCGTGTATGTGCGTGTACGTACTGTATGTGCGTTTTGTAGTTTCTGTGTGTGTGCGTGTTTGATGTCGGGGGTACAGGTGGGGAACGAGGACAGAGCGCAGTTTCTCTTTCACACATGGTTGGTTGGACAGCTCGGTTTTATTCACAGGAGCGGGGGTAAGGAGACGGGGGAGAGGGGGGAGAGGGGAGGGGGGGGGGGGTTTGCTGCCCGCCCCTCACCGAGTCGACGAGATATGATACATGTGTTTGTCCTCTACTGTCTAACCTCAAAACAAACAGGATGCTAGCACGGGGAACTTCAAAGAGGGGAGGAAAAAAATGCATAACCTTGTCCAAAAAGAAGGTGTACAGAGAGGTGATGAAAGAACTCCAACTCCAGTTCATAACACAAAGTTGCATAATACAGGTTTAGTCCATTGAGGTTCATTTGGTTTTCCGATAATTTATGTTATTAGGTTCTTTTTCAGACTAAGATTTTGTTTTCATACCTGACAGTTTCAACTGCTCACTAGTGGCCTTCTTCAGGGTGGTCACGTGATGTTGCGGTGATGTGTCCGGTAGGAAGACAGCACCAAAACCCATATAAATCAGCTGACTAGACACATCACCGCAACATCACATGATCACTCTGAAGAAGACCGCAAGAGAGCATTCAAAACTGTCAGGTATGAAAAGAAACTCTTGGTCTGAAAAAAGAAACTAACAACATAGGTTTAGGTATACAAGTTTAAGTTACACAAACCACATTTACTTGTCTATAGACACTTAGAGATTTTAGATTTTAACTGCAAACTTTAACTTTTACTTTGCAGTGACGTCATGCTGGGGGTGTTTTGCGTGTTTCTCTATTAGTAAACTGTTGCACACATTAACAAACACTGTCAAAGAAGCTTTAAGATGTCTGAAATTTAAGAAAAATACAAAATGGATTTAAACAACACATTTTCAGGAGAATGCGATGAATATGAGAGTGCATGGTCCTCTTTAGGTGTTTGATTTTTAACAAAAAAGTGAGTGTGACTAACTGAAAAAAAACTAAAAACTGTTGGGTAGTGTTAGGTAGCTTGTGATTTTATGTGTGAGAGACTTTTTTACGTGCGCAAATCAGCTCACATGTTAAAGCTTCAACTAAACCAGCTCTTTGTGGTCAGGTTGTGTTAAAATAAAGCTCAGTTTAAGTCTAACTTGAGTAACATGGCCTCACATCCTCTGCAATGTACCAATTGGTTTTTGGCCTTCAAACATAAATATGACTAAATTTCTCTCTTCTGCTATATCTAATCATTTGATAGCTCAAGTTTTCAGTAACATTGGACCTTTTGCATAGAATGATTCACAGTCTTGCTTTAAACTTACTTACTCACAGTAAACATGCTTTCAGGGAGTTTTTGGCAACGAAAACACCTTTAATTGCTATAACACTAGATAGATTGGTTTAATGCCATACTGAGGGTCATTCAATACAATCGCCATGGAGATAAACAGATGCCACGCCCTCCACCAGAAAAGTTATCTAACGCACAGCAACAGAAACAATTAACTGCCCTTGAATCTATATATTTTCTTCCACTGTTTGCATCATTTACCACGACTTCTCCAGCGCATCTCACAATCTCGGGACATATTCAATTTAGTGGTGTTTTAGAAGGATCAATAGCACTCAGGAGACCCGCTTAAAAGTGTTGCCTGAAATCGCCGCTGAAGGTGAACCAGACAAAGTACGGTGGCTTGATAAGGAAGTCCAAACGCAGGAATGGGTGCTGAGGTTGGGGGTAACGGGACATTAATGAGACTCCATTGATTACTTAGTGGCGGTGGAGCAATTGTAAGTGATCAAATCGAATTAGCCACTCCTATACATCTTCCTGCAGATAACAGGCCAATCAATCAAATGACTTAAGTGAAAAACCCACTGGCCGCTAAATATCTCAGCGCTATCTTACAAATCGCCCAAGTCTAGACCCAAATAAAATTGAAGTTGTAAAAAAAAAAAGAGGTCCAAGTCGGTAAATGGAAAAAAATGGTACATCTTATTAAACTGATGGACACCTCAGTTATTATTCCAGACAGCACTTAATGATTAAAAGTGCCGGACAAAAGGGGAAGTGGTGCAACGCAAAAATTTGATATAAAGTGGATTTTAAGCTAACGCAATGCGGTTGTCTTGAACATACTTTTTAAATCCTTATTCATATGCAGATATGCACGAGAGGATTGGACTTTTATAGCAGCACTCACTTTTAAAGATAGTGTTCACAAGTTACCGTTAGTGGTTTATTGTAAAAGGGACGCTCGGCGAAAAGCAAGGTGAAGTATAGGAGATGTCTAAAGTATTGGATATTTACGTAAAAGTCAAGCAAAGAGTTCAAGAACACTGTAAGTTATCTTAAAGTTCCTTTCGTAGCTCAAAATATACATGTATGAGCTGTAAGCAAGAGCTGTAAGTTAAAGGCGCACTATGTAGCTTTTCTACGTGGAGATCTACCACCTGTTTGTCGCCACGGAGATGTTGTTGATTTGTCTGGCGTGTTTCACAGTGTGGCATTATACATGTATCCAGCATTTATTTAATTGCAAGTGTTTAAGATCTGACATGTAACTTGGTTTTTGTCTCTATGGAGATATGACTTTAATGCCATACTGCAGAGGTGGGACCAAGTCTTTGTTTTGCAAGTCTCAAACAAGTCTCAAGTCTTTGTCCTCAAGTCCGAGTCAAGTCCCAAGTCAAATACAGGCAAGTCAAATAAGATATTAAGCTATGGCTGTCCCAGAATTTTCTCTGTTTGAATGAGGACAAAACAGAATGCATTGTGTTTGGAACATCCAACCTGCCCAGTATCTTGTTGCTTTGGGCCCCCACTTTAACCATGTTGTCAAAAATTTGGGGGTGAAATTCAGTCTAAAATTTGATAAACAAATAGATTCTGTGGTCAGGGCAAGCTTCTTTCAGCTCCGCCTCCTAGCCAAAGTTAAGCCCTTCTTGAGCCGTGGTGACCTGGAGAAAGCTATCCATGCCTTTGTTAGTTCCCGCATAGACTACTGCAATGCACTCTATGTGGGGATTAATGAAGCTGGTCTTCACCGTTTGCAGCTCGTGCAAAATGCTGCAGCTCGCCTGCTCACAAACAGCCGGAAACACGATCACATCACCCCTGTCCTGTACTCCTTGCACTGGCTCCCTGTCCAGTTCAGAATTCATTTTAAAATGTTGATGTTTGTTTTTAATGCACTCAACGGTCTTGCACCTTCCTACCTGTGTGAGATTCTGACCCCTCACCAACCCAGCAGAGCTCTACGATCTGCTGGGCAACATCTGCTGGAGGTCCCCCGGTCCAAGTCCAAGTTGAGTCTCGAGTCACTGGCCCAGAAGTCCAAGTCAAGCCCAAGTCATCTGCTTTGAGCTTCAAGTCATTTCAAGTCTTTAAACCAAAGTACCAAATATAGCTTAAATTTTTGCAATTCATATGGATTTTAAGATAAAATGTACTTTAAAAAGTCATAGTGTATTTATATATGAGTAATTCTAGAGTATATAAGAGCTGTAGAAAATAATTTAGTTAATTTTTCTTTTTTAAATGTCTTGATAAGATCTTAGAGTGAATCATTACATTCAGAATAGAAAGAATTCAGATTTAAAAGTGCTTCTCAAGTCTTCTCAAGTCACAAGCCTCAAGTTCGAGTCAAGTCCCAAGTCACTGACCTTCAAGCCCAAGTCAAGTCCCAAGTCTTAGTCCATTTCATCAAGTGAAATCTCAAGTCCTAAAAATAGTGACTCAAATCTGACTGGAGTCCAAGTCACAAACAGGTCACCGAATCGAAAATCACAAATTGGAATGTGAACCTAAATCACACTGATGAAACCTAAACTATATTTAGGTTTTTACTTGTTATGTTCCTACAAAACTCGCTTGCCTCTATGGAGATATGAGATTAATGCCATACTGTGGAACATTCTGTAACGTCTCAATCAAAAAAAGCAGGTTGTCGAATCAAAAATTTGAACAATTTGAAATGTGAACCTAAATCACGTTGAGAAAGCTTGCATTATCACAAAGTTTTAATATATTTAGGTTGCTAATTTTTATGTCACTACAAACTTGCTCACCCTGCAGTAACGCTCCTGGATATTTATTCAAAATCAGTCACAGACGCACCTCATAGAATTGAATAAAGGGAACTGAGATCTAAAGTTGCTGAGAAAAACATAAGTAGACCTTTCAATAACAAATACATCCATTGAAGGAAGAAGCACATTTGTCAGATCAGATAATACATGACCTGATTTAATTTTTTTTACACGCAACTGTGTTTTGTTTGATTCTGGGTCAGCGCACAGTGACTCAATATGACTCATGGTACAAGTGGCTGAGTATTTCCAATTTGCATAAAATATTGATTTAAAATGTGTATGTGATTTTTTTCTTTTAATACGCTAATATTTCACGGTTTACTAATTCATTATTCACTGTATTCCCATTTCGTTCTCATGCTTATTTGATGAGGAATAGGATTTTTCTTCATTAAAACTGGTCTAAGCTGCACTTTGGAGGATTTTGCAGTCTCTAAACAGTGTGACCTCTCTCTTGTACATTTACTTCTTTTTCAGCAAAGACACAATATTCATAATTGCCCATTATTTTGTCTGACCACACTATTAGGCCTGTTGCAGTTATGGTTCTGATTGCGATTATTCAGTATAGTGACCTTTACAACAGGCGATTCCCAAGAGGATTTCTGCATGCATTTTTCCACTTGTACGATAAATAAATGAAATTTAAAAAACATATTTAAACAAGTTGGTCTCTTGTTTAGCGAGTCAAGCCACAGGGGAGCAGAGCAACATAAGGGCACACAGGTCAGGGCTAAAGCTGCTTTATCTTTATCCAGAGGAAAAATGAACTTCAAAGCTGCTACAGTCTGAACCACCACTTATTATTATTCTTACAGCGGATGAGCCCTAGGTCGCCCAAATGTAATTTACGTTTTTGTCGACAAATTACTACTTTGGTCACATTGCGCTAGTAGTACAAATTGGACAGCAGCATTGTATGTTTTTTTTTTTTTTTTTTTTTTTTTCTCACTCTTTGCTTCGGCACAGCGTGTTTGGTTGGATTAACCCAGATGGAGAAAAAAAAATTAAGCATTACTTGTGAGAAATAAAAGGGACACAAAACATCGCTGAAAATGCACATATCAGAGGTGGGACCAAGTCTCAAGTAAGTCTTAAGTCTTTGACCTCAAGTCCGAGTCAAGCCCCAAGTCAAATACAGGCAAGTCCAAGTCGAGTCTCGGGACACTAGCCCAGAAGTCCAAGTCAAGTCCAAGTCGTCTGCTTTGAGCTTCAAGTCATTTCAGGTCTTTAAACCAAAGCACCAAATAGAGCTTAGTTTTTTGCTTTTTATATGGATTTTAAACTAAAGTGTACTTAAAAAAAAATCATGGTATATTTACAGTGTATATGTTATGTATATGTGTATATGTGTATGTGTATGTGTGTAATTTCTTTTTAAATGTCTTGACAAAATCTAAGTGTGAATTATTACGGCCAGAATTCAGATTTAAAAGTGCTTAATAACAGTTATTTTGTCATATAGTTCTCCGTAGTTCCCTCTGTTTTACTGTATCGTACTGTATATACTGTATTATATTATGTATTACTGTATTGTACTGTATATTACTATAGTACATTTGAGGATACCATATCACAGTACTTAAGTTACATCCAAAGTAACAAACGGAGAAGTGGGCCGGACATGTTCCAAGTTTGTTCCTGTCACTGACCTTCCAAGTCAAATCCCAAGTCTTAGTCCATTCTATCAAATCAAGTCCTAAAAATAATGATTCAGGTTGACTCGAGTCCAAGTCATGACTTGCAAGTCCCCACCTCTGATGTTAAGCTATTTTTGAAATCTGTGTTATAATGCTGTTCCCTCATCAAAACATACCTGGAGTTGTGTTTTGTTTCATTCACACGTTTAAGACACAAACCTTGGATAATTAGTGCTCTGAGTTCTTTTCCCAAACAGAAAACACTTCACTTGAATCATTTGGATAATTTCAGCCCTGGAATTGCCAAACTCTACAGAACTAAAGGTAAAAAGTAGCTGGTAACTTGAAAACTTTTTTGTGTAATATAGGACATTAAAAGGTGCATTATTTAACTGTTTTCTTATCTTGCTTTGTCTTGAATATTCCACAATAGAGCATTAACTTAACTCCCTCCATGGAGACAAGCAGATGGCACAACCAGGCCAAGTTACAGGTCAGCTCTGTGGATAAACGTAAATACAAGATAGATATGTTGAATGTCATACTATAGAACATTCAAGGAAAAGCAATAACAACTACTACAATATATTAACACAGTTTTTTATTATTTCCTCCTGTTCTTGAACCGCAGTTGCCTCCCAGTACGCACCTCCACCCTCTCAGATAATATGCATGCTGTTGAAAGCTTCAGATCCAGTCTATTTTATGACGCATGAAAAATGTAATGACAGGCTAAACGAAATCCTCCACAAACACAGCGCCTGAGAGCGGAGTCCTTAACAACCGTGCGGCAATGAAGAATAATCTGTTTAGGGACAAAAATATACCGGACCAGTTTAAGCATTTAAAACCTAAAGCATGTAATTGATTCATTAAAAGCCAGATTAATCTCTATTAGTAAATACACTGTGGCCATTATGAGAGCTGTGATGTTGACCAGTGTCCCCGCGGGTGAGTCTGCGATGGGCTGTTTCACACTGAGCTGTTTGGACAATGCATATTCATAAAGAGTGGAGAGATAAAACGATAAACACAGGGTCCAACTGGAATTAAAGAGATTTTTGTGCGTGTGTATATTGTAAAGCAGTGTTAATGTCGTCAGCTAAACTATTTTCATTATAGTTTTCCTCAATGTCATAATTTTGCTCACTACTAAAAAGAATACAAACACAAAATAATCATCAGAATTAAAACGACGACTAAAATTAGACAAATTCTGCTAAAAGTACCAATATTTTGAAGAAAAAAAACGAAACATAATAAACGAAAAGAAATGAGTGAAGACTTGTTCCATTTTGCAATCCCATAGCCTGAAACCATGACATATCTAAACTCAAAAATTGACATGACATTTTTGTCAACTAAATCTTGACATGACACTAAATTAAAATGTCTTCACCTCCAGGCCAAGTTACAGCTCAGTCATGTTCCAAGTACATTCTGAAGTAACAGGACTTGTAATTTATAAGTATGGCAAATGTTTGTATTGTATCGTCACAGGTTGTAAGTGAAAATTCCCTCTGTTAACAACGTGGAAATAAGGTGTTGTTTAGTCAAAAGTTCCATAGCAACAATCAAGAATATTCCAGTGAGGTTCATTTGGTCTTCCAATATATATTTTTTTATGTTATTAGGTTCTTTTTTTTTTCAGACCAAGAGTTTATTTTCATACCTGATAGTTATTTTAGTCCAGAAATGTCACAGGAACATCACGTGACCACACTTAGGAAGACCAAAATGTCAGGTATGAAAACAAACTCTTCATCTGAGAAAAATAACCTAATAACATTTTTAAAAATTATCCCAAATCTTAATGAACCTCATTGGAATATTCTTGATTGTTGCTATAGAACGTTTGACTTTTAAAAGGACCTCTAAACGGAGGAGGGAGTTTTACTTGAGATATCCTGTGACGATACAATACAAACATTTGCCATACTTATAATTTACAAGTACTGTCAGGTATGAAAACAAACTCTTCATCTGAAAAAAAGAACCTAATAACATAATCAAGAATATTAGTGAGTAGTTAGTTACTTCCAATTAAAGTTGGGCGAGTAATCACATTGGAATCAAACGTCACTATTTCATATTCTCAAATTATTATTTGGTAACATTTTATAATAACTACACCTTACTTAGCCTTAATAAAGCATGAACAAAGACTTAATTAATAATGAACAAAGATTTAATTAATAATGATTCACACTTAGTAAATACTTAATAAAGCATAATTAGTCTTCACTTTAGAAAAACTCTCAAAAAGACTTGACTAACAGATAATAGCTGCCTGAATTATCATTGCATTGCATTATTAGTAAATCAGTCTCTCATAGCTTACTAATGATTAATAAATGCTCAAATGGTTAGTCCATGAGTAATTAAGTATGAAAATAATTATGAGTAACTATTTACAGCACAAGCAACTTAAGTGCTAGTGCTAATTAAGGTAGTAATTAAGGCAAGGCAAGTTTATTTGTATAACACAATTCGTACACAAAGTAATTCAAAGTGCTTTACAGAATAAGAAATACATTAAAATCATAATAAAAACAAATGAAAACATAAATAATCATGAAGATTAAAATTAAAATTCTAATTAAGTAGCTACTAAGTGTGAATAATTATTAAATAAGTCTTTGTTCATTATCAATTAAGCCTTTGTTCATGCTTTATTAAGGATAAATAAGGTGTAGATATTATAAAGTGTTACCAATTATTTAAGTAAAAAAACTGCAATTGAAAATGTATTATTTTGTTGCCATGGTTTTAATTTTCTCCCAGCTTTCTTCCTTCCTTCCATCCTTTTCTGTTGTTCGCATATAATCTGAAGTAACCGCACTTCATAACTCAGCTCTAACTAATTTCTGTATTATATTCATATAGAGTAGCACTATAATAGAAGAAAACAGTGCTGAAAATCTTATCTAATATCAAGCATCCCTAGAGAATATATGGTATAAGTCAGTACAGTAATACATAATATCTTCCACAGACTTCGGCTCACATAGTACAGACTCCAATGCCTCTCTGTGCCACAATAAAGTGTTTTGTTTTCCCCAATCTTCTCTTGTTGAAATAGAGCATCAGGTTGGAACATATTTGCATGTAGTCAAATGCAGATTGTTTTCTTAGTTGTTGTAGAATACATTTGCTCGCGGCCTTTGAGCTCAACCTTGTGCACTTCCAATAGAGCAACATCAGTAGAAGAAATTAGTCTAAATGCTTCCTCGCCTGTAAGTGCTTTACTTTTGTATGCGGAACAATACGCCAAATCAAAGGGAGTATATGGTTTCACAGCGTGCAGGTATGTCAATATGGTCCGTGTAAACAAAAATTATCTCTAGACCTGTCACGATAATTACTACATTGACTTACCGTTCAATACATGACAGATCTTTGGGGGTCAATATTTACTGATGGAAATTTTTGAGTTACTTTTAGGCACTACAATGACATTTAAGATGCTGAAGTTTGGATTATGAACTTCAGTGACTCATAATGGACACAAACTTACAGACACAAACATTATTTCTTTACTGCAGTTAACAGTTTTTGACAATCTTGTGCACTGAGGACACTTTTGGGGATAATTTTGCTTTATGGTTTCAATATTTGTATCATTTATCGTCTATATTTACTACTATATCAATATATCGCTCCAAAATTAGTTATCGCAACAGGCCTACTTATCTCCAGATAATAGTGTTACCAATTTATTAGAGAATATATAGAATATATAGAACAACTTTTGACTGAGAAACTTGAGAGATTGGCCAAAATATTGCACCGATATTTGTACTTTTGAATGAATATTGGATTGAAATCACCAGTATAGGCCAATATTTAGTTGTATTAGTACTTTTTTGGTCATTTTGCAGCACTACAAAACAAATCAAAACAAAACAAAACTACAACCCCATGGATCATGACCAAAAGGGTTTAGGCTGAAGTAAAAAGTATTTTTAATGCCAAACCCTATTAAACAATCACAGAAATCCAAGAAAGAAAGGCATCCTATGAACAGCAAGTTTGCATTTATTTGCATTTACTTAATTTCACTTAGGACTTACTGTATATATAAGAGACAAAAAATAAATTAAAACAAACTAAATTTAATGCATAATTCATTTATTCCAGAGCTCTATATATTTCAAAAGATAACGCTTTTTTTTTTTTTTAAGCATCACTCAGATTGTTCTATATATTATGTAGTAGTAATTTTTTTATTATTTCTTTGTCTAGAATGTTCCACAGTATAGATTAAACCATCTATCACAAGGGAGACAAGCAGGTTACAACACTATGCAACATTACAGCTCAGATCTGTGGAGAGTCACCCTATTCACAGAAGGTTTTATTGCATTTTTGCGCATTAGAAACACCCAAAATAATTATTCTAAATAGAAATGTTTAATGACCTGAATGATCTGTTCGAAATAGAATGATATGACCTGTAACTTGATCTGATTTGGTCTCAGTGAAGATAGAAAGGTTTAATGCCATACTGTGAAACATTCCAGACAAAACAATAACCAATGGAGAAAAGAATTTGATAGACCCTCCACCAGAAAAGTTACACAATGCACCTTTAAATGTATATTTCTGATATAGTAACACATTAGTATTCTATATTGTGCTGGCCCCAAGCTTGGATAAATCAGAACACAAGCATAAAACGTTAATGTAATACCATGGAACATCCCTAGCCAGTGTCTCCACTCAATTTCATTTCTCTCCAGCGACTAGGTCAGGAATCGGAATACACTAGATGGTTTGGAAGAACCCTGGAAGTGCGAGTTTGGGCACCAGCCATTCAGCGAAGAGCCATACATTCTGTGTTGGCAACGATTCACGAGATCGAGGATTTAAAGCCGGAACAAAGAGAATGTTTGGTGAATTTTATCAACGGGAAAGACGTTATTGCCCTTCTTTGTACGGAATTTTGGAAAAGCTTAATATACCAGTTAGTGTCACGACCAAATAGCAGCGATTGGTTAAATTTAAAAAAGCACCTGCCTACCGTCGAGCGCACAAATTCTTGCACTGTGAGGTCAGATGGTTTCCACAAAGTGAAACCAGCTGATGAATCAGGCTAGAACATCTCCACGGTGACAAGCAGGTAGCGGACCCTCCACCAGAGAAGTTGCACAATGCGCCTTTAACAAGCGCAACCAAACAGCCAAAAATAAACTTCCAAAGTGAACTGAAATGACATATTTTGTGTTTGAATGGAGACGCACAGAACACACCTGTATTCTCTTGTTTGTGGTTCAGAGCCTGCATATGTTATACACTGGCTGATTATTATGGGATGTAGATGCACCTGTGAGCTGTGTAGTATAATGAGAACCAAATACTCAGGTGCTAAAACTGCACCAACCAAAGCTTCGTTAAACAGCCACACAGAATACATCTTTGTGCACGGAACGGGACAGGGCAAAAAAGCCAATTTGTTATTCATTTTCATTTCTCCCTGAAGATAAAATGGAAACACATGGCTCTGCTCAAACTAGGTCTAAAACAGCATACTAAATTTTGGGCTCTCTATGAAGTTCAGACGTAGAACTAGACCCTTGAATTCAAACCTTCACAATATTTCTTGGATTTGACCTAAAAAAGTCACTATATTTTCCTGAACCACAATGTTGGCCTCCTATGTTGGCCTGAAATGTTCCATAATATGACATTAAACAGCTCTACTTTACATTTATTCAATTACAGATGGGTTTATAGCTCAGAAATACCTAGAAAACATGCATTCTGACTGTGAGCGGGGTTGTCTCTCCACAGATCTGACCTGTAAATTCTGGTCTGGTTTGGTGAAAACAGAAAAGTTTAATGCCATACTGTGAAACATTCTAGACAAAGCAATAACCACGGACAAAAGCATTTGATGGACGCTCCACTGGGAAAGTTACACAATAGGGATGTAACGATATCGAAAATCTCTCGATATGATATTATCACGATATGCATCTCACTGTACGATATTTATTACGATATTTTGGAGTGGCAAATATAATTCTAGACACTTTTTTTAACTTTAAAAATACCTTGACAAGATTTTGGTGCAAATTATTACTGTCAAAATCCAAAGAATAAAAGTAAAAAACATTTCTTCATGTTGTCTGCACTGAAATGAATCATGGGATATGTAGTTCCAGATGTTTATTAGCAGTTCCTACTAAAGAACAATGCATTTACGCAAAGGAACTTATAATTTGATATTACTGTGAGACTTCTGATGATACAAATAACATCCTTATTACATAATGTACCTTTAAACGTATACATCTGATACATTAACAAATCAGTATTCTATTTTGTGTTAGCCTGGATAAATCATAAAACTAGCATTTAATGTGAAAATATATTAGAAGGAAATTTATGCAAATGGGATTCTGGGAAAAATAGTTCATGCGGTGACTCCAGAAAAGGAGAAATCAATAAGAAGTAATGTCATTCAAACTTGTTGTATCTACTCTAGTGTTTATATGTTAGTACTAATTGTAACTGAGATCAAAAGATAATTGTTTGCAAATCACATTTATTTTTATCATTAATTAATGGGTGTTTTGACAGGTTTGCCACCAATATTTATTTATTTATTTATTCATTTTAGCAGAGTTCAGACTTTGGAGGAATACATTTGACTATCTGTGTGTGTAATAGTTTATTAATAAATAAATAAATAAATTACAACACACCTTTGTTGAGAAATTTGATCTAAAATTGATTTTGAAGGTGACAATGTTTATTTTCTCCAGTCATTAACTGACTTATTCTTATCACATTTTCTACTGGTACTTCTCCTACTGTTACTGCTATTATACTACTATTGCTACTGCTGCTACTACTACGGCTACTATGGATTCTACTACTGCTACTGTTACTACTACGACTACTACTTCTACTGCTGCTGCTACTACTACTATTACTACTACTACTATTGCTACTGCTACTACTAGTAATACTACTGACACTGCTGCTACTATTACTGCTACTACTACTTCTACTACTGCTACTGTTGCTACTGCTGATATACCTCCTCCCCCTCCTCCTCCTCCCACTACTACTATTGCTACTGCTACTACTAATACTCAAACTGACACTACTACTACTACTACTACTACTACTACTACTACTGTTACTATTAGTACTACTATTGCTGCTACTAATATTGCTACTGCTACTACTACTACTACTACTACTACAACTACTACTACTACTCACACTGACACTACTACTACTACTACTACTACTACTATTGCTACTGCTACTACTACTATTGCTACTGCTACTACTAATACTCACACTGACACTACTACTACTACTACTGTTACTATTAGTACTACTATTGCTACTACTACTACTATTGCTACTGCTACTACTGCTACTACTACTACTACTACTACTACTACTACTGCTGCTGCTGCTACTACTACTACAACTACTACTACTACTCCTACTACTACTACTACTACTACTACTGCTACTGCTACTACTACTACTACAACTACTACTACTACTCCAACTACTACTGCTACTACTGCTATTACTACTATTGTTACTACTACTGCTACTGCTACTACTACTACTACTACTACTACTATTAATACTGCTACTTCTAATACTACTACTACTACTACTATTACTTTGAACTTTACATTTGAAAACCTCAAAGTGCTACAGTTAGTTTAAAATCACATCTAGAAACTCATTTGACATCATTCACCGGGTCTTAGCACTTTGACAAACATAACATCAACACTAAACCGGCATTATGCACCCAGCTGTTCTGCAGTAACAGTGAAGACAAAACAAAAATTGGAGCTTAGAATAAAAATAAATAAAGCCATCCCAGACACAAAGGAAACGGCACGGCAGCGCTAGACTATAAGCACTATCAACACCGCACATGTGTGGCAGTTTACCCCCAGGGGTAAATGATAAATGTCACTATTGGCTACAGTTTTTACTTGAACACAGTGAAATCCCCCAGCACAGCAGTCTGCCATCACTTCTGGAACCGCCGCATTGTTTTTCCTACAGATGTATGTGCCCAAACATGTAGCCAGCTGCTGAGCGAGCTGGGAGTCATTTAAAAGTGAAGGAAAAGATAGAGTTGATGAAAAGAAAGTGGCGAGAGGGTTTGGGGCTGTTTGAGACTTTAAGTGAGAGTAAAGGCGGCGCGCGGTGTGTGATGGTGATGGACTGCTGATCATTAGGCACTTGATTACCAATAGTTACAACAGCGCGGCTTTGATCTGACTCAGCACTGACCTTGTGTTTGGCTCATTATTACAGAGCCAGCTCAGCCCAAAAAGTACATCCACAGCTAGGACATACTGTGGACAAAACGTTCCAGCAATACAGCTACATCGTGTTTTTTTATGTTTTATTGAGTGGGGTCGCCTCTCCACAAATCTAACCTGTAATTTGTCTTGCATGTCTCCATTGAGATTCAAATGCTGATGGCCGTACTATGGAACATTCTAGGCACATCTCCACGCAAACAATATTGACTTTTACATGATTTATGGACAAAACAAGGATTACATTTGTGATATAGGGTCACGATCCAGTGTACTCTACAAATGTTATCAATGTTTTATAAAGGAGGTGAAATCTGTCAGGTGTAAAAAATAAAAAAAATAAATAAAAAAGGAAAGGAAAGGCCAAAAGGACAGAAGAAAACAACCCGCAGCTTGTTTATAATTCATGAATTGATTAACCTATAGAAAAATATTGAAAACATGCAGTGTCTAAAAGAGTCCCCTATTAAAATATAATTCATATAGAGGCGGTAATCAGCGTGTATACAAAGTTGTGAATCACTCTAAAATGTTTGCAGTCCCTCACAGGAAATGCACGCAACCTGCCAATGAATCTGCCAGTGCGGTAAACAAGAGAAATCATTACCTTTTATCTCCTGTGTATCAAATATGACAAGTCAGAATAAATAGCATACCAAACTAAACCAAGCACAAAATGCGGCCTTGCTTGCCATATTAACGAGACAACAAACTGAACCGAAACAGTCAAAGAACAAAATTATTCCGTTTGAATTAACAGCAACAAGAGGCATAGCGTGGATGAAAAGATTTTGGAGCGATTTCCCCAAAGCTCCGAGCAGCTCCGAGGCCGGATCTGAACAACGCCACGCAAAGAATATCAATGGACACAGGGCGCACGTGTTGAGCCTGTAGCCACCTGGGTCTCCCTGTGCACAGCAGATGTCTGTTTCCTCTCAAGGTGACCCGCTACTGTACATGCGGTGGGGCAGATAAAAGGGGGGCGGGGAGGGGGAGGGGTTTACATAAGGGTCCGGGTACTGTACTGTTGGATACAAGTCTTGGAAATGACCTTGATTAATAAAGACGCAATAATAAGCAGCGTTTAGTCACGTCCATGTGTTTCCGAGTCGTGAAAAATTAGCAGTGTTGCCATATCGATTAAAAATTAATTATTATACTTTTGCATAATGAAAATTCCTCAAAATGCTGCTTAGAAACAGAAACAGAAAACTAAAACTCATGAATATTACTCTAAAATTTGGCACATTACTCAGACACTAATCTTATCACTAATCACACTGTCACACATATTCATAAGAAGGATGGGTGAGGTGTCTTGCCAAAAAACACAACAATAATATGCATCTTTCGTAATAGGGATAGAAACAACCACTTATTGGCTGGTTGTTCTGTAGTGACAAATATTAGTGATGGATTTGATTTGTTTGGTTTTGTTTTGTTTCCGTTTTAGCATATTAACTAATAAACACATATTATCCATCATTCATTTGAAATCACTTCTTGTGGGCTGGGCACAATTGTGTTCCTAGGCTTGTAATGGTGATATTTCTTGAGTGACAGATGGGTTTAACCAATCACATTCGAGTATGAACTAAGGATGCTTATTCAATTAAATTTTCTTAATCAATCGTCGGGAGAATTAAAGATCGATTTTCAATTCAAATCATTAAACTCAACTTTACAACATATAAACCATAACCATTACAGAGCCACATCAGCCCGTTTGAGATTGAGATTTTAATGTGTTTAATGCAGCTTTGTGCACATTTGTTTACGTTTTACAGAAACAAAACTTAAAACAGCATGGCTAATTTGCATAAACTAAAAGTGTTGCTCTTAGCACAGCTCTTTATTTAACATTTCACTCACTTTTTTATGTTGTTCACTTTATTTATTTTGGCTACTGTTGTGATGAAAAGACTGAAAAGTGTTTGTCTTTTGGATGTATGTGCACTCAACTTTGTGTTGCAGTAACCAGGATACTGTACACACATGTACCATGATATCAAACCAGGATACTCAAAAAACCTGATCATACCCGGACACTGATGTGCACGTTAATGCACTCACTGAGTGGTACAGTGATTTCCAAGGAGGTGTGCCAAAGCCAAGATGTGGGACTGGGAATTGAACATTGAGTGAGTACAGTGTTCTCTTATTCAAACTGTAGTAAAACCACTTGCGAATGAGTAAATTATAATGACAGAATTTGGAGAAAATAATCCAAATCGGCCCTACATATCAGCCTAAAAATATCGTCAGAACTTATCAGCTTTGGTTTGCCTGGATTCTGAACAGTTGATATTGCATCGTCAATCTCTAATGTTTAAATCCTATTATCAAACTCAAAGTAAGAGAAAGACTGGCAGAGTGCTTCACCATGGGTCTAAAAGAAAGGAAAAAAGAAAAAAGAAAAAGATTGACGTGAGAAGCTTTAACGTAATGCCCTCTGTCAAAGTGCTGGTCGTCTGCTATTTTCCGTCTCTTTTAAGTGCGTCTTTCGTGCATTAAGGATCTGTCAGGACAGCTTTAGCATTAATCAGGGCGGCCGCGCAGTCGAAACAATCACACGTAATCTGCAGCACTAAACCTACTGACCTTCTCCTCTCTCCCATAAACTCCCACTCAAACGCTCAGCCCATTCTGCACTCTCCAAGAGCCGCTTTTTACCTTTTTACTGTTCCCCAGGAGTCCAGTAACATTAGTGGACCAATATGTACAGGACTGCCAAAAAATAAAGCAGTTTTTTCTCTTCTCTCCCTCTCCCTCTCTTTCTCTATAGACCCAAGGACAGGGAGGACGGTGTAGTAAAGACAAGAAAGCTAAAAATATACAGTGAAATTGCCACATCTCAAAGTGCTTTCCTCGCTTGCAAATAGTAAATTGTTCAAAAGTGTGAGAGGGCAGCCAACATAAAGGTCCTATATTACGCGGAATTGACACTTGTTATGAGGCTATTACTTCATATAGGTATGTTTTTGATCAGAAAACAACACTGTAAAATAGAGGAAATAGCGTAATATGGGCTAAATAAAAGGCATTATAACGGTAATATGCACATAACTACAAACAAGGTGGCATTTATTTATTTATTTATTTGCCACTCAGGTGTTTTTGAATGGATGACTTAAAATTCAGTGACGTTTTCCCCCTTGAAACCGCACGTGTCTACCCCCACATACCTAAAGCACTAATTGAATATTGACAAATGAACTGTAAATGATTCCTTTTGGCTCGTCCTTCTGGTGTTGCTACGGCGACCATCTGTTTGCTTACATGTAATGTTTTGCATATTGAGTTTACGCATACCGGCTGCCCCATTTGTCACAACTCCTCCCCTTTAACATCGCTGCGGACAGACGCAAAGAGTAGCACACTGTATAATACAATTATAAATTTAATTAGGGATGTAACAATAACCGAAAATATCGTGATATCGTATCATCAAAAGTCTCACAATAATATCATGGGCTCTCAAAATATATCGAATTACAAGTACCTTTGCTTAAATGCATGCTTTATAGTAGCAACTACATATCCCATGATTCATTTCAGTGCAGACAACATGAAAATATATGTTTTTTACTTGAATTCTTGGGATTATGATGGAAATAAATCACACCAAAATCTTGTCAAGGTGTTGTAAAAGCAAAAAAAGTGTCCTATCTAAAATTATATCAGCCTCTCCAAAATATCGCAATAAATATCATACTGTGTGATGCATATCATGATAATATCGTACAGAGAGATTTGGATATTGTTACATTCCTAGTCTAAATGCTTCATGGATACTACTGTTTTAAGAGATACTAATTGATATTAAAGATTTGTTGAAATTGAGACTAATCTGGAACTAAACTTGGCTCAAACCGGGACAACTGTGAACAAACTCTAAAACTAGTATCAAAACTCTCCTTGAAACTCATTAGAACTATCAGTTTTATCTGTCTATATTAGAACTAGGAGCACACTGGCCTGACCAGCCAGTTCCTTCTACATTCTGTTTGACGTGTCTCTCAAATGTGGAAGTCATCTCCTCTCCAAAATTCTCTTAACATTCAGAACTAAATAAATAACTTCTTATAACTGAGATTTAAAAAAAAAAAAAGAAAAAGTTTTGTGCTCCAGTTGATTCTGCAAAAATCTGTTCTGTTCTTCAGTCCTTCATTGTTTTTTTCACCCCCTTTTTTTACCTGTGAACTGCCATGTTCGTTTTTGACGGGAACACAGTCTCTCTGATTGGTTAATCACTTCCTTACTCTGTCAATCACTCCCTTTGGAATTCAGGAAACAGGATATGACTCCAGATCCATTCGTCTTTGTAAACTTTGGTCAAAGCGTGTGGTTTTTACTGGTCAGGTAAGGAGCACATGGTAATATGAAAGCTAGGGATGTAACAGTAACTTAAATATCGTGATATCGTATCGTGAAAAGTCTCACAATAATACCATGGCCCAATACAATATCGAATTACAAGTCTCTTTGCTTAAATTCTAAGTGAACTACATATACCATGATCCTTTGCTCCATTACAGTGCAGACTACATGAAAAGTAATACAAATCATAATAATCATAATAATTTTTAAGCACATTTAAATCTGAATTTTTTGGTTTATGATAGAAAAAAAGTCTTGTCCAGGGATTTTAAAAGGAAAAAGTTGCATTTTCACAATTTTGTTAGCGTCTACAAAATATCGCAGTAAATATCATACCGTGGGATGTATATCATGAAAATACTGCATCGAGAGATTTGAATATCGTTACATCCCTAATGAAAGCAACTGTTATTTTGTATTGAAAATTACAATTGTGTGGCATCAAAATTGGTATTCAGTATCAAGCCTTGTAAAAGGAAAAAAAAAAAAAGTGCCAAATTTAATTTCTGTGACATTAATGGAAACATTCAATTGAGCGTGGAGAGCTGCTTGAGGACAGCATTAGGGTTACTACTGTGGATCAAGTAATCTTAACCTGCTCTCCCTCTGCCGCACATCGTGGGATTGGTTCATCCTCCGGCAGCTCCCCAGTCTCTCCTCACTCCGCCCGGGACGACATCGACTCAGCATGTCATCGTGACCTCCAACCAGACGTGCCCAGAAATGAGATTGGTAGAAGGGGGGAGGAGTGTGTGAGTGTGTGTGTGTGTGTGTGTGTGTGTGTGGGGGGGGGTGCTTCTCTTACCCCATCCCGCAAGGAAATAGGAGAGGCAAATGTGTAAGCTCGATCCATCATCTCCACAGCATTGACTGAGAGCAAGTGGCATGAATAGCTATAGCTGTGTTCAGAGTTATCACTGAACCGAATGCGTCCATGGTGCTACTTCATTTATTAAGACAACGCGATGGATCAATACAGCAGATATATACACTCGCTACTGTTGACAACATAATCTCATCATTATGAATTTGGGCCGGGGTTGTCAGGAACGTGAGGTATTGCAAAGCTTATGGGCCACGACATGCACAGAGAGAAGGGGAAACAAAACAAAGTCCTAGTGGAGAAGAGCGGAGATTTAACACCATCAGCATGAACCGTTCGGGGGAAATATAGACGAATTTTCTGACAAGTGTGATTGCGATTCGATTTGAAACTGTGTTTTAATGAGAGGATTCTGTTAAAAGATTCAAAACGTCAAACTGAACTGAAAAGCTAATACAAGAATCACATTTCAGAAGATGTTTGTACAGCTCTGAACTACAAGGTTAGCTGTTTTTATGCAGACCAGATATTTAGTTTTTTATGCAGAATATTACTTCAAAAATTGCAAAATCCTTGACCAAACCAGTAGGAATGCACTCTAAAACTAGTATCGAAACTAGACACTCATTAGAAGACAACAGGGATGTAACAATATCCAAATCTCAGGGTAAGATATTATCACGACATGCATCTTACGGTACGATATTTATTGCGATATTTTGAAGAGACAAACATAATTGTGGAAGGAACACTTTTTGCTTTTAAAATACCTTGACAAGATTTTGGTGTGAATTATTTCCATCATAATCCCAAGAATTCAATTAAAAGACATATCTTTTCATGTTGTCTGCACTGAAATGAATCATGGGATATGTAGTTTCTGATGTTCATAAACTGTTGCTACTATAAAACCATGCATTTAAGCAAAGGAACTTGTAATTCGATTATTGTGAGACTTTTGAAGATACGATATCACAATGTTTTGGTTATTGTTACATCCGTAGAAGACAATTTTGGACCTTTTCTGACAAGTTTCAGAATTAGGAGTGCATGGTAATATTAAAGGTGCACTATGTAACTTTTCGGTTGGGGATCCATCACCTGCTTGTTTCTAGGGATATGTTATTGCTCTGTCTGGATTGTTCTAAAGCATGATATTAAACAGCTCTACCTTACATTTATTCAATTACAGGTGGATTTATAGCTCAAAAATACGTCTGTCTGTGAGCGGGGTTGCCTCTCCACCGATCTGACCTGTAACTTGGTCTGGTTTGGTCTCCATGAAGATAGAAAGGTTTAATTCCAGACAACGCAATAACATATCCAGGAAGAAAAGCATTTGATGGACCCTTCACCAGAAAAGTTACACAACGCACCTCTTAAGTAACCGTTAAAACTGTTATTAACTTCAAGAATTTCCAATTGCGAGTTGATTGTGCTTAATCTTGCAGCCTGAGCATGAAGAAGAGCCAGGCGAGTTGAATTCCTTTTGCTATTTGTTTCTTTAAGTGATGCTCAGAGGCACAGATAATGAAACACACCGCCGAGAGAGGGCACATCAATATGAAAACCGAGAAAGCTGTCATTGATCTGAATTCTTAAGATGCTTCGAAAATACTTCAACCAAAGACACAACCCCAGCGTGATACCATCTGAGTGTATCAATTAGGCCACAAAAGCATGACATTGGCCGGCTATACCATTTCCAATACCGCTAATCATTATTGGACTTCTCCCTGCACCCCCTGCGGCGAGAAGATACAGAAAAAGGTTTGACACTAGCTAGATCTTTTTGTTTTGGGAATAACATTTGAGTGAGTGCTGCCGCCTCGTTTGCTTTTCTGTTGCCATAAACACGGACCAACCGCTGAAAAACAGAGCTTGTCAATCCCCAGCAGACTTCACGAGCATTGCAGACACGAGAATCAGATTTCAAACTGTGCTATAGATATAAGCAGCAACCGGAGAAGACGAGAGATGTGCTTCTTCATTGTCCTTATCGAGTGCTCAGTCCTCTCTAACTCACAAATATTCAGAGGTGAATGAAGTACTCAATTTTGTTACCTAAAGATGCACCGTGTAACTTTGCTTGTGGGTCTGTCACCTGCTTGTTTTTGCCTGGAATGTTCCGCAGTATGGCATTAAGCAGCTTTACCTTACATTTATCGCATAGCAGGTGGTTTTATAGCTCAAAAATATCTAGAAAAACAGGTATTCTGATTGTGAGCGGGGTTGCCTCTCCACAGATCTGACATGTAACTTTGTCCAGTTTAGTCTCCATTAAGACAAACCAATAACATCTCCATGCAGAAAAGCATTTGACAGACCCAGAAAAGTGGCACAATGCACCTTTAAGTAAAAATACAGGTACAAGAGCAAAGAAATCCTCAAGTAAAAATAAACATATCACTTGAAAAAATCGAGGTTTAAACTACCTGCTTAAAAATGTACTTAAAGAAGTAAGAAGTAAAAGTATTTCGCCCATATTTTGAGCTCTAATGAAGCTTCAAATTGACTGTTTCTGATAAAGATCCTTGCCCATCAGTCTTTTCAGCAGGTAATATAAGAAAAGTAGTACTTTTACTTTTCAGTCCTGTTCAAAAACGTAGTGGAAGAGAAAGTACAGAAAATTGCTCTCAAATGTAGTGAAGTAAAAGTAAAAAGGATCCACTTTAAAATCTACTTATGTAAAGTAAAGATACCTAAAATGTACAGTACTTTACTACTTTTACGTTGTTACATTTCACCACTGCAAATATTAAACGCAAAAGTGTGAAAACAGAGCAGAGGAAGATCAGACTTTGCAGAATAAAAATGCAAATCGTCCTTTCTGCATTGAGGAAGTGCACCCGGCTCCGCACAGTAAACAGGAGGGAGGACGCGTGTTGTGACATGTAGTTTGGTGAAATTAGAGTAAATGGCGGTTTGTCCCTGAGATCAATTAATCACATTACAGATGAGGCTGAAGAAGTGCTCACAGTGTACAAGGCAAGGACGAGTACAGGGGCACACAGGCGTAAATCATCGGCCCACTTTAATGAGAGAGAGGGTGCAAAGCGGAGGGCATAACTCTTTCTTTACGCTGCCAGTTGTTTTGGTAACACAGGCCTATAGGGGCACAGGAGATGGAAGTAAAGGCTTTGGAGTACAGAGGGAAGATATATCGAAAAATGTATAATATCATAATTGCTGTTTTGGAGACATGGAGTTTTAGAATATCCAGTATATTGCAAGGTCCAAAAAAGTCCAAAATAGCAGTCAAAAAGTATATCCCTCTAATCTTTATCCAATACTTTGCGAAAATAAGAGTCTGGTCACCGGTTTCTTCAGAATCAATGAGTAAAGCACTAAACTCTGATAACCTGAGGGGAGAGAAATTACATTTTGTGGATAAATGATTGATGAGTGGGGACCAGGCTGGTATCCCTCTGTATTAAAACACAGAGATATTATTCTGGACTTGCCTGGCAATTGAATATATTGTCTGTGGTTAGTTGCTGCAAAAAGAGCTGATTGAAACATTCAGTTTTTTGTGATACTCAAACCTCAACCTCAAGCCATTTAAAAGGCACATACTTTAGCACAATTTCCAGACTCTGTGATCGTGATAAGTCCCACCAAAAAACGGAGATATTCACTTTTTGTCACAATCTCCCACTTGTACTCAGGCGTTGGACGGGAGCCAGAGAACAACAGAGCCAGTTCCACTTTGTTTGACTTTGTACGTGTTTGATTTACAGCAAAGAGACCCAGCTGCTGCAGTTCAAAGAAATACGACCGTGTGCATCTGAGTGTACATTACAGAGAGGTCAGCGGTCTCTATCCCATCACAACCCCCCGCCGAGGAAAGTGTTAAGTCTGCGGACCCCAGGAGCCAGCTAAGAGCCCTCGGGGGGCAGGAGGCACACTGGAGAGCCCATTCCAATCTAAAGGAACCAACGCCACTGCTGCTTCAGAACACAGCAGGGGGTAGAGGAGGTACATGTGAGTCTGGCCCACCTAAACATGAAGACAGCAGATGAAACGCTCCAACTACTTTGTCAACTACAAATCTGACATAAAAGTATAAAAGGATCTGTAATATGGCAGCGCAATATTGTTGGGTTTCATCACAGGGGAGTGCAAAAACAATGAAATATCGATACATCGTATTGTTTCATTTGATACAGTATCGATACTGAGGGTTAGCCACTGAGCCTAGTGCCTCAGTTCAATTTGATTTCTCTCCAGCGGCGAGGTCAGGAATCGAAATATACTAGATGGTTTGCGAGAACCCCGGAAGTTGCAGACCTGTGCACAGGCCAGTCAGCAAAGATTTTTGAAGCCATGACGTTAAACTCAAGCGCCTGTCTGGGTCCCTTTTGTGGTACAGCACAACAGTAAAGAAAGCGGTCAAGATGAATATAGACAGAGCCATACATTCTGTGTTGGCAACGATTCCCAAGATCGAGGATTTAAAGATGGAACAAAGAGAATTTTGCGTGAATTTTATCAAGGGGAAAGACACTATGGCCCTTCTTCCTATGGGATTTGGGAAAAGCTTAATGTACCAGTTAGGCCCCGTTAACGGCGCATTTCCTAATGCTGCGAGGTCAGACGTTTCCATGAAGTGAAGCCAGCTGATGAATCAGGCTGATTGTGGGCTACTGTATCAATATATTTCTAAGAGTATTTTTTTATTTTTTTTGGTATATTTTATTTAATTATTTTGTGAAAGAGCTACAGTTGTGTTAAGAAAGAAAACATGTTTGTGCAATACATTTCCACTGTTTTGATGAGTAAAACGGGTGTTTTTCATATTAACTTTGCACAAACTTAGCAGTTTAATAAAAACTTTTAGACTTTATTTTTTACTAAACCTTATCTGAAACACCTGCAAGTGAATAAATGCATGACAGATAAGTTTAATGCTACTCTGTAGGACATTTCAGGTAAAGCATTAAAATCAGATGGCAGAAACCACTAGACACCAGAAAAGTTGCACCTTTTAAGTCTAACACTCATAACAGTGCCTTGCATCTTGCCAGGGGAGTCTCCAGTTCCACAAACACAATCCAACAGTGACAAGCAAAGCCTTATTATCAAGCCCATGTCATCTCCAATACTCTGTCTCCAGCTGAACCCCGCAAATTGGCCTAATGTTTTCCGGCCAATCGGACTGTCGCAAAGGTCAACTTGTGTTCTCATATCCTGTCTGCTGCTGTGCTCGTGCTAATAAATAGAAATTCCAGCCTCCAGAATATTACCAGTTTGAGGGAGCAGTTAGCGTAATCAAATCAGAGCATGAATGGACAATGTAAATATGCACAGTATGTGTTTGTGGCCAGGCTAAGTAGTTTAGTGATACGCACAGTCAGGGGGCTACATTCAGATTCAATTATTTATCGGGGTTACTTGGGTTTTTGAGAAGCGATGAATAAAACATTTTCATTTGCGGGCTGCAATCTCAGAAAAGTGTTCGGCGCTCTCATAATATCAGCTGTTAATTGTGTAAGTGTGCGATGTTCTGTGTAATATTTGTAATGAGTAAATGAACGTTTGCTGCAGAGAATAAAGTTAAAAGCTTAAAACTAAAGGATTGTGCGTGTTAAGGAAATACTGTTTTACAAGTATAATTTTTGTATGTGGAGGTGGGCAGAGTAGCAAAAATTATACCCAACAATAATATAACTTTAAACGTCAAAGCAATACTACTGACAAAAATGGCGTTAAAGTCCAAGAAATTACTCCATTAAGATTAAAAAGTAACTCTCTAAACATAATATCTGATTTATAATTTGACATCGATATACTTGGAGGGGCAAGACCATATATAACGCACAAAATCTGGTATTTTCAAAGCATAAGCCACAAAAATGGTCTAATGATTTAATATTGTCAACTTAAAGCTTTGTCAAATATAGACTTACTCACAGTGGAAAGAATAACACTGCATGAGTTGTGTGGTCCTCTGTGTCTTCTATTTATTTTAATTTATTTTATTTTTATTTCTTTTAAAAAAAAAATCTATTTTACTCTTTATAGAACAGCTTTTATTATTATTATTATTATTATTATTATTATTATTATTATTATTATTATTATAAAATGTATTTATTTATATATATTTTTTTTTTGTTTTTTGTCCAGAACACAGTACAGACTTTTTTAGAGTTAAATATTTCAACTTGCCATGTACAGGACTTTGGGAACTGTCTCGTTGGACTGACTTTTACTCAAGTAAATACTGTTACATCTTAACAAAGATTACAAAATATAAAAAAACTAGTAAATGTATGCAGTTTGTACTACACACATCGGTTCGCATGTCTGTTTAATTCGCTTTCGTCATATACAAATTGATGTTATAGATTGCATAAGTTAACATTGCATCATGTGTTTCCAGCTTGTGCCCTTGTCCTCCCCTTTTCATAAATATGTAGCCTGATCTCAGATGTTTATCGTGACATCCTCCGCTTTCCTCTGATTTGTTAAACCCTATGACTTATTAATGAAAGAGGGAGGGAAATGTATCTGCAGTTTTGTGGTGCGCGGGCCTGTTCTGCTAGCTGCTGCTTCCAGACATGCGTTTCTATTTGCGTAAATGTATTTATCTCCAAAGGCATCCAACAAATGAGCAGCGAGTGTCAAGAAGTCTTCCTCATGCTTAGATAAAGATATGTTAATTGAGTGAGCTTTCCCCCAGAAGCAACAACTAAGTGTCATCTTTATCATAGGAACTTGGGGAGAGGAAGGGAAATAAAAGGGGATATTAATAATGCAGCGCGCTTATGTACAGAAACAGCAGGTTTGTTTGAAAATAGATGAAAACATGCCCCCAAAGGCCAACCTACGACTTGAACTCATAAGAATACATAAAGCATAAAACCAGTCCGGGCATGTACTTATGATGGGGTAAAAGAGTCCACAAATGTAACTCTCAAAGGGGAAAGTTAATGTGAAATTTGACCTAATTGTATTACATTTTGTTGAGTAAGAGTTAGCAGAATTCACTTAAAGGTGCGCTGTGTAAAAGCATCCAGGTCTGCCAAATGCTTGTTTGCATGGAAAGTTATTTGCTTTGCCTGCATGTTTCATAGTGTGGCATTAAACTTGTTAATTGTGCATTTATTGCAAAAGGATACACTGAAATTTTCCATAGAAAAAGATATGTTCCATATTTTTCGGACTATAAGTAACTTTTTTCATGGTTTGGGTGGTCCTGTGACTTATATTCTGGTTCGACTTATATGTTAAAATAATATATTATATTTTAAAATGTGCTTTTGTACTCCTGTACTACTGCCACGTCACACTCTACTGCGCATGTCGGCTGCAGAAGAAAGAGAAAGAGCTGCTGTCCTGTCTGGTTTCACGTCAGTCGATCACACTATTACTTCTGTATCAAACATAAAGAAACAACCATACAACAAACATAAAGACAACTGAAACCATCCTGTCGGGATTCAGAAAGGCTGGAATAATTCTAACTGGAACTGATGCTGAGTCTGATGACAGCTACGTAGAAGAGGAAGCGGCGCTCTGTTTACCTCTGGAGGTCGTGGAGTTGCTCAGGAGTGACCCAGACGATGAAGGAATTCAATGGATTTAGTGATTTGGAGTGAGATGGAGAGTTTGGTAAACTTGTTCTGTTCTGTTGTTTATGCTATAGTTATCTGAAGAACTGTTCATATGTGACATTAAGAGCCTGTTGTTCTCTGTTCTATTATTATTACTATAACTTCCCTTTCAAGATGAAATGTCGGTTCCTGGTCTCTTATTTTATCATATAAATTTCCCCAAAAAGTGCAAGTTCTTCTTCATTATGCATTTTTTGGCTGGTGCGACTTATACTCTGGAGCAACTTATAGTCCAAAAAATATGGTATACAATAAAGTACTGTGGAATAAAGTTCGAGATATGGGTGGGTTTTGATTATTTTCCCCAAATTCTGTCATTTCAATTTACTACAAACTCACCCACAACCCTTTTTTACCATACATCTATAAATGAACTGTGTAGTCGCATCTCATGCAGTTTTTTCTTCGCATTAAAGTGTTCAAACCGAGCTTTATCCATATTCTTTACACAGCAGCTCGACCGAAACACAATATGGGCCTGTGCTGGAGATTTAAGCCTGATAGAGATACGCTATGCAAATATCACTCTAATGTATCGGTAAATCTTGACTGTGGAACATTCCAGGGAGAGCAGCATTCCCATGGAGACAAGCAGCAGGCAAACTGTCCCTCGGAAAAGTTACACCTTTGAGATGACTATAAAAGGAAGCAAATGGCATCAGCAGCACAAGCACATGAAGGTTTTGCAGGTTTTGTAACACCCTCCATAATTGAGTTGAGCTGAATAACAACCAAAAAGATGAAAGAGTTGTCATGTTATGTGATGTTCAAATGGTTATTTCAGTGATTACATTTAATGAGTAAAAGAGCGAGGGCCAATGGCTTTGGAAATTCAGACTTCACTGGTGTGGTAATGTTTAAAAGAGAACAACGATTTTAGGTTGTACTCAACAGAAAGTCATGGAAATTAACCACATTGTTCAGCTTTACTTTGAGTTTCACTGCTTATGCTAAAACAATAGTCTAATAAGAGTAGGCTGTGTTTATGACTTTTTTTTTTACATAAATTTGCAGCTATACCATGAGCAGCTCTAGAGAAAAAGCAGTTATGAAGATGAAGGAAAAAGACGACAATGGATTAAGCGAATTTCCGAAAGAGAGTATCTATTGCGTTAGTGTTAATGTGGGAGCAATTTCACAACAGAGTATGGCAGTATCCTTAAAAAATAAATAAATAAAAAGACAAAAAAAAAAAAAAAAAAAAAAAAAAACAGGCCTAGCTTTAGCTTCAGTGTTTGCATGTGAGTATTTGTGTGCTCGTTGGAGGAAGGGTGCTTCAAGGTTCGGACAAATGCAAGATTGTCACGCTCGTAAAGAGAGGGGCTCTGTCACGGAGGCTGCCAGCTAAAGGCTTAAATCACACCAGAGGAATACACAATGACTTCACACCCACACGCATACATACAATCGCCCTAAATTATGCAGAGTATGGCCATTCCTGGAAAAAATCTATTCTCAAACATCTGCTGGAGCTGCATTGTTGGCATGCTTATAGTGGGTTGGATAAACAAATCAAAAGACTGGACACTTCTATGTAGTTTACAGCAATTAAATATTCAGTCACGCCACTTATACACGCTATACCAGTCTTTAAACGTACTTAAGGTTTTATAGATACTTGAATATGAAACGCTTGGCAAGAAACGTGTATTTGGTCTTATTACAATAAAACATATTGTCTTAATTCTGTCTTCATGTTTTGTTTATTTCTTTTGAGCCAAATCTCATTGTGTTTTGAGCTGAAAAAGGTGAAACTTTAAGATAACTATGACATTTACAGCCTTAATAAAGCATGAAGAAAGACTTAAAGCAACAGTATGTAACTTTTTAGACAAAACAGACTAAAATAATAGCATCTAAATGTATTATCTATCTCCAGAGACTGTTCCAAAGTATGGTTCCTGCAGGTAACATGTCATCTCCATAATGTTACATGATGTACCTTTAATTCATAATCAACAAATTTATACAGTTTATTAAGACTGATTCAGGCTTTGTAATTATTTTAATTAGAAGTTTAGGGTTAGGAGTTAAAGTCAGAGGGTATTAATTAAAGTTTCTATATTACGCAAAATGGACTTGTGGGATTTGAACCGTGTTATAATCCTCCTTATTCATTTTTCTTTCATTTTTTATTTGTTTGAGAAAGGTACAACAAAATTCAAAAAACAATAACACAAACATATTTGAGACCTGGATGCTCAAATGGAGTAGGATGAAGCTTTAAAAATTACCTCAAAAACATACTCGAAGTAGTGTTAGGACAGAGTGTTTTCAGTTTGAGAGTTCAGCCTAAATATGCAGGCTTTGTGTGTTAAAAATGTGTGAAAAATCAAACAAAACACAACTCCAGGCATGTTTTGGGTAAGAAAACAACATTATAAAATAGACCAGAAAATAGCGTAATATGAGTTCTTTAAGTAGTAAGTCTGAATCATTCTCAAAGTCTTTCTTCATCCTTATATATAAGTTAACAAAAAATATTATTATAGCTGTGTAGCTATTGTATATACTTTGAATCTCCACTGAAAGCTCTTATGTCAACTCGGCAGCATGCGTTCTCCTTTCTTCCTTTCTCCTTGACACCACTACCACACGGCCACACCAGAAGAGGCAGAAAGGCGCCACCTACAGGCTGCTTTTATAGGCATCTGCTGCCCCTATGTGCTCTCCTATGCATGTCAATACCGCTGATGCTCACCTCTTGACTGCATTTTACAACACTTTTATGCAAATTCACATTACCAGACCCATCAAAACAAATCAAAAACAATACAAATACGACCCGTTCTCACGCAATCGCACTAAAGTGGCAGCCTGATTACAATGGGGGCAGCTTCAAAGAGTAAAGACTTGTGAGGCAGGTTTGGCGCAGCTGCTCAGGGTACAGTACAAACAATAAAAAGCATTGTCGACATGTGGGCAAGAGAATTAGTGAAATCCTGTCTCTCTGCTAGGAGGAATCCTGCACCAGATTGGTTGTAACCTTGATTTCCTCGCTAAGTAATTCCTTTCGACGCCTTAAGCAGAATTAGGTATCATTACGCGTCATCCGTCTTCTTATCCGGAGAATTCTCTGTGAACAAATGAAATGTGGTCCTCCACTGGGCGACTGCTGCACTGTGGTGACAATGATAAGGCCATCAGACCTACACACATTATTACGCTTCCTCCTCTCTACTTTCTTTTTCCTCTCCTTCTCTCTCTCTCTCTCTCTCACACACACACAGACATACACTCTCTCTCACTACAGCTTTACATCATCTACACTCTTTCTCTTTCACACACCCTCTGGCTCGATCTTCATTGCTCTCTCTCTCTTTTTCTCTTTCTCTCTCATACACTCTATTTGCTCACACTCTTTCTTTCTCTCCCTTCTTTCTCCTTCTATATCTGCGTCATCTCCGCTCTTTCCCTCTCTCTCAAACACTCTACTTCACTTAGTCTCTCTTCCTCTCCCCTCTCTCTCTCTTCGTCCATCTCTCTTCTTCCTCTATCTATTTACACACATTCTCTCTCTCTTACACACACTCACACACACACACACTCTATGTATTCTCTATTGCTTTTCCTTCTTTCTTTCTCTCTAAATCTAGGTTTCTCTCCCTCTTTGTCTCTATCTCAGTCCTTCTCTCTTTTTTTTCCATTTCTCTTTCTCTCACACATACACACAATATCTTTCTCTCTCGTTTTTCTGTTTCTCACTCTCTCTATCTCCCCCTCTCTATCTCTTTCTCTCGCGCACACAGTATATCTTTCTCTCCCTCTCATTGTATATCTCCTATCTCTTTCTCCTTTCCTCTACCGCTCCCTCCCTCTCTGTATTCCACTCTTCTTCCTCTGTCTCTCTCTCTCTCTCTCTCTTCATCCCCTCTCCCTCCCTCTCTGTACCCCCATCGTCTTTCTTATCTCTTTCTCCCTCTCTCTTCATCCCCCTCTCCATCCCTCTCTCTGCCTCCCTCCGTCCCGGCGAGGAGCTCTGCCTGTCTGCCAGTGTATACCACTATTAAACATCATTAGGGCCGGCAGCAGTGTGGAGCGGAGCTGAAGTTTGCAGGCTGCTACTGGCTCGGAGTAGGTGAGGAAGAGGACAGCACAACGAAAAACATGTTCCCACCAAAACAACTACAAGTACAGTAGCCCGAGTTCACAGCGCCGAGGCTTGACTTAAGTTTCTATTGTTGAAGAGCTATCAAGAGTCTAGCGAGAAGTAGAGAGGGGAGCATATACAGTTTACGCCGAGGATTATAACACTGTGCTGTTCGTCACAAAATTGTCAAACACGAACATTGTGAAATGTAAAAAGTGAGTGAGCTAAAATATAACCAGCTATTTTGAGGCACTTTTACTGAGAAGAAAAATAGAAATTAGCCCAATCTTTCAGTCTTTCAAATCATTTCAAAACATGAGTCCTACACTTAATTACACAATAATGACTATTGCTTTAATAGAATAGTTACGTACGAAACAGTGGAGCTGTTTGGGAAAGACTTTTATGAGAGATACAAAACACGTACCAGCAAAGAAGAAATTATTTTTAGGGATTTGCAGACACAATACTGGTATCAAATATCAGTGCAGATCCATGATAATTAGCTGGATCGGGTATCGGGTCTGTTGTTATCCTGGTTGGGCCCATAAATTAATGTAATAAGACTACTGGTCATGTTTGAACTTTAATACAAAGATGTTATGTAGTTACTTGAGAGATCAATAACAGCTATATAACATATTTTATAACATAATATTTTTAGTTTTTAGGAAAATAAAGTCTATTTTTAGTCTCTCCGCTGGTATCAGTTGATATTCGGTATTGGTTTGTACCGGAACTGAAAAAGCTTATTATTTTTTGCATAACTGTAGTTAATTTGAAATATACTATAAAGGTATTGAAGATTATAATAAAGAGAATATCGCAAATCGCAAAAAGGCAATCCTGGGTAAATTTCTCGGCACTATACTCAAATGCATTTTCAGATCTACTTTTAGCTACACTGTTTGACTTAAGTTTGACCATTGCTGTTGTAGAGATGTGTAAGAACTAGGAATGTAACAGTATCCAAGTCTCAAAGGTACAATATCGTCACAGTATGAACCTCACGATACGATATTTACTGCAATATTTTGTGGAGGCTCACAAAACTGTGAATATGCTACTTTTTCCTCTAAAAATGCCTTCACAAGACTTAATCCAAAGGATTAAGACTTAAAAGTGCCTAGAACTGTTATTTCTTCAGGTAGTCCACACTGAAACAGAGAAAAGGATCATGATCTATGTAGTTCCCTCTGTTTTTTTAAGCTATTTCTGCATCATAACTATCCATTTACGCAAAGAGACTTGTGATTCAATATATTGTGATGGTCCACGATATTATTATGAGAACTTTGATGTTACGATATGACAATATTGCAGTTATTGTTACATCCTCAGTAAGAACAGTAAATCCTATATACTAATTGTCTTAAGACCAAACTGACTATAATGTTTCAGTCTTTCACATCAGATCAACAGATTTCTCGTCTAGTTTCTTAAGTAAGCCGCACTTCTTATATAGAATTTCTTCTTTGAAAAGATCTGTCAATTGATGCGTTGCCATCACTACCACCACCGCCACATTACCACACATTGTGTAGAGACTATTTGAAGGACTCAGGCTTTAGGTGCCCTTGTGAGACTGTATATGGACAGGCTATACTACCCTCCCTGCTTCATCCATGGCTGTATTTATTTTTCCTATTTAACCTTCTCTTCTGGCAACCGCGGTGACAGATGGGCTGAGAGGCCTTGGGATCGATGGGAGGGGAATTCTGTCTTTGTTTCCTGACATTTTTCCCATAGCCACTCACTTTGGACTCAAGTTACTTACTGTCCAGGCCAAAGGAAAGACAGCCGGCACAATCAGAGAGCCAGAAGGAAAACTGATCTGGCTCTCCACAGCTTCACAGGAAACTTAATGCCCATGGCCAGGTCCCTCTACACAGGTTTATGTTGAATTATAGAATAGAGCACCCAGTGGCCATGTGCATCCGAGGACCGCCATGTAAACAAGACACGAGCGGAGTGTCTGTTTGGGACATCGAAACGGAAGTGGACGCTATTAGCGACGCGTCTGCATTACGTAGTCTTATTCATCACCGCTATGAAACTTAAAGCCAAGTGAACTGTCGGAGCAGCCGCTGTCCAGCGTGCTGCTACAATAGCGCCCGTTAGCTAATAGTGTTTTCAGCTAAAGTGCAATCATTAAAGAGGCCCTGCGTAGGTTTTTGGAAGAGGGACCTGACACCATTTTGGCTCTAGTTGCTACTAAGGGATGTAACAATAACCGAAGTATCGTGATATTGTATCGTCAAAGGTCTCTCAAATAATATCATGGGATGTCACTATATATCGAATCACAAATTAATTTGCTTAAATGCATTGTTTTATAGTAGCAACAGCTCAGAAACAAAGGGAAATGCATATGCTATGATTCATTTCAGTGCAGACAACATGAAGAAATGTTTTGTTTTGGGTTTTTTTTCTTTTTTTTACTTAAATTCTTGGGATTATGACATTATTGATTTGCACTGACTCTTGTTAAGGTATTTTAAAATCCATAAGTATCCTTTCTACAATAGCTTCTCTAAATGATCGCAATAAATATCGTACCGTGAGATGCATATTGTGATAATATCGTACCGTGAGTTTTGGATATCGTTGCTACATAAACACATGTTAACTCCAAGGCATTAAGTATCCAAATTATCAGTCTTGTATGAGTTATTAGGTGATTTTGAGCTCATAGGGTCCATTAAAATCTACCTTCTGTAATTACGATTGGCTGACCCGACTCAACTGAATTTTCACCTATCACCACTCTATGCTATATATGTTATGCAACTAACAAGCACTAGGTTCTTATTAAAACCCCTTTTTCACATTTTTGCTTTGACATTATTGACATCATTGCCAGTTCTTTGTGTCGAATCAACCAGATCAAATTAATCTTCAGTAACATCTGTCAATTTCCACATAACGCCTCATACATTTCTTGAAAATACTATTATATTATTCATTCATTCTCTTCAGTTCATGAAAAGGCAGTTCCTGGTTAGCAGTGAAACATGTTGCATGACAGACTAGCAATTAGTGTGTCCCTGTGATGAGGAAGCCCAACGGTCTGCGTGTTGACCTTTGGCCTCTGCAGCTGGCTCGTCACAAAGGCAGAGGCAGAGACTGAAAGTGGGAACAACAGACAGTGCATGGGCTCCCCTGGTGGGAACACGTCAGCCTTCATCACGGTCATCGTAACACAGCCTCCAGTGGAAATACAGGGGCCAGGACAGACTGGACAGAGCCTCATTACCAGGAACAGTTGTAAGGAATATGAATACAGCCAAAAGGATATATTCAAATAAAATACATGAGCTATTCCAACAGTTTTACTCTAAACTACATTGCTTCTAATATCTGTATTAGAGCAAAAAGAAGAACTATCTCAGATCCAAATCCGGACCATGAGTTTTAGAGTGATGAAAATCCTTGACATGACATTCAACAATTCAAAACACAAAATTGAATTTTTTGAAAGGTGAAAAGCACTCAAAATGTAATCTAAAACTCAAGATATAAAAAGGAAATGCTAGTAAATATGTAGAGAAGTCATATAAACCAGGTCTATTTCTACCAATCAATGATACTGATACTGAGTCTAACCATTCTAAGTCTAACCAAATACTTCACTATGAAAAAACCCTGGGCTAAATTAGGATAAAACCAATAAAACACAAAGAGCAATGCGGAATCAGATCTTACACAAGTTGCAGCTTTACAACAGTCATAAATCTTGAGTAAAGTAAAATAAAACGTGGCTCGTTTTTATAGGAGGACCACTCTAGTTCAGGAGCAATAACGTAAATACAGATCACGTTGGTGTAAATGTCTACATCTGCGGAGCTACACGGCTACACAGCACTGTCTTAAAGCGAGCCTTAATCCTCGTCTGACACTACAGACTTTTAATGAGCTTAGGACCAAAGACACAGGGAAGTTATCACGTTAGCTGGCTTACACTCGAAAATACGGCCAATAAAGACGGCCAAAGTAGCCACGGAAATAAGGCAATCTCGCTAATCTCCGAGGATTAAAACCACTATTAAGGAGGGTTTATTTAGGACAAGGCATGCTAAAGTTACAGCCACAGAGTGCAACATACGATATCATTAACAAGAGGAAGGGAAGCAGGCAGCAGCAGCAGACAAAATGTGGTGTTGCCAACTAAGGCCATGCTCGTTTGCAGTGTGAAATTCAATATACAGAGTAAAGAATGCAATTTGTCATGTTATCCATTAGAATTACAGCATTAGCATTCCTGTAAATAATACACTCTAACCAATTATCTTCATTGCGAGGTTTAATAAAACTCATATGATTGAACAGTTGGTACATATAGCCACATATATATAACTACGTGCATAACAAAGGACTGACAATGAACAAAAATGGAAACAACATTCAATACTAAACTCCAATGATTTGTAATGTTCTTCTAAAGTGCAAAGTCATTTTATAGTTTAACCTTTTCTAATCTTAAAGTGCGATGAGAAATTTCAGCTATGATTAATTTCTATGAGACACTGGTCAGTTGATAACAATAAATAAAACATGTATAATTTTGGAATAGTTCTTCTGCTAGTAGAAATTATAGTTATAGTAATAAAACATTGCATTAAAGAACTGCCTGTTTAGAGCACTGCTGTCTACTTACTGCTAGTGAAAGATGGAGAATTTGTTTTGATTCGAGGTCACAATGCCGAGCTTACAAAATCAAAAAGATTATCTAAAAATCTCCAATGAGGGAGTGACTAATGAAATTTTGACAGGGGAAGTGATTACAAAAGGCTGCGGTGACATATTTTGAGCACAACTGTTGTGTGTGGCTGTCAGTGCGCACCAGAATGACTGTTTAATCCTTCTAATGCCCCCTCCCTCCCTCCCTCCTTCCATCCCTCCACCCATCTCTCTCTCTGTGCTTCTGTGCCTCTGGGCTTCTGCCTGCTCTTGTATATTCTCTGCCTCTCTCCTTTTTTCACAGAACGAGGAAATAGCCTTTTTGGTTCAGATAGTGATGGGGAAAACAGTGAGGAGTGAAGAAAAGTGCAATTTGTCTTACCTGAATGATAGACATGCGGTTAGTAGGTGTGTCTGTAGTGCTGGTGACTGGGCTTGTGAAGCTGGTGTGGCATCCCACGTGGCCTTGGGGCACGCTGAGGCTATTGGCAGTGGGTTTGAGGTACATGACGTCTGACCTTGGTGAGCTGAGTGGCAGGCGTGTCTGGTAGTCAAAGTACATGGGAGAGGTGGCCAAGGAAGGACTGCTTACCACATTCATCACATTCATGGCATCGCGCTCCTCCACCTCGCTCTGCACCAGCATGATGTCGTTCTTGTTTATCTTCTTCTTCTTGCCCTTCCCCAGCTGAGGGTGTGAGTACTCTGCTATTCGACAGTTATAAGTTCGTATTTCCTTGTTTTCCCGCTTACATTTGATCGCTATAGTCACCATAGCGGCTAAAAGCATTATAGATATGATGCTTAGAGTCACAATTAGAGGCAAAGACATGTCCCAGTTCTGTCTGTCCGTAACGTGAGGGGCCCCGCCAGAGAGGGGTCCATTGGAAGCTTTGATTATTAGCCTCGCCGCGGCTGTGAGCGTGGGCCTGCCGTGGTCCGACACACGGATGATAAGCTCCACATTGGGGCTCACGTCCTCCCAGAATTGGTGGGCTGTCCGCACCTCCCCCGTCACTGGGTCGATCTCAAAAAGATTTTCCTCATTACCATCCGAAATCTCATATGTGAGTCTTCCGCTCTCCCCATAATCATTATCCACCGCTCTGACCGTAGTGACAATGTAGCCGACGCCAACGTTACGAGGGACGTGGATCTCGGCTGTGTCATTCAAAAGGAGAGGAAGAACTATAACTGGTATGTTGTCATTCACATCCAAAACACTGATGCGCACTGTTGCGTTGCTCTCGAGATGCGGAGAGCCTGCATCTTTAGCCAGAACCTTGAAATCAAAATACTTAATTTGCTCATAATTGAAGGATCTCACTGCATATATAGCTCCATTGGCTGCATTCACATTGACATACGTGTTAACATCTCCACCGCTCACATTAGAGTTTATTATGCTGTAGTAAACAGTCCCATTTTGCCCTAAATCCGGGTCATGGGCGAGAACTGAACCGAGGAACTCCCCAGGTATGTTGTTTTCAGGTATTTGCAGCAGGTAAACAGACTTGGTGAAGCGAGGAACATTGTCATTTTCATCTAAGATCTTCACTGTAAAAGACTTGGTTGAATTCAAAGGAGGGAGCCCGTTGTCCTTAGCAACTATTGTGACATTATACTCATCCTGCATCTCTCTATCCAGAGGTCTGTCTGTCACCACTGTGTAGAAGTTATCATAGTTTTCTTCGAGTTTAAAGGGGACGTTGCCAAGCACTCTGCACTGGAGTTGGCCATTCCTGCCCGAGTCTTTGTCAGTAACTCTAACCAGTGCAATGACGGTGCCTGGAGGAGCTGCTTCACTGATGGCCCCTTGCCGCACAGACACAAAGCCTATAGATGGCCAGTTATCATTCCTGTCAAGCACTTTTACAGTGACTTTACAATGACCTGGGATTGGATTGGGACCTAGGTCTTTCGCCTGTACGTCAATCTCAATCACTGGACTCTCTTCATAGTCAATTTCACCCTGTATCTTTATGACTCCTGTCCTGGAGTCTATGGAGAACAGCTCCCGGATCCTCTCTGGGGCATAGCCACTAAAAGAATACACCACTTGTCCATTGTTGCCCTCGTCAGGGTCAGTAGCGTTTAAATCAATCAACACTTTGCCTGGGGGTGAATTTTCAGGGATTTCGACCACATAGGAGGGCTGGTCAAACACGGGGCTGTTGTCATTGGAGTCGATAACTTTTACATTTATTTGCATGGTGCCTGATCTGGGATACTCCCCACCATCGGTAGCAGACAGAATAAGGGTATGGTGGCTTCGCTCCTCTCGGTCTAGTGGCCTTTGAATCACTAATTCAGGAAATTTGGTGCCGTCCCCGCGGGATTTTACCTCCAAGGAGAAGAGATTGTAGTCATCACGTGTTATTTGATAGGTTTTCAGTCCGTTCTCCCCTGCATCTGGGTCGTGCGCGCTTGTGAGTGGAAAACGTGTCCCCGGCACAGCGTTTTCAGAAATATCAATATCAATCTGATCCGAGGGGAAAGTTGGGGAGTTGTCGTTGATGTCCTGAATGTCTATTTTGATCATGCATATCTCTTTGTCATTTGCAAACACCTCCATGGACAGCTGGCACTTAGGATTCCTCTTGCACAATGTCTCCCGATCAATGCGTTGCTTTGTGTAGAGCAGTCCACTCTGAGGGTCCACGTCGATGAGATGAGGTGCAGAGTTCTCCAGCACCCTAAAGTTGGCTTTCTTCCCCTGACCTCCCTGCCCTGTCTGCTCCAGTCCCAGCCTGGCATCTTTGGCTATGTTCCCAATCACTGTTCCAGGTCCCTGCTCTTCTGGGACCGAGTAATTCAAGTTTTTTAATGTCAGGGCTTGAGCCCACAGGAGAAGGAAAAAGAAAATAGAAAGATACATCCCCACGGTGTAAAAGCACTAACAGTCTGTGTTTATTCGTGTCGTGACCTGTTGATGTCTCCTTGTGATTTTGGGTAACTCAGGTTCATATAAATAGTTCTGTTCATTATCCGAGGACTTGGCATTTGTCTTTGTGGATTGTCTTTGCTGCGTCTCTCTCCTCCAGCAATCTGTGGTGCTGAAGACCTAATTTATATTCAGCTGGGTGCTCCGACTCATCTGAGCAATAATCGCGATCCAGGCTCCAAACAGAATAGTCATTGTCAACGTTCACTTACACCACCTACAGGGGAAGAGCACAGGGGGGAGGGAGAGGATGTATTTAGTTAATGCATGTATGCCATTTACTTGCTCAAATATAAAAACTGCAATATTAGCCGCGGTGCCAGCGAGAAACCAGATCTACCGCTGAGCCCAAATGAAACACGGCTCATGTGTAATTCATCTCCACAATTATGGGGGGAGCTTGTCAATTAGTTAACCTTGGGAAGACACTGTGCGCTGCCTGATGCATGGGGAAATAATTATTCGCCTTACAACGTGCAATATGATAAACAGAGACATAAAATGCACTTTCCTTTTTCTTCGCTCTCTCAAATGTGCCACAAATGACCTGACCCGAGTGGGATAACGATCCGATCACACATGATGCTGACTGCAACTGGAAGGGAGGAACTTTAATAATAGGCTAACAAAACAAGTGGAGGTGGCCTATTGTGCTGGATATTTGAATAACTGTGTATAAAATGAGCTTCTTACACGCATTAACAAATCCGCCTAATCCGGATTTTTAAAATGAGCCTTATAAAAATTCAGAAAATGAGCTGCCAACATCTCAGCACAGCCGTGTAATTCTCTCCTCTGCCTCCTTTCTGTCTCTCACTGTGATATTCAGCGGTGGTTGGAAAAAGCTGTTGCACCCATATGCATGAGGGATTGGGGAGATTGTAAAAATGACACAAATAGAAAATCTAACATTAAATAATGCAACTTACCACATCAAAGGAGGAAATCCAGGCGCGGAAAAACGGTGTGTGAACAGTCACTGAGCTCCAGTGTGGATTCAAGGAGAGTTTCATCTCCTGTAACCACTTTCTGTAGAGGTACCACCCGTATCCCTCTCCGCAGGTGAACGGGGGAAGCCACACGCCTCCCACAGCACACACAGGCTACAGAGCAGCGCAGCGAAAATGGAAAAAAGTGCTCCAGAAAAGTATGACTGTAATGTCAATGAGCTGAAGTCCTCTCCGCTGTCTGATTAGGATGCAGCGGCTTGCCTTGAGCCCGCAGTGACTCACCGCTGTTCAGAAAAGGAAACTGTTCACAGAGAACACGGCGTGAAGAAGAAAAAGCGTGAAAATCCAGTAAGGTTAATCCAAAGTATTGTGGTAGATAGCGGTCAAGGCTTTTTACGCGTGCGTAACAGCGCTGACAGACAGAATCCGGAATAGTGGCATTTTGTCCTTGTCCGCTGTCCTCTTCCTTCAAAGTCCATACACAGAGCATAAGAGCGAAAAGAGCTGAAAATGTGACCATCAACGAGCCCGCGTCCAGCCACGAGTCCGTTTGAAGGTGTCAGAGAAAAAGCGAGAATAAATACGCACAGTTGGGTTATTGGGTATTTCCAACACGTAAAGTCGCCCTAAGCACACGGAGCGCTTCCTCTCACTGACTGAACTCCGGACACCGCATGGTGCATTAAACATTGTCGCTGCTCCTCCGGCAGCCAATAGATTTGAAGAGGTGGGAAGAGAAGGAGGGATTCAAAAGGCGCTCTGGGTACAGACTACAAATGATTGGTGGCCCCCAGTTCACCGGTAGCGCATCTGTGTTTTTTCAAATATCACGCTCGTCCTTGTTGTTTACAATAAAGGAAATCGTGCGTTGGACACGGTTTAGAAAAGAGGCACCGGCGCACGAGGCTTCAAATTCAGCTAAGTAATCCATCAACAAGACAAGGGCGGAGGAAATTGTTATTTTCGCGCAGGCCACAGTTCTGTACCGTTAATAATTGTGTAATAGGTGCAGAGTATACAGGAAATGCCTAATCATTTCTGTGTTTATTATTAGATTTACATATAGATTGAATTATTGAAATATATAGAACATGAGATAAGAGGCTGTTTGTAAGATAAATATAAAAATAATGAAAATTCATGTAGAAAATGTGAAGTTCATGCATTTTTTCTGTTTTTAAAGGAACAAAGAGATTGAATAAAAACACCTATAGGTCAATTTGCATATTTTACCTGCTGTGACAAAAAATTTATATGGTGATACTTATGGCATGAAAGAATAAAACCCTTGACAGAAACAGCTATCTATTATATCTACTTGTATATCTATATATATATATATATATACAAAAAACAACCTATGGAGCTTCTTAGAATTCATTTTGAATGTCAGCGGTAGTGTGCAATAATGGGAGTTTCTGTGCAATAGTGTCTGAGGCATTCTGTTTTATCAGACTTCAATAGGCACACAGCAGTTAGTTTGTGTGCGAGGACAGTAAACATGGACACAGCTAAACAATGGAAGAATGAAACACAAAGAGAATCATATCAACAAAGAGTCAAACTTATGGCAACAATAATACTTTCATAATGTTTAAAAGATTTATAGGATAGTGCAGTGGTGACTCAACAAAAACACAAAGAAAAGATATGCTATAAAATTACTAAATCGACTTATTATTCAATATATTATAGCTGGAACAGTATATTTTGAGACGTAGTATTTATTCCGGGAACATGTTCTTTGTTAAAGTCTGAAGAATTTGGGTATTTTTGTTATAATACGATTTGAGCTGTTTATTGCGAATAATGAGCTAATTATTGGTTCATTATATTATTTATTTGTTGCAGCTCAGGCCTTTCAATGAGCCTCTCTATTTAAAAAATGCTTTACTGAGAATATCTTACATTATTGTCATTGTGTTAGTGGCATAAAGTAGTTTCGGTATTATCGTTTGTAGCAGTATGTCTCTGTAGCAATACATTGTGCCTCAAAATGTGTCTACGTGCATCTCTAGCCTGTTTTTGAACCGTCAACAGTGTGTTTTCATTGAACTAGGCCTGTCACCATAATTACTATATCGTACTTATTGTTCACTACATGAAGGCTGGAACAGTATTTTGGGGGGGGGGGGGGTCATTATATTTATTGCGTGTACATTTTCTTGCCACTGCTGGGAAATTTGTGGTTATTTTTTGGCAATACGATAATAGTATTTTAGCCTGATTCTGAACCTGACCTGACTTTTTTTTCATTTAACCAGTCACTGCTATTTGGTTGTGACATATGCAGTGTGCCTCTAACAGGGCTAACTGGTATATTAAGCTTTTCCCAAATCCCGTAGAAAGAAGGACAATAACATCTTTCCCCTTGATAAAATTCACCAAACATTCTCTTTGTTCCGGCTTTAAATCCTCGATCTCGGGAATCGTTGACAACACAGAATGTACGGCTCTTCGCTGATTGGCTGGTGCCCGGACTCGCACTTCCAGGGTTTCTGTGAATTGTCTAGTTTATTCCGATTCCTGACCTAGTCGCTGGACAGAAATGAAGTTAAGCGGAGGCACTAGGTAGCGCCAGCCTGGCTAATAGTATATGTACAGGAAGAACACAATTTTTTGGGGGGGTATTTTGGGCAATAAAAACAATAAATTGAATGCAGAACAGATTTTTGCAAAACATTACATACTGCACCTTTGAGCCTGGTACTAGGAAATTCAAATGTGTGAAGCTGTAAAAGTGCATATAAATATATTTCATTACCATTTGATATTTTTAGCAATATAATAAGATTTGAGCCATAGGAGGTTGAATACATAACGTATATGAGTCATTACAGCTGCAAATTAAGTGTTTCAAGGTAAATGGCCACATTTTTATATAGAGCCTTTCCATCTTCAAGGCCCTTACATCAAGGAACCACTCATCCATTCACACATACATTCATACACTAGTGTACATAGGCGCTGAGGATGAGGTGGGTTAAGTGTCTTGCCCAGGGACACAATGACATCTGTGGGAGCTGGAATCGCGCCGCCAACCTGTGGGTCAGCAGATCATACCGCTAAACCAACTCAGCTACTGTCACCCATACTGGTATTTACTAGTAATTGTTGCAGCTCATGCTTTTTTTAAACAATATTTTAATTAAATCTGCTCTTGGGTTACTGTGTCAGTGGCATAAATTAGCTCCAATATTATCGTTTATCATTTTTATTGTGAAAGACCTAAATAGAACCTTCAGTGTTTTGAGTTAAACACCATTTGCAGCTGTTGCCCTTAAATCTCAAAGGGACAGATTACCGTCTACATTCAATACGTAACAGTAAATACATTCATATTAGTATGCAAGCAATCATATGTATAGACAACATGTCATTCACATCACCTCTCTCCATCCCCGGAGGCAGACCAAATGAATATTCAAAACCCAGATCAAAAGTCGGTCTTCCTGTACACACACAAGCCCTTTGAGTACGTCTATGGCATTCGCTTATAGATCATGACTCAAAGAGAAGTATCGCATTACAATCAGCAGGATACATGTTGTCACGCTGTCACTATTGTTTCCGTGTATTTGTACTACGATTTCAGCGTGTCAGCTTTGTCCTGGATAAACTTGGGTCTCCACCTCTCCCCTCGCTCCCCCTGACCTTTCCTCCTGACAGCGGCCGGCTCATTATTAAACAGGAGCTTTGATGTACTAATGCCAAGATGCTGATAACTGATGAAGGGAAATGCCATATCACTGTCCTCCTGGATGTCACCGGTGTGTGTCTGCTCAAAACAAAGGCCTAGTAGGTCACTGTGTTTGCTGCGGCGGATATCGGTGTCCAAATATCAGTTCAGTGGATATCCTAGTTGGGCGTATAAATTGATGTAACAAGACTATTTACTGGTCATGACTGGCTCAGAATTATTATTATTATGTATACAAAGTTGTTCTGTAGTTACTTGAGAGATCAGTAACAGCTATATAACACATTTGGATCAGTTTAAAGGAAATAAATGCTGTTTCCAGTCTCTGCACAGGTATCAGTTGGTATTAGGTATTGGCAAATTTGGTATCAGAACTGAGAAACATGGGTGAATTACCAAGTGCCAGCCTTAAATTACCCATAGGGCGCCTCCAACCCCCATCAAAAAACGCCCTATGCACTAATCCACTCCACCGCAGGGCACGCAAACACACACGGAGCGGACAGCGGAAAACACCCACAGCCACGCTCATCACTCCACAAGGACGATAAATGGAACGGAAGAACGAACCGAAAAAGCCAGTGCAATGTGCCACTTCTAGACACAACTGAACAACTGAATCACTGCGAACACGCCAACAATCCAGCGGTCCCAGACAGCACCCTCCCTACACGCCACAACTGAACAAAGCCGAGAGTCACCGTGAACGCGCCAAACGAAGTCCCACTGACTCATCCAACTGCTGTGTTTCGTTTAATGCGCCTTGTTGTCCGGTGCGGTTTATATGTGAAAAAAGTTGGAAAATAGACCATTCAATGACAGTGCGCCTTAAAATCTATAGCGCCCTATAGTGTGGAAAATATGGCACTCAAATAGCAAATAATGTATATAGTAAGTAAACACAAAACAGACACTAAGCCAGAGATAGAATTAAAGATCCAAGCCAGAACTACAAAACCTAACCCAGGACTATAGGGGTGCATTTACACTTACCGTGACTAATGGATATTGACTCTTTAGTCCTGATGTGATTTGGGGCAATACATATAAGACAAATTCAATCTTTACCTTACAAAAAAGGCAATCACATTATCATCTTATAATAATGAATCAGTCAGTGTGTTATTTATAAATCTTCAAACTCTGAAATTTTACAATTTAGTCAACCTTTACACTTTGAAAATCATGTTCAAAGTAAACAACAATCTCTTGTCAAAATCATCAGAGAATATGCTCAAAATCCAAAATAGTCAATATGAGCTCAGAGGTATAGCCATGTTTATCAAAAAGAAAATCAGAGCAAACATGAAATTTTGTAAATCTGTTAAAGGGGTGGAGCTCTGGAACATTTGTACAGAAAACCTAAAATTGTGCACCACTCTCTTCCATTTTATAAAGAAGTTTAAATGTTTAACTCTGAAGGTTTGAATTATGAGACTTAGTTTGTCCTATAGTACTTTGTTGTTCCTCTTGAATATAAACTGGTGTCAAGATGACACTCTGACAAAAGAATAAAGGGCAAAGGCAGAATAAGCTCAAGCTTCAGACTACACTTTTTCGGTCTGTGTATGTTAAATATGACTGTGAAATAATGTCACAATATAACTCCGACCGAAATAAATTAATCAACCAATGTAGATTTGATTTAGTCCAGCTCCTGCCCTGTTTCAGTCCTGGTCCCATTTTAGTTCCAATTAAGCTGTGCAGTGTGACTTGCGGTTTTCTATAAGCACGATATTGCCAACAGTTACAAAGGTATGTGCTCTCCATTAAGAATAAATTGTAAAAACCACTGGACTAATGCACATGGAAAAAATTTTACTTTCAAGGGAATTATTTGGGTTTGTAATAACATAATTGTTTCATAACCACCATAAATTATGATATACCAAAATGTTATAATCTGTGGTAAACTGTGACTCATTAGTTGTTCAGAATCAGAGTGACTTACCCTCAAATTGAAATGACAAGTAAGATTTTAAAATATACATTTTAAAATATACATTTCAAACCTGGGCATTCTACAGCTCTGGGCCACATACAGCTCTTTGGTTGACTGTGACTGGCCCATTTAAGCTCATTTGTAATTGCAAAATAAACATATTTTATAATTTTACCTCATGCATGGACTAAAGCTGCATTGCTTTTATTTTAGAGGTGTTTTTTTCTTGACATTTTTGAAAGACAGCCTCACTTTTTCATTGCTTAGTCATAACATAAACTTCTAGTCTAGTCTTACCAGCTCGTCAAAACAATGCTATTCACTGCTTTTGATAAAGAAATACAATTAATATTATGCAGAATTTGGCCAGGCCCTCCACAATATTTTCTGTTTCTCATGTGGCCCAATGAAAAAAAAATAATTGCGCACCCCTGATACATTTAGTTATAGTCATAGCCACTACCTTTACAAACTCCAGCAGTAATATTTGAAGAGATTTATTCCAGTCTAAAAATACCTCACGTTCAGATTATGAGTCATTGTGGTGTCTTGAGGGAATGCGATGCCATCTCTCTAGTGTTGCTTTTTAATCCTCTCCTCACGTTTTACATGTTTTGCCACTTCAGATTAGCACTCCAAACATAGACAGCGTGTTCGACGATCGTATGTATGCAGTCCTACTAAGATAATATTGTTTGTTATTTTAAAAAAGTTCTCACTAAAATCATCTTTATTACATTCTTTCACTATCCTAATTTTACTAAAATATAGCAGCACTATGTTTTTTTTTTTTTTTTTTTTCTGTGAGCGTTGTCACCTTCTTGTCTCCATGGAGATGTTGTTGCTTTGCCTGGAAGTTCCACAGTACGACTTTAAACGTCCTATATTAAGCAAAATTGACTCTTGTGAGCTTTGTTATAGTGTCGTTACCTCCTCAAAAACATACCTGGAGTTGTGTTTTGTTTCATTCACACATGTTAATCCTTTGTTATTGATCTGTCTACATCTCCAAACCTCAAAATGCTCGATGCCACCTTGTGATATCATCAAGTTTACCTTTTATTCAGTAAAGTTTGGAAATGCCAGGGCTGATATTATCCAAATGATTCTAATGAAGGTGTATGAAGTTTAAAAAACATAGTGGAGCACTTCCTGTAGTGCTCTAGCCAGGCTGGCACCACCTATTGCCTCCTCTCAATTTCATTTCTCTCCAGCGACTAAGTCAGGAATTGGAATACACTAGACGGTTCGCAAAAACTTCGGAAGTGCGAGTCCGGGCACCAGCCAACCAGCGAAGAGTCATACATTCTGTGTTGTCAACGATTCCCGAGATCGAGGATTTAAAGCCGGAACAAAGTGAATGTTTGGTGAATTTTATCAAGGGGAAAGACGTTATTGCCCTTCTTCCTACGGCATTTGGGAAAAGCTTAATATACCAGTTAGCCCTATAGTGGCACATTACATACGTCATGACCAAAGAGCAGCGATTGATTTAATGAAAAAGTACCGGCCTACCATTGAGCGAACAAATTCTAATGCTGCGGGGTCAGATGGTTTCCACAAAGTGAAACCGGCTGATGAATCAGGCTAATAGTGCTCCTCATCAGAAGTAAAAGTTGTGTTGTGGAGTTGTGTTTTGTGAAAAAAACAAACAAAAACAAAACAAAAAAAACTCATAACTCATAACTCCAGGTATGTTTGTGATGAGGAAACATTACAATATGGATCAGAAAATGGCATAAAATGGGCCCTTTAAAAGCATCTATCTCCATGGAATCAAGCACCATTACAGGTCAGATCTGTGCAGAGGCGAGCCTGGTTCACAGTAAGAACACATGTTTTCTGGATAGTTTCAGAAATAAAAACAATAGACTGAATGCAAGATGGATAAATTACATATTGCACCTTTGAGACTGGTATGAGGAAAATCAAGTGTGGTGTGAAGTCACAAAAATATGCATGAATTTATATCCTGTTTCCATTTGGGATCTTCGGTAATTTATTGTAAACAGCAACACAATATTGATTGAAAATAGAGGCAATTAATTACAAGCAATTTTATTTTATTCATCATTGTAGAACAACAACTCACATTCATTTGCACCATGAAGAAACCTCATATTAACTTTTTGGAGTGATAAATAGATCTGTTCTTACTTGAAGGCTTTAAAACATCTTGGCAAATGCATCTTATTTATTTATTTATTTTTTTTAAATATGACTCATAAGAACTGTCAGACGTTTTACTTATTGCTTCTCAAAAACACTTAGACCATAAATGTCTGGGGTGGCGGGGAAGGGCCTGATTCTGTATTCGAGAGGGGGTCAGTCCTGCTTCGGAAACTATTTATCAGTGAAGCTTGTTTTGTTTTTTATGCATTTTAAACTGGGAAGGAGACGCTACATTCCTGCTAAACAAGCCAGGCCAGTGAAGAGGCATATGTGCATAATTAGCTTCAGGCGATGCCACTCTTGTCAGCTTTTCTTGTTTTCTTTTTAGTATAAAGTGTGACTGAAATTCTACTGTCAGCATTTTTCACATCATTTCCCTTTAAATCCCCAGAGAATCTTCTGTAATTTCCCACAATGCATTTCAAAATTTCATGCATTCAAACTGAAATGTCACCTCGGTTGCTGGAGATAAAGAGGACCATTAGCGCCTTTCTTCATTAGCCCAATTAAAAGGCCTTTGGGAAAAAGCATTTTTGGAAGAGGTGAACTTCTTTATTAAAACCAATTTCATGAATTAAATTTGACTTTAATGAAACTGGCCTTTCTGCGGGCGGAAACAACATTTTATCATGTTTTGTTCTCAAACTGGAGGAGTAAAGAGCACTGACAATTTAAATTTTAAATGTGCATCATGTAACTTTTCTTGTTTGGCTGGAATATTCCACAGTATGACATTAAACTTGTTTTTCTTTATAGAGACAAGCAGGTGCCTCACAAAGTAAACTTACTGGTTAGCTCTATGGAGAGGAGACCAACTCACAGTAAGAATGTTTTTGTTTTGTTTTTAATTTGCAGCAATACTGATTGAATAAAACCAAACCTGACAAGTTTAATGCTGTGGAAAATTCCAGACAAAGCAAAAGCATCTCCATGGAGACAAGCAGGTGGCTAGATAGTACATAATTCCCATTTAAGGTTAAGGTCAGTCTCTGTGAAATGAATGTTGGTCAGTCGGTGTAGGCTCTATGTCCCCAACATGTATGTTTGGATCATTTATCGTTTTAGATCAATAATGACATACAGTCCCCCTGTCATGAACCTGTTTGCTTCAGTGTTTTTGTCCATAAAATAATGAAATAGTCTTTTTCTTGTCTAAAAATGTATTGATCAGAAGAAATGAATCGGATGTGTGATATGCATGTGTGAATGTATACATATGTGTATATACGTATGTGTAATGTCATTGTAATGTATTGTTATTGTGTTTGTCATGATTGTATATTTGTATGTTCTACGTTTTGGTTTTATTTTTCTAATATCTTAGCATAAATAAATAAATAATCATACATGAATTGGCACTTCTATTTCCAAAACTTAATAGAATATTAATTATTCATTGTGAGCTAAGTTATCTGACCGTTCCGTGGAGAAATCAGACAACAGGCTTCTCAGATAACCCCTGCATGCTTAAAGATCCTATATTACACAAAACAGATTCTTCTGAGCTTTAAGCCATGTTATATTGTTGTTATCTCCTCAAACAGACCTGGAGTTGTGTTTTGTTTCATTCACACATGTTTAACACACAAACCCTGCATATTTACACTGAGTTCTTCTCTCAAACTTCAAATCCTCTGTGATGTTATGTGGTAATTTTGTGTTTTTAAACTCCATACACCTTCGCTAGAATCATTTGGACAATTTCAACCTTGGAATTACCAAAAAAGTAAAACTTCCCTATTAACTTGAAAACCATAGCTTTTTGAGCTTCGTAGATGTAAACAAACTGTAACAATAAAGTGTTACTCAGACGTGTGTGAATGAAACAAAACACGACTCCAGGTATAAGTCCAATGAGGTTCATTTGGTCTTCCGATAATTAATGTTATTATTATTTTTTTTTTTCAGACCAAGAGTTTGTTTTCGTGTCTGACACTTTCAAATGCTCACTAGCGGCATCACGTGACCACTCTGAGGAAGACCGCTGGTGAGCAAACTACGAAAACAAACTCTTGGTCTGAAAAAATAACTTAATAACATACAACTCCAGGTCTGTTTGTGCTACAGAAACAACATTATAACAGATCAGAAAATACAGTAACATGGACCCTTTTGACATACATATTAGTGACGCAGTTTGCAATACATTTTCTTAATCTGAGTCTGAGTCTGAGTCTTCATCTTCTGGGGCACAGCAGCGTCTGATGAGTAAAAGTCCAGCGCAGCACTTTTTTAAACTAGTTGGAGCCGAGAAGAACAGATGGGTGATGGTCACAGTTAATGCAATCGCCTCTGATCAAGCTTGCTGTTATGTATGTTGCTGTATCATCTGATGTTAATATTCAAAGTCCTATCACGGCCACAGTGTGCTGGCAAAATTTCATTGTAGCTTCGTGTTACACAGTGAGGGAGAGACTGCTTGACGATAATGAAAAAGTCTTTGGAAGTTGGAGCATGTGCACAATAAGAAGAGTATCACAGGTGAAGGTGAAGGTCCATAATAACAACCACCACAAGGCAGATTACAGTTCGTGTCAGTTCAAGCTTGGACCAGAGGGAGGCAGTACATGTGGAAGGGCATCTGGCATTTATTTATTTATGTGACAAATGAATAAAGAAATTGCGCATGGGGATAAGGAGTTGAAGAGTGCAGTACCTTAAACGACCACATGTGGCCAGTCACCCGGTGTTCATGAGCTGCTACAAGCTTGGTTCAAATTAGATACCCACATTTGACACACTTTTTGAATCATTTTTGGCATTAATGTGTGTATTAGTAACCATCATTTCCACAAAAACATGAGCATATAATGAAATAAAACTTAATATCTTAATTAATATCTTGCACAGTGCCTTTTAGCTGCACCACAAACTCTACAATTTTGAGTTTCATCTGAGAAGAAATGTATCACTTTTTAAATTTTGTATGTTTTCGTGTGTGCTTACACTACTGGTCAAAAGTTTTAGAACACCACACTTTTTCCATTTTTTTTACTGCTTATTGTGTTATTGCAGTCTGAAATGAAAGCATAGAATAAATAAGCATTTTGAGTTGAAAAATAAATCATGGAATCAAAATATATTCTAAACTTTTGACTGATGAGAGTGTCCACCTTTGGCAGATCTAACAGCTGAGCACACTCGTGGCTCATTCTTTTTACAATAGAAATCAAATATTCTTCAGAAAGTTCTTCCCAAGTCTGTTGCAGAAGTTTCCATAAATGTGCAGCACTTATAGGTTGCTTGTCTTTCACTCTTCTGTCCAGTTCATCCCAAACCAGCTCAATGGGGCTTAAATCTGGAGACTGTGCCGGCCACTCCATGTTTTCAAGGTTACCATCGTGGTGTTTTTTCCTCAGGTAGTTTTGGCAGAGCTTGGACTTGTGTTTTGTTATCTTTTATCTTTTTTAACCTCTGGCTGTTCAGTAGCTATCTTTGTGCCATTTCAAGCTCTTCACTGGACTTGCACAATTGGATTAAACAACTGGAAAAATTAGGGTGTTCTAAAACTTTTGACCGGTAGTGGTCACAAATTAAAAGTCCTATATTATACAAAATTGATTCTTGTGAGCTTTAACCCATGTTATAATGTTGTTACCTACCCAGGAGTTGTGTTATGTTGAAAACAAACTCTTTATTATTAGTCTGTCTTCATCTCCAAATCTCAAAATTCTCTGCTCCATCATGAAGCGGTGGTTTCTAACGTTAGCAGCTACTTTTTATCTTTTGTTCAGTTGAGATTGACTGAAAGCATCCAAATAATTCTAGTAAAGGTGTATAGAGTTTAAAAGCACAGTGGAGTATTTCCTGTATTCCCACATATCACAAGTTGGAACAGAGTGTTGTCTGTTTAAGAGAAGAGCTCAATAAGAGAAGAACTCAAGGTAAATATGCAGGATTTGTGTCAAGCATGTCAATAAAACAAAACTCCAGGTATCTTTCTGATAAGGAAGCAACATTATAAGGCCCCATCCACACTAGTACGTATTCAAGTCGTTTTCACTGCTGATGCAGTGTTCGTCCACACTAATCTGATGGAAAACGGCTCCAGAGACAGAACAATCTAATGCCACCAGCTCCCACGAATTCATCTGAGTATGGATCTGATCGGGCACCGTGTGGACGCCTGAAAACGCTGATACGCTGACGTAGGAGCTCTACGTCTGACTTGTGCCTTCCTGATTCACTGGGTTCATGACATTGGTCATGTGACACTATTGCGGAAAACAGTTTAAACAAATTATAGACAAACATAAAACAGTGTAGATAGAACTACTTAGTACATGTCCACAAAAAGACTTTTTTTATGCTTGCCATCTTCCTGAGCTCAAAATTGGCTACTGCAACTTACTAGCGTTTCAGGCGGTTTCACGGTAAAGGATGAAGTAGGTCTATAGGTCTAGGCGTATGACCTGTAGACGTATAATCTCTGAAAAGTTTAACATGAACCATCTCCAATGCAATGAGAAGCACAGAACAGACTCACCATTAGCAGAACATCCCTCTGTCACAGAAAGAACACATATAATCCACTGAGTCGTGTCCTTTTTAAATCTGAAAGAAACTGAACTGCATCAACGCACAAGGAGTGAATTGTTTTTGAGCGCTTAGTTTATGTAAATGAGCCATGTGGTTTTAAGTTTTGTTTCTGTAAAATGTAAACAAATATGCTCAAAGCTGTGGGGATAGGGAAGGCTTGCAGACACAGAAATGACGTGTCTGGACGCAGATCATTTCTATACAGTGATACGGTGATTCATTTTAGTGTAGATCAGTAAATAGCATAATTTAGTCTCCGTCCCCTCTCCTCACATTTTGTATATAGCCCCAAAAAGCTAAAAGTTCAGACAATCTTGCACATACTTTTACCAAATACCTTTTTTTTGTATCATACTGTACTCTGTAATATACTGTATTAGCTGGATCTGTTGTTACCTTGTGTCCAAGCGTTCATTATCACTTCTGTCTGATTGTTTGTGCTTATCGGTACAGTCCAATGTTTCAGAGAATTTAATTAATTTGTTACAGTGGAGATAGAGGATCTTATTTCTGAGTCCGGAGAAGGATTAACAGGTAATTGTGTACGAGGTTCTCTCCCCATTTGCTCCCAGTCGCCTCCGCTCTGACCTAAATAAAGATAAGCAGCAATTGCCTTACAACTTGTGTGCAAATGGACTCTGGGACAAAACTGGATCTTGTTCACAATCTTTTAATATGAGAAAAGGCTTTTGCTGGGATAATCCATAATCTCTATTCTTCAAACAGACAATGAAACGCACTTGAGCCTCTCGCCGTGTCCAGTTTAATATCCTGAAGAGTGACAACTTCATCCACAGCTCACAAAGTTATTATTAGTGCCAGCGTGGAAAATGAAAATATGAAATGAGCAGCGCAAATGTGTTTACTTTGTTGGGAAAATTATGTTTGTTTAGTCGGCCTTTTATTGGGAAGAAGTTATATTACAGTAGTTAAAAGTTCTATATTATGCAAAATTGACTCTGGTAAGATAATGTTGTGTTTTGTTTCATTCACACATTTTTGCGTAAACCTTTATTATATGTTTGTCCTCATCTCCAAAACACAAAATGCTCTGTTCCACCTTGTGATGTCGTCAAGTGGTAGTTTTCAAGTTAATAGCCACCTTTTACCTTTGGTTCTTGGCAATTCCCTGGCTGAAATCATTCAAATGATTCTAGTGAAGGTGTATGGGATTTAAAAACACAGTGGAAATCTTCCTCTATTACCACATGACATCACAAGGTGGAACAAAGTATTTTCTGTTTGAGAGAAGAACTCATGAAGGAGATTGACACGAAACAGGAGATGACGATGGTGAAAATAATATTAGTTTAAGTATAGGGACTAAAAATATTTAGTTAAAAATGGGAGAGAAAAAAACGGAAGAAAGAGAGAAAGACAAAAGGAATTTCAGTTATAAATTGGCCAAAATATATCAATGTAACGAGGTCAAGCGGTGTGTTTATGCTGCACTACCACATTATTTTTATTTATTTTACCAAATTTGTGTCTGTGTGAGGTTGTGGGGTATTTTTTGTTGTTTTGTTGTGGGTGTTGCTTTATGTTTTTGTGTTTTGTTTTAATGTTGATTATTGTATTTTGTTAAATGTTATATTCTGTTGTCCTTAATTAAAAAAATGTAATAAAATGCACGAAACAAGTATGTTTTTGACGAGGAAACATTATAAAGTAAATCAGAAAACAGTGTAATTAAGCCTCTTCCATAGTATGATACGGTTTCTTTTTCACATTGACTTTGTTACAGTTTAGAAATCCAAGAATGTTCATGTTTTCTCAGATACAGTTCAGACATTTTAAGAACAAACTTTTTTTTATCGTATATTTTACTTTTTCAGTAATATTATTTGGAGTCGATGACATTCTACAACCACTGGGAATTTATGACTTGGCCACTTGCTCGCTACTCGCCAAATGTAACTTGGCATCACTGCTGCGCCTGTGTGTTTGCCAATCTAAAAAAACTTCTGACTGTAACATTGCAAATTATTCAAATTTTATCTAAAATAAAAATCAAATATTGGAGTTCTGGGGGAGTTCTACATGTATGTGTAAAGGTGGAATACACACAAATTATGATAATGACATAAAGTACACGTTAGGAAACAGAGCCAAATTATTTTTAAGATTGCTCAAAAAAAAACTCAACAAAAAATACAAAATGGATTTAAGCAGGGCATTTCCATCAGCCTGTCATCATGGTCTTTTTTAGGTGTTTGATTTTCAACCAAAACTGAGGGTTACAAACTGAAAACTGTTGACTAGTGCTAACTATCTTGTGTAATTTTACTTGAAAGGACTTTAACAACACAAATGCACTCAACTGTGGTAATTCTAACTAAGTCAGTTCATTCTTGTCAGGTTATGTTAAAATAAAAATCCAATTAACGTCTAACAAAGCCTCAGACAGAGAAGTGCTTGCAGTTATTAAGTAAAGTATCAATACCCCCAAACAGAACTTTACGAAAACTTTACAAATCAGACCAATGTCCACTGACCTCACATGGACTGAACCAGATATGCTAAATACTCTGCTGCCAGTTCTCTTATGAGCTTGTTTTCGATGTAAAGAAAAGGTCTGGGAGATGGCGTTTTCAGCTGCAGTAAGTGGGTTTTCTCGCTCTCTCTCACTCTCAGCTCAAATCCTGCAAAATCTCCTAAACAAAACAGCTTTCTCCACTCGCTCCAGTGCTGTGAGGACGAGAGAGAGGCCCAGATTTAGGCCGTATCATGGAGGAATTATGTGGGAGAAACATGGAAGTCTGGTGAAAGATTGGACAGTTTGCTCACGGAAAACTCTTCAAGTGGAAAAACAACATTTTCTTTACTCTGCTCTGGTGGGTAAGGGCCTTGTGGTATCAAGCTTCACAGTTAAAGGTGCACTGTGTAACTTTTTTGGTTGGGATCTGCCACCTTCTTGTCTCCTGGATTTGTTATTGCTTTGCCTGTTCCACAGTTACATATTGAGGACAAGCAGATCTGTGGAAAGGCAGCAACGCTCACTGTAAGAAGGCATATTTTTCCAGATATTTTTGCATGAAACTGCTGTAATTGAACAAATGCAAGATTAATAAGTTCATTGCCATACTGTGAAATATTTCAGACAAAGCAGTGACACCTCTATGGAGACAAGCACTTGGCAGATTTTAATTCACATTCCCTGTTTGAAACTGCAGGATTGACATCATGGGAACTTAAGTTTTGTTCTCATAAAGAAGTCAGAGCCATATGAATAGAGTCTATATAAATTATAGTGCCTCCAATGTGACAAATATCAGCCAACTTGTTTAATATCCTTTCTGTTTCTCTGCAGAGAAAATCGAGCTTGATTCATCAGCCGGTTTGACTCCGTGGAAACTGTCTGACCTCGCAGCATTAGGATTCGCTCACTTGAAGGTAGGCGTGTACTTTTTTTGTTTAACCAATCGCTGCTATTTGGTGTTGACGTATGTAATGCACCGCTAACGTGGCTAACTGGTATATTAGGTTTTTCTAAATCCGGTAGGAACAAGGGTAATAACGTCTCACCAAAACATTCTCTTTGTTTCAGCTTTAAATCCTCCATCTTGGGAATCGTTGCCAACACAGAACGTATGGCGTCGTCTACATCCATCTCGACCTCTTTGTTTACTGTTACGCTGCACCACACAGCTCTTCACTAATTGGCCGGTGCACGGTCAACTTCCGGGTTCTTGCATACCACCTAGTGTATTCCGATTCTTAACCTAGTCGCTGGAGAAAATTGAAATTGAGCGGAGGCACTAGGTGGCACCAGCCTGTCTACAGAAAACCTGCATTTAAAAAACATTTCAAAATCCACTTAAAATGCCTTGGTTTTCCTGGTGTGAGCACATAAAATAGTTAAAATAGTGACTGGTAGCTCTCCTAGTTCCTCTGCTGCTGTGTCTTTGTTTACACTTATTAATACAAGGCAGATTAATTAAACTAGAAACCCAGGAGTTTATTAGGCAGACTAAAGCTCACTGTGACAAAGGGGGCTGGAAACAATTCACAGGCAATAGCGTTTCATTAACACTTATTAGAAGAATATTATGTGCTTTTTAATCTAGTTCCCCGTGCACCAAGAAACCAACTCACAAGCCATTAAGACGCTAGTTCTATTAAGTTTCACTAAATACAGTAATGACATTGTGCTAAGTATCTGTCTATGTTAATATAAGCTACAGTATTTTCTGAGGGTACATGGAGCTAATATCAGTGTTTTGGGGGTTAAGATCTCATCAGACGAGTTCAGTCCTGGTTGTATCTGATTTTTTCATGTAATAAAGTAAAAATCGTTACAACATCTAATTATAAAGTGTTTTTAGTAGCTGTGAACATGGAAGTAAGGCTTCAACTACCATGCTATAGTGTGAAAAGCACTTACAGACTCATCACAACTAATTATGATGCTATGATGGACTTCTGCAAACCATTAATTACGCAGAACTGACTCTTGTGAGCTTTGAGACATAATGCTGTTACCTCAAAAACAGAGCTGAAGTTGTGTTTTGTTTCATTCACACGTTTGAGTAACCTTTTATTATTAGTCTGTCTACATTTCCAAAGCTCAGAATGTTCTGTTCCATCTTCAAGAGTCATGAAGTGATAGTTTTCAAGTTAACAGCTACTTTTTACTTTTAGATCAGTAGAGATTGTCAATTCCAGGGCTGGAATTATCCAAACGATTCTAATGAAGGTGTGTGGAGTTTAAAACATAGTGGAGCTCTTCATCTACACGGCATCATAAGGAGGAACCGAGGGAAATCAGCTGGAAAGTCTCCCTGAATTGTACCCTTTATGAAATTAAGTTAGTTCATCTATATACATATACATCAGGGGTCTCCAACCTTTTTCCAAATTAACAGAGAGTTACAGATTTTACACTTGGCATTTTGAGGCATGGTAAGCCTTAGATGAGGTAAAGTTAAATGCCTAAAAAAAAAAATAATAATAATAATAAACCATTATCCATTAATTAGTGCACAAAATTATACTCAGTAATAGATTTACAATGGTAATTAATATACAAACACAACAGATTCCAGGCACTCCAAAACAGTAGAAAAAAATAACATGTTTCAACACTTAACTGGTCTTCATCAGGGCCTCAATTAAGCTCTGATGAAGACCAGTTAAGGTTGAAACATGTTGGCTTTGGCCATTCAAATAAAGGCCTTTTAATTATATTTTCCTCGTGCGATGTGTTAATTTTTTCTATTGTTTTGGAGTGCCTGGAATCTGTTGTGTTTGAGTTTTGATCCTTTTTTCCAAGAGCACCCTCTACTTGCTCCTACTGATTGGAACACCTGCAGCAAACAGCCACATTTTTGTTCTTTCTGCATAGGTAATTAATATAATTTTACTTATTCAGAACAATAGGTATAATTGAGAAATCCCTTGGCGAGCTACTTTGAAGGGACAGAGAGACACTGGGAGCTCCTGAGCTACAGATTGGAGACCCCTGATATAAACAAAAAAGAAAACAAAAAATAAAAGAAACAACAACTTTTTAAAAATTTTTTAAATAATAATTATTATTATATATAGTATTAATTACACATGCAAGTTACAGTTTATCTCAACACATTTGTTCATGTATTCAAGCAAGTATTCTGATTTGGGAAGGATGAGCACTGTGCTTTTATCCCCTGATGCATGACATGACACATAACATTTAGTTGATTATGTTCATGGCAAGAAGGTAAAGAAATAATACAAATTTCTTCCCAAATCAACAGTTTTGCGTTATGCTTTAGGACATGGGGAACAAGAACAAATATTTAATGTATGATTTCATTGTAAACTTCTGCAGGCAAATGAGGATTATATTGATATTACATACTGAAAAAATGTGACTGCTAAAGGCCTACGTGAACGTCCCCCTTCTCGTGGGTACAGCAGTTACCCATGTGCTGCCCCAGAGAAGGGGGCGCCCAGAGGGAGGTGGGGGGCGTTCCCGCAGAGAGAATGGGATGCTCGAGCAGGGACTTTCAAGCCAGGGGGATGCTTGAGCATGTATTCGGAGTGTTTTCCATTTGAGAAGAACTCAGCCTAAATATGAGCTATGAATGAATGTATGAGTGAAACAAAACACAACTCCAGGTATTGTAACAGAATGTTGCCCTTACTGAAAAATGTAAAAGTGGGCAAGGCACAAACCCGAGGCACACCGACAGAATATATTAAAAGTCCTTTATTACAACTCCAGGTATGTTTTTGATGAGGAAACATCAATTATAACATAGATCAGAAAATAGCGTTACATTAGCCCCTTAAAAATGAAGCAGTTTTGTATTTCATGTAGCCCTAAACACCAAATCCTGCATTTAGTCATGGTTTTGTGATTGAATCCTGGTTTACACTTGGATCAGAATGTGGAATTTCCTTTAAAAGTGGGTTAATGAGAAACATATTAAATATTAGTAAATTGCTATAAGCTAACACTGTTATGAAGTAAACCGTCTTTCAAGTTCCCATGCACCAGATCCTGCGTATTCTCTTTCATTTTTTGAATCGACGCCAGTGAAATGTGTAGGAAGGTGTCTGTATAAAGGAGCTTTTGATTGTTTTTGTTGCATGGAACCATTTGGACTGGCATAAAAGGACAGAACTCAAGGAAAAGGATAAAATGTGTGCTTTTGTATTTCATATTTTGATGTAGAATTCAAAAGAATGAAGAAGATGCTATAGTAGACGGTCTATACTTTTGCTGTTCAAAGTGGAAAAATCCTCATTCATTTGGTGTGAAGATCCAACTATACGAGCTTTCTTCTAAACTAGAACAGCATGTTACCTGCCAAGGCGCTTATAGACACCTGTCGCAGCGGGGTGCTCGCCCTCTGATCTGAAGATTGGTGGTTCGAATCTCTCGCCTACGTGTGCACATTTTTATTGTGTCTTTGGGCAAGTGTGTGTGAACGTGCAAGTGGTTCTTTGAGTGCCCTTGGAGATAGAAAAGCACTGAACATACGTAAACAGTAAGCCAAAGATGTTCATTTTGTCTTCTTATGTACTTTAACTTCTTGGGTTCTTTTTAAAGACAATACAGTAAAGTGTGTTTACCTTGTTGACATGTTTCGGCTGCTAACCGTGAGTCATCTTCAGAACTGTCACCGGTGTTGGTGGTGACGTGTCGTATATCAGCTGTTGTTACTTCCTGTAGGCGTGGTCGGCCTGATGAACCTGGCAGGTCCCTCAGACTGACCACACCTCTCGTCGCCCAGTGTTCTCTGGAGGAGGGTGTCCCAGGTGTGTGAAAGAAGGAACGCTCCGTCATCATGGTTAATGCTGTCCTTGTCTCATTTCCTGATTTCAATGGCCCTTGATCCAGCGTTTGAACTTGTTGTTTTTTGATGCAGTGACTCGGGCTCCGTCTCAATCCATAATGCGGTTATTTCTTTTACAGTGGTCTGATATGGTGGATTTTAGGTTTTCCTGTTCTGCTTTATCTTTTTTGTGTTCTGCGGAGTCTCCCTGATGTTTCCTTTTCGCATTACCTTTGGTGTTCGGTTAGTAGTTGAAACATGTCAACAAGGTTAACACACTTTACTGTATTTAAAAAGAAACCAAGAAGTTAACATGTAAATAGTATCTATGTATGCAGGTTTGGTTTTAGACAACTCAAAAAAAGGTGTTATTTTTCAAGAAAGATCAATAATGGACCAAGGGAGCCGTAATAGACCATGGCACTGAAGCATTTGAAAAGCTGTGGTTGGAGTTAATAGAACATTCTAGATATGTTTTTGATGAGGATACAACATTCCAACATAGCTTAAAGTTAACGAGAGTCAACTTTGTGTAATGTACGACTTAAAAGAGTAGAAACGTGTACATATATATTGTTATCTTGCATTATAACTGCAAAAAGTGATGCAAAAAAACTAAACAATGTACTTCACTGGCAATTATCTGCATTTTTCTTTGCAAGGTCACTAAAACTCAGCAGACCGGCTTCAATCTATAAGCACCACCTCGTAACAATAAACAAAACGAATCATTATTTTATTTATCTTTTAGTCCATTAAAATGATTTGCACGTGTCTTGAAAACATGTCACTGCAGACAAATGTACCAAGTATGTGTGTCAAATACTAAATGTACCGAGTATGTGTGTCCATTACTATACAAATGAGCTATTATTGATTTGTATTAGTTTCTTGTGTAGTACGTGCGTCATTCTGAGTGTGGCCTTTTACAACAGGCTCTCTTTGTTCCCCGTGTCTGTACTATAAACGTGCACCTGTATTTTTGCCCTGGGTTTAAATAAAAGGCAGAAATAAGAACGTGGACTAGTTTGCTCCAAAATGGGTCAAAGTGATCTTCTACAGAGGAGGTACAATCATATGGGTCACTGCATTATTCCAGGAGATTCACTAAGAGGAAGAGCAGTGTTAGAATTGCTCAAAATTACCAACTCCTTTTATATAGGTGACCCACTAGAGCGACTATATTTGTCTGTCATTCCACTTTCACTATGTCCCTTATTCTATACACATTTTATCATCGCTGGGCGTAGACTGTATAAAGAAGTGAACTAAAGGAGTGTGATATCAGTCAAATGAAGCTCATAAGTCCGGCAGTTATTGGAGAGAGTTTGGGGGGAGTTCCATATTAGGAATAGGAATTTATTTACTGAAAAAGGGCCTCTTTATATGAGAACAACAAAATATTTTGTCGGAAGTGCCTTTTGGTGGCACGGTGGCTGAGTGGCTAGCACTCATGCCTCACAGCAAGAAGGTTCTGAGTTCGATCCCCCTGGTCGCCCGGGCCTTTCTGTGTGGAGTTTGCATGTTTCTCCCCGTGTCTGGATGGGTTTCCTCCAGGTGCTCCGGTTTCCCCCATCAGCCCAAAACCTGCTCCAGGTCCATAAACAGTTGATAGTCAAGGTCAGTTAAAATACAATCAATTCAATCATTGTGTCTTTAGGCAAGACACTTCACCCACATTGCCTAGTATGAAAGTGGTGTGTGTGTGAGTGATGTTGGTGGTCGGAAGGACCGATGGCGCCGAGTGGCATGGCAGCTGCGCCTCTGTCAGTGTGCCCCAGGGCAGCTGTGGCTACAATAGTAGTTTACCATCACCAGGGTATAGAGTGAATGAATAATGCTGTATGAATGAATGCTGAATGAATAATGCTGAATAATGCTGTGTAAAGCGTCTTTGGGGACAGAAAATGTCTGTGAAAGCGCTATATAAATAAAGACTTACTTACTTACTTACTTACTTTTGTTCAGGTGGTGACGGCGTTTTTGAGACTTAAAAATGCAAAATCTAAAAACACCCTCCAGAGTGGAAAAGTTGAACACGCTCCGTCGTAGCATTTCCGTCTACACTGCCCAAAACACAAAACTCTGGTCAGATCTGCTCATGTCACATACGGGTTTACGTTACAAATATCACCACCTAGAGTCACCACGTGGCCGCCTGGCATGTATACCCAACCGAATTCCACACACTTTTGCGTCACCGTATCCTCACGGATTTCCTCCCGAAAACACTCGTCTAAACACGGAATAAAAAGTGAAGACGCAACACCATTTTTATGTCTTCTGTTCAGACCATCATTATATAAACGTAGCCAAAATTAAATAAAAGCAATAAAATAAAAGCAAAATAAAAACACCAGGATCATGTAGAGCAGGTTAATACGAAGAGATCAAAATGAGGAGGCTCACTGCAGCAGCTACAGAGAAAGGGGTGACAATATTTCAGTGTAAAGTCGATTGGAGCCGGAAGCGAGGGTTAGCTATGGCCATTTGTATATACAGTCTATGCTGCTGTCTGTTGCAAGCCCACACACAGTAAGAATGTAAGAATACACAAAATGCTTAAATTAAAAAGCGTTAACGTGGTTGAGAAAATAGTTGAGAAAATATATCGTAATTTCAGGACTATTGATCGCACCTGAATATAAGCCACATCAACTAAATTTTACCAAAATTTAAAAATTGTACATATATAGGCCGCAGCTGAATATAAGCTGCATTTTCAAGAACATTTTCAAGTTTCTTCTTTTATCGCCTCGTCCTTTTGCATTGAGTCAGTTCATCACGCTGCCATCACAAAAATCTTACCATTGACTCACTGATGCCGAGCTCACGTGCAGCAGCTCTGTTTCCTTCTTCAGCAGCCAGATCAGTTTAATCAACTTAAAAGTCGCATCATCTGCATTTCTTTGTGTGTTTTCCATGAGGAGGGTGTCTGCATGAAGCGCAAAATAACTGTTCAAAACACAACCAAACTAGCATCTTCCTTGGCGCATCATCCCCATCTCCCAGACCTGTGTCCTGTCTGGTATCATGTCAGTGTTATGCTCCATGTCCGTGTGTCAGTGTCTCGTAGCATTTCAGCAGATTTCAGGCTCTTCAGGGGGCGGGGCTAGTTGTGTCGATCAGGTATGAGTGGATGTCTGGATATGGAAGTTTGAGATGTTTTTTTCTCGTCATTTACAGACTAACCTGCATTTATCGCATACGGGTAAAACATATCGCCCTCACTGATGTTTAGCTTTATCTTATTTTATCACACGACGATAAACTGTTTTAGTGCACTGACAACATTGCTACCTAACCCTGCAACTTCATGTGAACCCTAGATCCAGGTGTTAACCGCACAGACAGCAGCATTTTCTGCACTCAGGCCGTGCAAACCATAGACTGTATATGAAAGGACAATGTGCCAAACAAATAATCTGACCATATATTAGCCACAGCGTTCAAAGTGTGACAAAAAGGTAGCGGCTTATAGTCCAGAAGTCATGGTAATAATGTAATTGAGGAAGTAGGTTCAAGGAGCATTTCTAATTTCTAATATGAATGTTAGAACCTGCCTGTCACTGCCTGCTTGTCTCCATGGTGATAGATAGTGTACGTTTAATGCCATACTTTGGTGCATGCTAGGCCAAGCACCAACTTCGTGGAGACAAGCAGCAGGCGGCAAAAATAAACATATATAATATGAACGTGAATGCACAAATAGCTAGGAGGATAACAATCGATCCATTTAGTTACCATGGAGATGTGTCAAGGCGCTGTAGTAATAAATGACAATAATATTTGATATGATTAGAGACATACTTCAGACCTTTAAATGGATAGAGGATGGAGAGTGAAACAATTTGTGTAGGTTCTGTATAATTTTACTAAGCTCTGATCAGTTTCTAAACCCAATAAAACCACATGTCTAACTCTTTCTGAGAAATCACTTCAGATTGACACTTTGGCAAGGGCTGAGAAGCACGACTTAAGATCTCTCCGTGAGGTTCTTCCTAGACTTGGCCTGAACCCAGTTTGTCTAATCTAAGCTCATTTTGCCCCAGCATCTTACCCTATCTGCCTCTCTCCATCACTCCATCTTTCCTCCCTGTCTATCCAACCACCCCTCCTCCTTCTCCTGTCCTCTCTATCTGTCCGTCACCCCCGTAGCGAACAGGTGTATCTGTCTCCCTCCTCTCGCGTTTATTACTGTGAAGTGTCTCCATAGTCCCGGAGGACCCCTGCCGCCTAATGCTCTTACCCCACACACGGCTCATGTCAGGCGGAGTGGGTGGTCGGGGAACGCTCCGCTTGATCAAGACATCCACGTCGGGGTCCATCTGGTCCACAGTCAGTCCACTCAGAATGTACTGCTGGGGAGGACGGGAAGAGGTCAGGTTGTAGTGCCAGGGAGGACGGGCTAGCAGAGACACAGACACACACGAGTCACCTTCACATCGAGATCAAAATAAGCTAAAAACTTAATTATTTGGAATTATTTTGTCCTTGTCCATTTTTTATGTGTGCAATAAACACAACCAAAATGACAGAATTGGTGCACTTGTGTTGAAAGGCTGGATATACAAAGCCAAAAAGAAAACAAATAGCTGAGAAAATATTTTGTCAGTGATGAAGTAAGTAATGAAAGGAATGTCAGAACTTGCTTGTCTCCATGGTGATAGATAGGTTTAATGCCACTCTTTGGTACATTCTAGGCCAGACTTGGGCATTGTACAGCTCCCGAGCCACTTGGTTGACTCCGACCGGCTTTTTAAGATCATTTGGAATTACAAAATAAACATATTTTATAATTTTACCTCATGCATTCACTAGGTCCGAGGCCCAGGTCCAGCTCGTGGTGTCTAAAACGAGACTTAAAACCCAGGGGCACACGGTCTTCTCTGTGGTCGGCCCCAAACTCTGGAACGCTCTGCCCCTTCACGTCCGAACAGCCTCCACAGTGGAGCGTTTTTAGTCTCGTCTTAAGACCCACTTTTATTCTGTGGCTTTTAACACCATGTGAGTTGTGTGGTCCTTTGTGTCTTTTATTTATTTTATTTGTTTATTGTTTTATCTGTGTTTTTTTTTCAGTACTGCTTTTATGTATTGATTTTATTATATTGTTATTTTATTTACTGATTATATTAGTTTCCTCTTGGCTGGAACATAATTTGGTTGTTTATAAAATGTGCTATACAAATAAAGTTGGATTGGATTGGACTAAAGATGCATCGCTTTTATTTTAGAGGTGTTTTTTTTAATGACATTTTTTGTAAGGCAACCTCACTTTTTCATTGCTTAGTCATAACGTAAACTCTTACCAGTCCTACCAGCTCATCAAAACAATCCTAATTACTGCTTTTGTTAAAGAAATACAATTAATATTATGCAGAATTGAGTTAAGCATTTTGGCCCAGCCCTCACAATATTTTCTGTTTTTCATGTGGCCCCATGGAAAAAAAATAAATAAAAATTGCCCATCCCTGTTCTAGGCCAAGAGAGTGAAGAGGTCAGTTTGTAGCTCCAGAGAGGACGGGCAAGTAGAGAGACAGACACATACGAGCCACTTTCACATAGAGGTCAAAAAGCGCTAAAAACTTGTGAATTTTTTGGAATGATTTCAAAAGCACGTAATACTGTCCTTGCCCTTCTCAAAGGAGATAAAACCATAGGGCTTTACACTGAAAAATTGAGCAGTGAGCCTCGTCATTTTGGTCTTAAAATGTTCATATTAACCTGTTTTACATGATCCTGGTGTTTTTATTTTACTATATTGTCTGTAAATAAATTCCTATTCCTAATATGGACCTGGCTCCAAATTTGCCCCTATAACTTCTAGCCTCATGAGCTTCATTTGACTGGAACGCTATGGGTAATGCCACACTCACTTAATCCACTTCTTTACACAGTCTATGGATGAAACAAACAGAAATGCTTCCATTGTTGTGTCCTTGAGCAAGACAGTTTACATACACTGGTCATGAATGTGTTTGTGAAAGGCTGGGTGCTTTGTGAGTGTTTTGAAGTTAGAAAAGTGCAATAGAAATGTGATCTTATATATAATAAACAAGTTGTTTTTAATTGTTGTCTCTCTGGTATTATTAAAAGTAGTCACTTGTAATAGTAAATTATCTTTTCACTTCAGCATAGTATAACAGTAGTGAGCGGTAAGTGTCAAAATGACCACCAGGGATTACTTGCACAAAACGCCTCAAAGTTAATATGAGCATAATTAGAAGATATGAGTCTAATGAAGTTATTGGAGAAATAGAGGAGGGAGAAATGAGCAGAAGAATGGCGACATGTAACAGTGTGACTAAAGGCACACAATCCACACACATCATCAGGATCACATGTCAGAACGCTGAAGGTCGACTTCACTGGATACATGTGTGATATGAGCCCCGCATCCTTCATACTGTCATCTGTGCAGGGTTATAAATAAAAAAGCCTGGACACTTCTTATGTACAGCGACTTCAATAAAGTTCCCCAAGTATATTTCAAACACAGTTTAGGGGTGACATTTGCTCAGTAGGTAGAACATTTGTCCACTGATCTGAAGGTTGGTGGTTCCAATCCCTCTGAAAATAACAGTGGTAGAGCGGTCAGATTCACCGACTCACACATTAGAAGTACAAACAAAAAGTGATTCTTTTAGTCAGACAGGAGAGGTTGTTAACCTGCTTTACATGTTTCAGCTACTTCCTGTCAGGAATTAGAATACACTAGATGGTTTGCAACTCCCCTGGAAGTTGTAGACCACGCACCGGCCAATCAGCGAAGAGCTGTGAAGCCATGACATCAAACTCAAGTGCCTGTCTGGGTCTCTTTTGTGGTACAGCACAACAGTAAACAAAGCGGTCGAGATGGATGTAGACGAAGCCAGACATCCTGTGTTGGCAACAATTCCCGAGATCGAGGATTTAAAGCCGAAACAAAGAGAATGTTTGGTGAATTTTATCAAGAGGAAAAACGTTACTGCCCTTCTTCCTATGGGATTTGAAGCATTAGATACGTCACAACCAAATAGCAGCGATTGGTTAAATAAAAAAAAAGTACTTGCCTACCGTTGAGCAAACGAATCCTAATGCTGCGAGGTCAGACGGTTTCGACGAACTGAAACCGGCTGATGAATCAGGCTAACTTCCTGTAGCCTTCCTCAAAAGAATAAGTGAACCTTTACGAAAGAGGTTTGAGGTATGATTGTATCCAATTCTCACTGATGAATGCTGTTGTTATGTTCTTGGGCAAGACACTTAACCCCAATGTCTGTGTACATTGGTGTATGAATGTGTATGAGTGAGTGGTTTCTTGATGTAAAGTGCTTTGAGTGCCTTGAAGGTGAAAAAGCACAACATAAAAATATGACCAAGTGATGACTGACTAAAAATAACTCTGTATCGTTGTAGTAGTAGTACAATACAGTATAGAAATGACATTTGTAGAAACACATTGGTAGAAATAAGCTGCTGCAGTAGATTTAGTTAGGATTTTCGAAAGACGAAGTTGTACAAATATTTAATAATGCAAGTAAGAAGTAGTATTATTGTTTTTTTAGTTTTTTGTTTATTATTATTAAAGACAACTGAACCTTTAACAAAATATAATAATTGACATAAAAACCAAACACAAAACCATAGAGCAACACCCACAACAAATACAAAACAAACAACAAAACTGTCCACCCCCAGCCCACCACCAAACATAAACAAGGACACAAACCTAATTAAATAAAACAAAAAAAACATGGTAGTGCAGCATAACCACTTCTAGGCCCACTGATATTGATATTTTGGCCAATTTATAATTTAATTTCCTTAATTTCCTCTCTCTCTCTCTGTCTTTTTTTCCCCTACCCCACTGTACTTAACTAATATTAGTTTCACCATCATCATTTCCTTTCATCATCTTTCACTATTTATTAGCATATTATTATTAGTATTATTAACTATAATTACAATAATAATGCATTTTCTTCCCAATACTGTAATTATATGAGAGACATGAACAAACATCACCATATACACTTTTTCATTCTTCATATTCCATGACCTTACTATTTTCATTGGTTAGGTCATTTACAAAAATAATACCCTTTCAAAACATTTTTTTTTTTTTCCAAATGAAAGGTTTTCCGTCTATCACAGTATTTGAATTAAACCATATGATCTGTTGTAAAAGTAGTATTAGTGTTTGTAAGAATGGTTTCAGAAGAGAAGAGGTCGCAGTGACATAAGCCTTTGTTAAAGTTCTTTTCAACTCTGGAAAAAAATAAATAAAATAATGATTTAAAAAGTCATCTGGGTGTGCGTTTTTTAAATATATTTCAATCATAGCATCACAATTGTCAGTGCCATTTTTCGTTACCTAGAATTACAGGGTTGTATGTGCATTTTGTGTAGTTCTGAGATATTTAAGTTTAACATTCTGACCTTTCATTTACCACAAAGCAACAGAGACATTGGTTTTGCTAAAAAAAAATAATGCACTAAACAGAAAAGCTTGATGAAATATACAATAGGTTTTGAAGAAGAATAAATATACAGTATATATAACTCAGTTTCAACCAAAATATCAGCTAAAACCTTATAATTCTTTGCCATAATATTACTTTTACTGGCGTACACATTTCAAACGCAGTATTTCTCCGTGTCTGCTATTAACCCTTTAGTGTGGAGTGATCCGGGCAATGAGGAGCCAACGGGAGCTGAACCTTTTGGCACCTGCTCCCTGCACCCACCGCACACCCACCGCACACCCTCGCTCCTCTCCTTCCTCTATCTACTCTTTCCTACCGTTTTTTTCCCAATCATTCTTTTATCTTCCACTTGCAAACTCCTGCCCCCCCCACCTTCGCAGCGGGAGATATCAAAGCAGGTTGAAAGCAAAACAAAGGCTCAAACCTGGTCCCTATAGGTCTGTGGAGTGCCGAGCGCACTTAGATGTGTATTGCGCTAAAATCAGAGCACGGCACCTGACTCCTCTAGCTTCCCTCGCTGCACTGTGGAGCTTTTGTGCTCTGCAGCTATTGAAGTGTATTGCATCGCGCTCATGTGTTCATTATCACTGCATGTACACACCAGCCGCCGCACAAGAGCTACAGGTGCCACTCATAATACCTGCCTACCTGACAAAGTGTGACCTGGATTGAAAAGAGGAAATTCTTATTCTACATACAGTGGAGCGTGAAGTACAAGAGATATGGTTTCTTGCATTGATTTGTTTATTTTTTAGTTTTTTACCATTTTATACACTGGTATTTTTGCTCCTATCATTATTATAATTGTTTTAATTGTATTCTTTTAACAAGGACTAGTGGAGTTAAATAGAGTTTTATTTTAGATTATCATTCTTTTTATTATGTGTATTATGCAGCACCATGGACACTGTTTTGTTTCTGAAAGTGCTACATAAATAAAGTGAACTGGATTGGATTGATAGTTCCATAAAAATGTCCAAAAGATACACCAACAAATGATTAAAAACGTTATAATCAGTGCAGTTTGAATATTTTGTTTATTTTATTCCCAGACCCCGATATAAACATCTACTACTGTCCTGCTCTGTGTACAGTGTTCCACAGTACTTGACATTAAATCATAGACTGTATAAAGAAGCGGACAAATGGAATATGATGTCACCCATCCAGTCAAATGAAGCTCATTGAAGCTGCCATTTATGGGGAGAAGTTGAAGCCGGGTCCCATATTGGGAATCATGTAGATTGGGTCAAAACAAACATTTTAAGAGCAAAAGGGGGAGTTCGACAGCAGCAGTTGTAGAGAGTGGGGGGACTTTTTTTTTTTTTAATACAGAGTGAAATAGAACCAGAGTTGATGGAGCCAGACGTGCACCCAAGCTCACTTCATATTTGGAAAATGGTGGCAAGCAAGTTCGCTATGTCCATTTATATACTAATACATCTCAAAAAATGTCAATATCATGAGAAAGTTCAATATATTTCAGAAAGTCACACCCATATATTATTATTATTATAGACTCATGATACATATAGTTAATCTATATAATATAAGGTTTAGAATTCCTGAAATGAGTGACAAAAAATAGTGAACTTTTTCATAATATTCAAATTTTCTGAAATGTACTAGTTCAAATGTGCTTAAAACTCATCTGTCTCCACAAAGTTAAGCAGGTGTTACACCCAGGGCAGGTTAGATACGTGGAGAGGTGACATTGCTCACAGTAGCAATGCATAGTTTTACAATCTAATTTAAGCATTGAAACACCTAACAAACTAAATGCAAGTTAGAAAAGTTTAATACCATATGGTGAAACCCTCAAGGCACATCTCTATGGTAACAAACCCCCACTCGATCAGGTATAGGCAAGAATGTCAGTGTAATCCAGTAACGCAGGGATGCCATCGCTCAAGGATTTTTTTTTTTGGGTAAGATCAGTATACAACTATTGATCATTGATAGACCTCAGACGGAGTAGTCCTAACCTACAGACCACAAACTTTCACTCAATAGCAACAATACAGACTAGTTCTCATAATGTATTATAGATGGTGAGAGGAAGCTAGACAAAGACAATATATACTTCTACTGACTATTTTGTTCCATTATTGCTGGTTCCATTGAAAGTTGAAAAGAAAAAGAAATGGACTACATTCAATGTCCAAATAGGCAACTTATGGATCCTTTTACTGCTGGTTCAATTAATGGTTTTCATTGTTTAAAACTTGAGTAATACCAAATGTTCAGAGAGACACGATCACTCAGTCAACAATAAAATATCTTCATTAATGTTCAATAATGGTCAAATTCATCTTTATTTTATGATTTATGAATAATGTCTATTGACTTGGGTTGCGAAGGTTTGTGACTTTTAAAATATGGGTCCCCAGAAAAAAAAAATTGGAAACACTGAGCTAGAGAATCCACAGTAATACCAGAATGACTCTCCTCCATAAGAAAATGAAGCTGATAAGTGAACCCAAAACCACTTGGAAAAAGGGCTAATCTGCTTTATCATGTCATGAGTATTCAAATTCAACCAAAGTAGTCAAAAAAAAAAAAAAAAAAAAAAAAAAAAAACTACTCTGGTTAAAGATACTTTGAAGGTATCTGTGCTATGTGTTGTTTTCTTTGTTTGCCACAGTGTGGGTACTTGCTCTGATCTAAAAACATAAATGTTTGTTTGTGTGGGTTAGAATTCACGTTCAGGTATCAGTGTTTGATTTAAAATGAAAAAGCAAATGCTAAAACTGCACACAAGCTGCTACAGTGAGCCAAACACATTACCACCATCTAGTGGCAGCCTCAATCCACCTTAATGTAATCTCCCCATCTCTTCCTTTCTTCCTTTCTTTCTCAGTCTCCTCTCTGTCCTCTGCTCGTGTTTTTACGCTTTTACACAATTTGGCTGTATTTTCATGTCTCTCTCAATTATGGATTCAGGTGCAGTTACTCATCCAAATACAAAGGTGTCCCTTAAAAACACTTTTGAAATCTGCGGGTGCTTTGTGCTGCACATAATGGCCCAGGGCATTTACAGAGCATTAATAAGCCTTGGCCCACAAAGTCACGAATCCATCTCCTCACCATCTGATTCAAACATGTCAATGGCTCCACACACAGACAGACAGACAGACAAACCAACAGGAGCGAGTTTCTCATTTAGATCTTATGCTTTTATGTTGTTTGTATTTGTATTTGTGATTAGGTAATGTCCTTTTGTCTTATTATTTCTCGAAAAACTAAGGTGACTTCAGATCAGCGTTGAATTAACTGTAAAATCAGAACTCATCATATGATTCAAACATTTCAGTGACTCCACAGACAGAGAAACGGGGGCGAATTTCTCATTTATATCTTATGCTTTTATCATTTTGTTTATTTGTATTTCATTACGCAACGTCTTTTTGTCTTATTATTTCTAGCGAACTAAGGTGACTTCAGTTCAGTGCTGAATTAAATGAAAAATCCGAATGGGGGTGTGTGGGTGGGTCATTATAATTAAGCTACTACACTTGAACACAGACTAATATATTTTACAATGGAGAACACAGAGAAATAGTGAAAAACAACCAATTACAAGACACCTACGCATGAAATTACTTTCTCACACTATATCAGAACATGTGTATTTACATACACGTACAGGCGATATATATTTCCAAGTGTTACGTTTAAATTAAATGTTGTGCAATATTCAATAAATACTCCTTTCATGTATTTCAATTATGTCATTTTGTAACTGTAAACCCGAACGTTCAAAGTAATTAAATGGATTAAGTTGTGTATAGTGAAAGTTTTAGAAATAGTTGTACTAATTTAATTATGTCAAGTTGCTGTAACATGTTCTTTTTTTTTGAGTAATTTTAACTAATATTGTTATTTTATTTTATTTTATTAAAATTTTTAATTAAAGGAAACTATTGTGAGTATAAATGAGCCTTACTTAACTTAAAAATATAGATGAGGTACAACTTGGTAGATTGAAGTAATTAAACACTGAGAAAATAAAGAAAAAAATCTTATAAAGTCCTGTTATTTCTATTGTTTTAAATAGGGATGATTAAAAAACCAAACTTAATTCATATAGTATATGATAAAATGCAATACAATTTCAAAGCGCTTCACCAAATAAGAAAATAAACTTATTTCAGTGGTTTGGAAACTCCCAATTTTAAGTCAAAATAAATAAAAATAATTGAGTTGCCTTAACAAACTTTGAGTTATATTAACTCCAAATATTTGAGTTGAGCTAAATGAGCACTTTTAATTCAGCTGTTATCAAAAGGTACAAGTAGCAAGTTGTCCAACCTTTAAAGTTCTGGAAAATTGTACCTTTTAAGTTCATCAGCTTAAAATAATTGAGATAATCGATTGCCTACATTTTTTTAAGTTCAGGTAACTTATTTGGGTTTACAGCGAAGGGCAGTCAGACAGTACATACTTGTATTTGCCTGTCAGAGGAGTACAGCTATTTTGGTTACATTTACTTTGTTCTTGCATTATTTATTGTAATCTTAAATAGTCTTTTTGCACACTGCAGTATATTCATATGAATGCTGATCTCTTTAGTTCATATAAAGTCTTTTACTATCTTAAAATTTGAAAAATAGTAGCATCCTAATTGTTCACTTCAATGAGTTTACCAGCACTTTTCACAACTTTCAGACACCAGAGCAGAGTTTTCCATAACAGTAACACTAACAACAGCTAGCATACTAACGACACACTTCCAGTCCCAGATTCTCAGTCACCTTATTTTAAAGGGACAGTCCAGAATTTTGGACATAGGACCTCATTTTGTAGTTCGCCAGAGTGTTGGAGACGTGTGGAGACACTCTTTTAAATATTCCATCCAGTCCTTGTATTTGCAGAGGTCGCTGGTGCTAGGCTAGTGCATGTCAATGGCCATAGTTATCCTGTCTTACCCACTCCACAAAACACCCAAAGCAAAACAATTACAACGCCAGACAGTTAATGTGAATGTCTGTGTTGATAGAATAATGTCTGAAATAAAACTAATGTTGCATCGCCTGAATCGTCGCATGTTGAGGGACTATTTTCTCAGCAGCTGCGGCATTTTATTTTGCAGGTATAATAGGTGTTAGGTGAAGTACAACTCACTGCTGCTCAGACATAAATCCTTCAAATGCAAGGTTGGTTTTACTTCTAAAATTATTCTATCAACACAGACATTTAACATTCAACAGTCTGGCATAATAATAGTTCTGCTTCGGGTGTTTTGTGGAGTGGGTAAGACTGTTTTTAGTGGCAGGATAACTATGGCCATTGACATGCACTAGCCTAGCACCAGTGACCTCTGCAAATGTACAAGGATTGGACGGAATATTTAAAAAAAATGTCTCCACACATCTCCAACTCCCTGGCTAACTAGGAAACAAGGTCCTATGTCCAAAATTCCGGACTGTCCCTTTAACCTCAAGAGCTGCTTATACAGTATATCTGTACTGGGGCAAGACACATTTTGCTCAAATACACGGTAAAAATTTTGGTACAAAACCCTCATTACAGATTGTCAAAGTGTAATCTTTAAAATGCACTGAAATCTGAAGTTATTCTGTCACAATTTGCTGCTTTTACAATATACTCAAACTGATTCACTCATTTACAGCAACTTCTCTTTTAGACTGCAAAGCTCCATCCTATCCAGTAGAAAAGGACTGAAGATGTCATTAAAACAGAAATGGTGACACTCTAATACGAGGCCGTGCAGAGTAAGAATAACAAGAAGACTAAAACACATTAATCAGAGGTGAGGCAAGTTCATTCTGAAGGATACTTAGAAGGAAACAAATCAACTCTATATGAATGAGACCAGACACTTGTGCTATTGAATCTAAAGCAGGCAGAGCTGGTCAGTTTTAGATTTTCTATTTGAATGGAAGGGTCAATGATCATGTTACTGAAGTGGAAAATGTCAGTTCACAAGAAAATATGTAATATCACTCCAAGGAAACAGAAGCAAAACCTCTTAATGATGACTCAGTTGTGTTTATGATTTAAACCTATCTCAGCTCACATCTCTTTACTTTGTGTGGTTATTAGAAAGATTCAGACAAGCAATTTTTAATGTAACATCAAAATCCCATGTTTGGATCTTTGAAACGTAGATGCAAAAGTCTGCTGCTCTGTTGTGATTCAGTTGCCATGTGTTAGGTCATGGTTTGGCAAGAATCAGTCCCTCAGTTTTCAATTAACTTTCATTTAAACTGATTTTCAATATTAAGATTATACCAGATTTTTACTAAAATAAATAAATAAATAAATATATATATATACATTCATTTTCTTATTCTTCTGAATGGATTAGGAGTATCAAACTATTCACCCAAATGAGTTCAGAAACACTTTTCACAGCCTTCAGAGTTTTTTTTTTAGCCAGGCTGGTGCCACCTAGTGCCTCTGCTCAATTTCATTTCTCTTCAGCGTCTAGGTCAGGAATTGGAATACACTAGACGGTTCGCAAAAACCCCGGAAGTGTGAGTTTGGGCACCAGCCAATCACCGAGGAGCCATACATTCAGTGTTGGCAACGATTCCCGAGATCGAGGATTTAAAGCTGAAACAAAGAGAATGTTCAGTGAATTTCATCAAGGGGAAAGACGTTATCGCGCTTCTTCCTACGGGATTTGGGAAAAAGCTTAATATACCAGTTAGCCCCTTTGGTGGTGCAAAATAGCAGCGATTGGTTAAATTTAAAAAAGTACCCACCTACTGTCCAGCGAACGAAATCCTAATGCTGCGAGGTCAGACAGTTTCTATGAAGTGAAACCGGCTGATGAATCAGGCTAAGTTTTTTTTTACCATCACAGGAGGAAAAAATTTACCAGAAGCTAACAACAACTGGCATGCTAACAGAGCACTTTGTAGTTTTGGACTGTAGTACTTGGTGGTCTCATTTGACTTCAAGAACTGCTTTTACCAATACAGCTGAAGGGGAAAACAAGTTTAGCTCAACTATATGGGAAAAAAATTAGTTACTGCCACGTTAAAGGTTCACTGCGTAACATTTCTAGTGGAGGGTTGGCTTCACGGAAATGTTATTGCTTTGCTTTTGTTACACAGTGCATCTTAAACTTAAGTCTATCACGAGGAAGGACAAGGAGACAAATTTCTCTACGCCTTCGCAGCTTTTGCCCCAGCCAGAATTGGCAGGTGGGTTTGTTGTATCCGGCGCCCCCTGGCTGCAGGATCTAGAGGCAGCCTGTCTATATTTTGGGGTCGACTCTACTTCACTCACCTCCCTGGTTGCTAGTCTTGTCGTTATGTCTCTACTGTGTTTTTGTTGTATCTGCTGATGTTGCGCAGGGGTTTCTTTTTTTCTTTGTGTACTGGTTCCAGAGGGATTGTGGGATTGTTTTTAATCACTGTAAAGCGCTTTGTGTTGCATTTTTTTGTATGAAAAGTGCTCTATAAATAAAGTTCAATTGATTGACTGAAGGTTACAGCACTACGCTACTTTATGATTCAAATCTGTGGAGAGTCACCCCTATTCACATAAGGAATTATTGTATTTTTGGGAAATAGAAACATCTGTAATGAATAAATGCCAGATGGACATGTTAAATATCATAACATGGAACATTCCAGTCAAAGCAGGTAACGGACCATCAACTAGAAATGTTACGCAGTGCACCTTTAAGACTGACAGTGAACCTATTGTAAAGAAAAACGATGTACTATTGAAACTTTCAGTCATTTTGTGTCTTCATTCTATCCTCAGCACCTTTACATTCATACCCACTTCTCACTTTGTCTTGTGGAGGCTATATATGGCTGAAATAAGAGTAAAGATCCTTAATTATGGACACTTCATGTAATTGTTATCCACACAAAACACAAGACGGAAGGAACCAGCACAAAATGGGACCAAATAGCAGCCCATTTTTGTAGGCTCTTATTATGTACACTTGTGTTCTCAGTGGGGTGCCCAACAAGCTGGGAACACACAAGAACCAACTGACGTCTTTGTCCAATGCAAGTCTACAGAGAGAGAAAAAAAAAAGAAAAAAAAAAGAAGCATGATAAATGGATAAATTACCTTAAGTGTATTACCTAAAATCTATTACAGTGGATTCGATAGGATAAGGTGTCACGTTGTGCAACTCTGCGGAGAAGAAATACATTAGATTTTGCTTTTAAAAAATGACAGAAAAGGGCGACCTGCTGTCTTTGAAATAGTGCTGTAGTAAAAGTTAGAGTAGCAGGCGGCGCTCCCTCACATCCACCCACATTTATGTCTCTACTGTACTGCAAATGTCACGACACTCAGATCACCAGGCACAGATTCTGCACAGCTTTATTTAATCATGGGGGAAGCGTTTGTGTTATAAATAAAAAAAAAAATATTATAATATGTACACATGAATACTGTGCATTTTTTACAACTGACAAGGAACAAGGTGCTAGTAGCATTTTTATAATATGTAACTTTCCGGTAAAGGGTTCACCACATGCTTGTCTTCATAAAAAAAATAATGCTTTCTTTACAATGCCTCACAGTATCACTTTACCAGTGTTGGGGAGTAACGGATTACATGTACTGGCGTTATGTAATCAGAGTACAAATTATGAATAACTGTATTCAGTTACAGTTACTGTTTCAGTGAGTGGTAATTAGATTACAGTTACTTTACTGAAATAAATGGATTACATGACGGTATGTTCTTGTTTTCACATTTTGGGCTAAACCAGGGCTAAAACCAGGATTAAACCAGGACTGAACCAGGACTAATACCAGGACTAAACCAGGTCTAAACCTGGACTTAACCAGGATTAAACCACGACTATAACAAGGACTAAAACCAGGACTAAACCATTACTTAACCAGGACTAAAACCAGGACTAAACCAGGACTCAACCAGGTCTAAACCAGGACTAAAACTAGGACTAAATCCAGGACTAAAGCCAGGACTAAACCAGGACTAAAACCAGGACTCAACCAGGACTAAAAGCAGGACTAAACTAGGACTAAAGCCAGGACTAAACCAGGACTAAACCAGGACTAAAACCAGGACTAAACCAGGACTCAACCAGGACTCAACAAGGACTAAAAGCAGGACTAAACTAGGACTAAAACCAGGACTAAAACCAGTACTAAACCAAGACTCAACCAGGACTAATACCAGGATTAAAACCAGGACTAAACCAGGACTAAAAGCAGGACTAAACTAGGACTAAACCAGGACTAAACCAGGACTAAAAGCAGGACTAAACCAGGACTAAAACCAGGACTAAAGCAGGACTAAAAGTAGGACTAAACTAGGACTAAACCAGGACTAAACCAGGACTCAACCAGGTCTAAACAATATGACACCTAACAGTAGGGTGGACATAATTTGAAGGCAACAGTGATCTCATATAGAAATCATTTCTCTATCAGTAATATTTTTATTCTGGTTAAGGAAAGATGGGGCTTTTAATTGTCTTTTAACAGACAAAATATCTTATGTTCAGATTTCCTTGTCTTTGCAACTCTACAGCAAACAAATGCCTGTTCATGGAGACTTTGGCTCAACAGACAATTTGAAGAGAACGAACAAGAATTTTGAGGATGTTGTTGCTACATTCATGTAGTTTTAAAATGCATGACAATATCATGTAATCCAAAGTATTCAGATTACGTTACTCACTTTAAGAAATTTAATGGATTATGTTACAAACTACATTTTGGGGTATGCAATCTGTAGGGGAATACATTTTAAAAGTAACCTTCCCAACCTTGCGCATTACACACATCTATTTTCATGGAGACAAGCCCGCAATGCCTCCAGGCTAAGTTACAGTTCAGATCTGTGGAGAGATGAGCTCAGTCACATTTTTGAGCACCTGTAATTGAATAAATTTAACATATATGAGTTTAATTCCACACTTTGAAACATGTCAGGCAAAGCAATAAGATCTCCATGGAAACAATCAAACAAACCTTCTACCAGAAAAGTTACAGAGTGCATCTTTTTTCAACAACCAAAAGACTGAATACTGTTGTTGTGTCCTTTGGCATCACAAATTGCCTGTATGAATATGGTTGTGCAGCTGTTGTTAGTCAGCAGGGCTCCTCTCTCCACAGATCTGGCTTGTGACAAAGTTGTAGCAGAGAAGCAGCCCTCCCTCCTTCACGGACGCACACACACACTTATGTCTCTACTGTACCGCAAATGTCAAGACAAGCACAGATTCTGTAAAGCCTTTTTTAATCATGAGAGAATCTTTTGTGTTAAAAAAATTAAGAAATATTAGGTACTATTTAGTAAGTTTATGCATGAGTACTGCATATTGATCTACAAATAACATGGTTCTAGTAATATTTTTATTACTAAACTATAGGGATGTAACAATAACTGAAATATCGTGATATCATATCGACAAACGTCTCACAATAATATCGAGGGCCGTCACAATATATCGTATTACAAGTTCCTTTGCTTAAATGCATGGTTTTACAGCTGCAATAGCTAATAAACATCGGGAACTACATATCCCATGATTCATTTCAGTGCAGACATGTAGTAATATGTTTTTTTTACTTGAATACTTGAATTCTTGGGAATATAATCGCAATAATTCACACCAAAATCTTGTCAGGGTATTTTAAAAGCAAAAAAGTGTCCTATCTACAATTATATCAGCCTCTCCAAAATATCGCAATAAATATCGTATCGTGAGATGCATATCATGATCATATAGTCCCGAGAGATTTTAATATCGTTACATCCCTACTTAACTATAACTATCATATTTTTCATCAAGGTTAAATGACACTGATAGGGCTCATATTTTACTCCCTAAAATAATAATAATAAAAGTTGAAACAAAAAAAATGCATTTGTTTCCCAACCAAAACATGTATCTGAATTTGAATACTGTTGTTGTGTCTTTTGGCAAGACACATTGACTGTGAGAATGCAAACTGTTCTTATTCTATTATTCATCTACCAGCTTGTCAAAACCAAAGCACTAAACTGTCATGATTATTTATTCTCTCCATACTCAGTGGTGTTGAGCTACAGACGACCCTACCCCAGAAAAATGACACATTTAATTACTCAAATAAAAGTTTCTTATAGTTTCATACCTTTGCACAGTATCTTAGTAGTTTTTCATGCAACAAAATATCCTAAAAAAACACAATTTCTGGAGGAAGCAAACAGAGCATTGACAAAAACAGAATTTACTAATCATTTGCATAACAGACTCGGCTTCATGTGAATGTTTCAATAATTGCATTAGACAATGACAAGTAGTTACACATGAGAGGCGGGCCCAGTTTGATTGACAGGTACTAGAACAACAGTCTGACAGCTCATGCTCTGATGCGTCCCACTACTACGGATTGTTTATTGAATGAAATGATGGACAGTTGTGGTGGTATTGTGATTCACTCGTCACAATGAGACCAACTGTCAGTCATTTGGGGTTTCAGGCCTGTAATGTACCTTAATGCGTCATGAGAATAAACAGTACACCACATATTGTGTATACAGCAGAAGATAAGTAAACTTAATATTATTGTTTTCAAATAAGAGATGCATTTTAGTGATGCTTTAAAGGGCCTATATTACACTATTTTATGATCTATGTTTTAATGTTGTTTCCTCATCACAAACAGACCTGGAGTTGTTTTTTGTTTCATTCTCACATGTTGAACACACAAATCCTGCATATTTTAGTTCTTCTCTCAAACTGAAAAAAAATACAGTTCCACCTTGTGATGTCATATGGTGATACAGGAAGGGCTCCATTGTGTTTTTAAACTCCACACACTTTCAGTAGAATCATTTGGATAATTTCAGTCCTGTAATTGTCTTTTTCTGTTGTACTAAAGGTAAAAAGTTATCCTGATTCATCAGCTGGTTTCTCTTTGTGGAAACCATTTGACCTTGATTCGTTCACTTGACGGTAGGCGGGTACTTTTTTAAAATTTAGCCTATCGCTGCTTTTTGGTTGTGAAATATGCAATATGCAGAACGCTCAGTGGTGTCCAAGTAATTGCCGGCACAACAGCAAACAAAGCAGAGAGTGAACATGTCTGTCATCGATCATTGTCGTTTCTGCGAGATGAACTTGTGAATTAAAGGTGCAATAAAAAGTTTATATTTGACAAAGGAAGTCCAAAGTTGGATAGCATATGCAGTCTGCTTTCACAGCTTGGGTTGGTTCAGCTCTTTGCTGATTGGCCGGTGCGTGGTTAATAACTTCTGAGGTTGTGTATTCTCATTCTTGACCTCGTCGCTGGAGAGAAATGAAATTGAGCAGAGGCACTAGATGGTGTCAATCTGGCTAGTAAAAAAGCTTAAAAGCTCTTAACTTGAAATCTACCACTTCGTGACATCACAAGGTGAAATAGAGCATTTAGAGATGTAGATAGATTCAAGGGTTACTCAAAAATGTATGAATGAACCAAAACACAACTCCAGGTATGTTTCTGATGAGGTAACAGCATTCTAACATGGCTAAAAACTCACAAGAATCAGTTTTGTTTAATACAGGAGCTATAAAGGTGCACTATGCAACTTTTCTGGTGATGTGTTTTCCATCTGCTTGTCTCCATAGAGATGTAATTGCTTTGCCTGGTATGCTACACAGAATTAAATCAAATGTGTCTATCTCCGCAGTGACTAGGGGGTCATAATGATAATATTATGAAAAAGTCTGGAATAATATTTTAGATTTTTTCTTTTTCTGTAATGCTGAATAAAGGCACTCAGAAATTCAAGCTGAGCAGTGACATTTTTATGCAAGAAGGAATTTTATTTGAAATTACAGATTTAACTCATTTTAATAAAAGTCGCCACAAGTTCAGAGTCGAGACAAACATTCAAAACATTCAAGGCCATCTACTTATTGTTATATTTTCATGGACACAGCTCACAAATTTGTCTGATATATTTGAATATTTGAAGGTACTTGGGCCATGTTCGGATATACTACACTTAGCCTTCCAGAAGCCTCCATTTGTTTAACCACATTTATCTACCAAGGTTTTAAGAAATTAATTTGATTTCCCTTTTTGAATAATTTTGATCTTTCATTGTGGTCAGGCCCTAATCTGAAAGTTTGCCCGGCAGTTCCTTAGCAACCACAAACTCATAATTCCTCAACAGAATCAGTCCGGGCTACAGACAAAACATGCAAATTCGTCTCTCCGCTGCTCTGTTTGCGCTGCTATTTTTGCTAAAGAGGCAGAAAATGTGTCTCGCCTTTGATGGTAAAAGCTACTTCAGCCATAGTCTGGGTGGTGGTCAGGCTAATGTTTCGCTATAGGTGACATCAATGCTTATTTTATGCATTAGAAATTATGTCGGTCTTTTGTTCTAAAATAGTTTCTGTTCATGTCCCAACTTATTATTTGGTATTACATTAACTTGAAGATTGACTTAGGAACTTTTTGTCATTCTATTACTACTTCTACTGCTATTGTTGATACTGTATGTTTGTTTTTTTAGTAAAATGCTAAAAAATATGAATAGAACATTTTAAAGGGCTGTATTACGCTGTTTTCTGATTTATGTTATAATGTTTCCTCAAAAACATAGCTGAAGTTGCATTTTGTTTCATTCACACCTGTTTAACAGACTAACACACTGGTTCAGTCCTGGTTTAGACCTGGTTTAGTCCTGGTTTCGACCTGTTTTAGTCCTGGTTCAGTCCTGGTTCAGACCTGATTTAGACCTGTTTTAGACCTGTTTTAATCCTGTTTTAGTCCTGGTTCAATCCTAATTCAGTCCTGGTTTAGTCCTGGTTTAGTCCTGGTTCAGTCTGTATGTGGTGCAAAAGTCTGGCATCACAGTTTCAGTCACGGAAACGGGAAAGTTATCCGTTATCTGTTTTTTCCATTATTCATTTAAACACAAAATCAAAAACTGAAAAAACAAATCGTTATCTATTTTTCCATTTTGGTTTTGGAGAAATAATTAAATTTATTTTATTTATTTTTTTCATTTTCTTATTTTTGGTTTTATTTTGAAAAACAAATGAACAAATGATACACAGACAAACAAGACTTGTTTTAATTTTGAAAAGTACTCATGGTTTCATTACAAAAAAGAAGCCAAAGAAAAAAGTTAAAAGTCAACACTCTCCTTCAGTTCTTCCTTTGCAAACTTTCTTTTGCAGCCAGTTAAGACAGACAAATATTTTCATATCCATCACACTGTATTTGACTTCATGTTGTGTATTATAGGTGGAGCCTTGAGGGAAAAATACATAAGTTTAGACTTCTTGACGACCTTGCTTGGAAGCATTGTATTATTCATTACATTTAATTGGAAGCGAGCCACATAGGGTCATAAGCTAGATTTGTGCCATATGTATGAGGGGCTTGTGTCACGAAGGGCAGATGGCAAAACTGAATGTCTAAACATGCAAATCACACAGCTCAAAATGTTAGATAATTTGCTCCAGGGAAGATTATATTTGCTTGTAATTTAAACAATATGGGTCCCAGTGAATAATACAGTAAAACACACACACACAGACACACGTTGGGTTTCCATGCATCTTACATTGAAATACATTCCTTTTACTAGAGACTGATCCTAACCTTAACCCTAGTTTCTTGACCATAACCTAAACCCAGACCTTAACCTGTTTTAACTCATATTTGAACTTTAAGTGTGTGACCTTTAAGCCATGTTATAATGTTGTTACCTCCTCAAAAACATACCCTGTGTTGTGTTTTGTTTCATTCACACACACACACACACACACACATGTTTGGGTAATTCTGAATTATTAGTCTACATCTCCAAATGCTCTGTTCCATCTTGTGATGTTGTGAAGAGGTAGTTTTCAAGTAGCTACCAAACAACTAGCTCTTATGTTTAGTTCAGTAGAGATTGACAACTCCAGGTTTGGAATTATCTAAATGATCCTAGTGAAGGTGTATGGAGTTTAAAAACACAGCGGAAAATTTCCCGTATTATCCCGTATTTTCTGTTTGAGAAAAAAACTCACTGTGTTCAACATGTGCGAATGAAACTAAACACAACTCCAGGTATGTTCTTGATGAGGAAACATTTTAACATAGATCAGAAAATAGAGTAATATGGGCCGTTTAAATATGGTGTTGATCTAATGATAAAGGATTTACATTCTTGTCCCCATAAAGGAGCCAGGTCCCATGAGTGTTTATACAGATTTTAGTGTGTTAAAGGGACAGTCCGGAATTTTGGAAATAGGACTTCATTTACTAGTTATCCAGAGTGTTGGAGACGTGTGGAGACACTTTTTAAAATATTCCATTCAGTCCTAGCACATGTCAATGGCCATAGTTAGCCTGCCTCTAAAAACAGTCTTACCCACTCCACAAAACACCTGAAGCAAAATATTTGTCACGCCAGACTGTTGATGTGAATGTCTGTGTTGACAGAATAATGTGAAATAAAACTAACCTTGCATTGCATGAACTGATGCATGTTAAGGGACTATTTTCTCATGTATCAGTCCGCCGCTGCCAAGCTTTCTATCAGGAAGTACAACTCACTGCTGCTGCTCAGACATAAATCCTTCAAATGCAACGTTGGTTTTACTTCTAAAATTATTCTATCAACACAGACATTTACATCGACAGTCTGGTGTAATATTTGTTTCGGGTGCTTTGTGGAGTGGGTAAGACTGTTTTTAGTGGCAGGATAACTATGGCCGTTGACTAGCCTAGCACTAGTGACCTCTGCAAATACAAGGACTGGACGGAATATTTAAAAAAGCGTCTCCACACGTCTCCAACACTCTAGCTAACTAGGAAATAAGGTCCTATGTCCAAAATTCCAGACTGTCCCTTTAAATCTGTGCCCAGACAAAAATCTTTCTGACCATTACACTGATCCATAAAAGGTTAATAAATAAGCTTAGACGTCTGCACATAAGTAATGAAGCAGCATATGCAAAACATGGCATTTCCTCACCATTTCTTAGGTGAAAATTGGTAAACGTAGGGTTGTAAAGTGATGTTTAAAATAGAAAACCCACAGAAGCTCGTGAGCCTGACTCCCGAATCCACAGCACAGATGGTCTCAAATACAATCACAGGGAGCTGCAGGTGTGTGCCAAAGGCTGTACTCAGATCGTGTATAGAACAACAGAGATACTACTACCACCACTGCTACACCTCTACCGTCTAAACAAGTTTACATGCACACAACGCCTGTCTCATTTGATGTCAGGCTCTAAACATTGTCTGATAGTGTGTGTGGACAGGTCCCAAAGCAGCATTCATATGTAAATGTAGCATGCGTTTGAATATGACAACTGAATAAGCAGTGTTTGTGAAGATGACAAGGACATCAGTTGAGTGGGAGGTCCTTCGCTGTGGCCCAGGACTCATTTGCATACACTCACGGTCATGGTCATGTGTGTGCCTTCACTCGCAATTCATTCACGGGGGTTTGTGGGGTAACATGGTGCAATCCTGTTAAAAGTCTTAAGTTTGAGCAGTCAGTATGTAAAATGTGTTATTCTTAGGATGAACAAAATAGGGACAGAGAAAAGGATGGTTCAGGAGCTCTTTAAACATAAAGGTGCACTACAAAACTATTCTGAGTAAGGGAATGTTCCACAGTATGGTAATTCATTTATCTATGGCTACAATTATATGATGACGGTCTGAACAGATATTTTTATTCCGCGTTTAGACAAGCATTCTCGGGAGGAAATCTGCGTGCATACGGTGATGCAGAAGTGTGTGGAATTCGACTGGGTATGCATGCCAGGCGGCTAGGTGGAGACACTAGGTGGTGATGTATGTGATGTAAATGCGTACGCGAAGTGAGCAGATCTGACCAGAGTTTTGCGTCTTGGGCATTGTAGACGGAAACGCTACGGCAGAGTGTTTTCAACTTTTCCACTCAGGAGGATGCTTTCAGATTTTCACATTTTTAAGCCCCAAAAACGCCGTCACCATCTAAACGTAAAGCACTTTCCATAAAATATTTTATCGATTTTACCCGCAAGCGTTCTCGTGTAAATAGGCTCTATGTCCATGGAGACAAGTATGCAACATCACTAGAAGAAGTTCAGATCAGACACGTGGAAAGGCAAGCCTGCTCACAACAAGAGTAGATAGGTAGATGCATAGAAATAACCAAATTCCTTTTATGGTCCACTGATCATCTGATAGAGTAAGAATAAACATGTTTATTGGCCTATATTTTTCATCCCTTTGCTCCATTTAATACAAGATGTGTCAATATCTGGCAATATTTTTTGTTTTGACAAAAGGTTGCATAAAGATTTGTAAGCCTTTTATAGACAGATTATTTTGTTATACTGCTTTGAAACTGTACAATCTGCAATTGGCAGTGGATTTTATACCAAAATTGTGTATACAGCAACCAGCAAAAGTATGAATAAAAATGTCTGAAACCCAGGAAATATGATTAGTTGATCTGTGAATGGGAAACAATGTCATTTGCCAAGCTTTCAAATATCCTCAATAACATTTTATGATGTTGCTTTTGTGTAAAACGACTCTTTGTGAAGTCGAGACAGTTCCAGTGCAGATCTGCGTTTGTGGAAAGGATAAAACCAACTAGATGCAGCTAACAACTCACAATATGTCATTTATTGGCTCCAGCTCAAGAGTCAACATCACCTGTAATTCTGTTAAGGCCCAGCAGTAAACCAAAGGAGCCATTTTGAAGTGGGAACACCGAGACAGACAATGTGGATTACTACCATCCAAACACCTGTCTCTCATTGTGGAAGAGCACCTATGAATTACACCAGGCACCATTTACGCAGCGCTCCAGACTCCATCTCCGTCATACTCTCCCATCCAGTCCAGATTGAGTTTGAACTTGGGTTGAACCTCTAAAATATGGGCTACAGCTCCGAGGCCGTGTTTGTGTGGGCTTTTGTTGCTGTGTATTCCCCAATTGTGCAGGACAAGAGCAGTAAGTGGGTAAAGACTGAGGCTGAATGGCTACAATACGGGGTTTGAAGATTGTGTGACGGCTGTTTTAAAGCCTTTCCATGGAAGTTTTCAGCCATACAATAATACAAGTTTTAGTAATCTCTTCCACTATGAATATAAGATCAAACTGGAACAAATAATACAATCTGCATGCTTCTAGTCATTGTTGGTGTTCACAGTCACTAGTCTACCCTATAACATGTATTTTAAATGGACATAACTAAACTGTTGGCCGTCGCCTTCCAAATAGGACATGATTATGGGTGCACTTTCAGCTCTATTGACTCCAGTTCACTTTGCAAAAATGAAAAAAAAAAAAAAAAACATAACTGCTGCTTTCAGGCTCCTCATTTTGGTCTTAAAATGTTCGTATTAACTTGCTGGTGACCTTGGTGTTTTTATTTTGATATTTTGTCTGTAAATCAATTCCTTTTCTTAACCCTATAATGCCATTTGTGTCATATTTGATACACACATTCTGAGACCTCTGCCCCACCCACATAATCTTTTTTTTTTTTTTTTTTTTTTTTTTAAAAAACCTGTTGTATACAATTAAATACTTATCAGCTGCCCCCTAGTGAACTTTCCATGATTTTCAGTAAATAACATTTTCAAAATGGCCGCATTGGTGGGTGTGACTCTCTCTGTTTTTGGAGGAACAACTTTGTCAGTTTTGAAAAGCTTAAGCTAAATATTGTTCGATATGAAGAATCACTTTCTTAGATTAATCTATGTAGTTTTCATATTTTTACATCATTGTGTTAAAATTGTATGTAGCAAATTTGATACAGCAGGTATTTTTGATTATGCTCCTCATCCATCACTATATTGCATTTTATGATGCAGTCTGCATAATTAATGCATTCCATGCAAATTTAATACCACACAATTTTTAGTATTTCATAATTAAGATGTCATCTTAAAAATATGTTTTCAGTTGTTATTATTATTAATTCATAATGGCATAATGGTGGAATTTTGATCTTTACATGACTTGTATATAAATGAACGGTGCAATGGTCTATTTGGTAGTAACTGTCCTGTCTCTTCAATTTTCACACATAAAATAATTAATAATCTATATTTTACAGATTCAGAGGATACAGAGGATTCACTCATTTATTTTTTACTTGAAGGCCATGAAGGCCTAATGTATCAAATATGGTACATTTGTTATGTATAAAATAGTACAAATTATCTTTTTTTTTTTTTTTTTTTTTTTTTTTTACATTTTGTTGAAAGGTCCAATAAAGAGTTAAATATCAAAGAATCAAAATTTTCTGTCTATTATTTCATGTGTCAGGCTTTATAGGGCCAATATAGAACTGGCTCCAAATTCGCCCCATATCCTTGAGATCTTCATTTGACTGGAGCTGAGTGTAATGGGTGACATCACTTCCTTAGTCCACTTCTTTATACAGTTTATGATTTTTCCAATTAGATTGGTTTTATCCCAGATGCTCTTCCCGTCTGTGTGTTAAACTGGCAGTACTGTTTCCAGGCATAAGCAGGCTGTGCAGATAAAGCTATAAATATGTATTATTGTATGCCCATTAAGCATGGAAAAGCATTTTGAAATATTTAACATGCACTTTTTTTTATTTTTTAACAAATATTTATTACATTGTATTAAAAATGTTACTCAAGACTTACAGAATAAAATGTCCACTTTATAAAATAGATCTTATATATAATTTTAGATGGAGTGGTGGGGTTCAGACTGTATTCCTATTTTCGTGCCCCAGACTCTTAACACAGGTGGGCCTCATAGATTCTTAGAGCAGCTGTGTTGGCTGCTGGTCGAGCTCTGTGATGTCAGGACTAAGTTGTAGCTCTTCTGCCAAAGTGGAAGTGCCTCTGTGACCGGGTGCTCCACTGAAGTGCACTGAGGGTAAAATCGGTAATGGCCCCGCTGCACTGCCCCCCGTGTGTTTGGAGACTGACCAATGCCCATTACCCACAGCTGTGCCCTCAACCTAATTTTTAAGGACCATAATGACAATAGTGGAAATGACTGATAAATATATACATCAAATCCTACAGGAGCAAATTACAAACTGTACAGATAATTCACTAGAAGCTCATTTTGAATACACAGCAACATCACGCTGGGGGTCATCTACATGCAGTTGCTATGGTGACACAATGCACACATTAGCAAATGGACTCAAACGTTTTAAGCCAGTCTGAACACATTTTCAGGAGCGTGTGATCAAAATAAAGGAATAAAGCTCAGATTAAGTCTAATTAAAGTATCAGAGCTTCTAACAGAGTAGTGCTTACAGTTAGCTTCACATCCCCAGGGAGTGTTGACATCAGCTGCAAAGGATCAATTCTAGATCTAGATATACTCACACACACACACACACACACACACACACACACAGAGCTCTGCCTATTTTGTATTTTTTCTTGAGTTTTTAGACTATCAACACATTCTTGGCAGTGTTTGGTAATGTGTGCATTTCCACACATTACACACCCCCAGCGTGATGTCAATGCAAAGTATCAAGTACAATGAATACAAGCATTGGAAATACCAGGAGCAATCAGACTACGTGGACCACTGCCAAGGCACTTGTCCAGTGGCGCATGGTGAAGAAGTGCCTAGACCTAGACTTTTATAGAGCTCCCATATAGGCAACAATATTGGATTAAATGATTTTTAATTACATTTAAACCATAGCTGTGTGTCATTATGAAATAGATAAATGAGACTTTATGTTATGACTAATCAGCAATGGTCAATATTGACAGGAGAATAGCTCTGTTAGTTGAGAAGGTAAGTCTTTAATCCAAAAACTGGCATTAGATATTATACAAAAGACATGCTTCCATTGTACACTTGAGCAAGACACTTCACCTGTTTAACTGTGTCCCTGTACTTTATGTGTGTATCTGGTTTCTTGATGCAAAATCATAAAACAGTTTGCATGCTCAGTTAACCTGGAAAAGCTATAAGTACTATGGCCTATAAACTATAAAATAAAGCTACATTATACAGTATGAACCACTGTAAATGGGATATATTGTTGACAGCAGTCCTGCAGACGCCTATACCCACAGGCAGAACAGTGGATAAATAAATCCATAAAGAATAAAAGCAATAAGGATAACATCATTGTAACTCATGTCTATAATTACTGTGATTGATGAATGAGAGACACTGTAAATGTTAAGCACACACAACTGCACTTTATGCACATTTAGATAATTAGACAACTCATTTGTTTCAAATCAGAGCATAATAAGATCAACACTATTTACTGCACTCACAGACATCTCATTCATAATCTGTGAGGTATCGTTGGAAAATCGACTAAAACATGAATATATGACCCAAAATATGTAGCTCCAATAGGCCAATTATACATAAACAATTCAGGTCAATTATGTTAGTAATAACTCTACTCAGAGAGATACACACACATTTTGTATTTTAAGCAGTGTTCCCTCTTGAGACTATAGTGGCTAAATTAATACCCATACAACAAAAACACGTATTGCCTGTATTTAAGCAGACCTATGTGTTAAGTACAATCACCTTTATACATTTTGAATAATAAAAGCAATAAATGGCTAAAATAATTATTTGTTACAATAATGAATGCCTCTGCTTGTTTTCAGACAACCATGATCCCTTCAGAGAATGGGAAAACATTGAGTATATTTCAAGTACCATTAAAAAAATAAATAAAATCATTACTCACTTTTTCTATTACTCTTCTCTTAATTCAAAATACCCACCACATTAAGTGCAATGTTATCATTTGGAATAACCGATAACAACATGGAACTTGTGGTAAATGTGCTCCACTGAGTTTTGAAATGCCATACATTTTCACTAGATTCATTTAGATAATTTCATCCCTGGATTTGCCTATCTCTGCTGAACAAAAGGTAAAAAGAGCTTCAACTGCATTAGCCAGGCTGACACCACCTAGTTCCTCTGTTCAATTTCATTTCTCTCCAGCAACTAGGTCAGGAATCGGAATATACTAGACGGTTCGCAAAAACTCTGGAAGTGCAAGTCCAAGCATCAGCCAATCAGTGAAGAGCCATACATTCTGTGTTGGCAACGATCGAGGATTTAAAGCCGGAACAAAGAGAATGTTTGGTGAATTTTATCAAGAAGAAAGACGTTATTGCCCTTCTTCCTACGGGATTTGGGAAAAGCTTAATATAGCCCCGTTAGTGGCGCATTACACTGGTCACGACCAAATAGCAGTGATTAGTTAAATTTAAAAAAGTACCTGCCTACTGTCGAGTGAACGAATTCTAACAGAGTAAGATCAGATGGTTTGCACGGAGGGAAACCGACTGATGAATCAGGCTACCACTGCATGGCATTGCAAGGTGTAAAAAAGCATTTTGATTTTTGCAAATGTAGACAGACTAATAACAAAGGGTTACTCCAACATGAATGAAAGAATCAACTCATCTTAAAGTGCACATGAGTGAATTTTGTGTAATATAGGACCTTTACCCCTCATTATCTGTCTTTTTATTTTTTTATTTCATTACAATAAAATACCACAATATACTTCACTCATAAAGTTGCCTGAGTTATTCTTATATTGTATTTTATATCGTCCTTGTAGTCATGCTTCATTATCCAGTACATTTATTATGGCGTTAATACAGACAGTAATCCTTTAAAGTTTAACATGCCACACTTCTATAGCTCCAGATGGAAAAATGCCAGATTCAGTTGAACAGTTGAAGACAAAGTGAACCTGGCAGCCAAAAAGCATCAACAGCGCATTATGTGGACTTGGAGCAGGACCACACAGACCCTTTTTTATCCCTAAATACAACGCAACACTTCCAAGTCCCAGGCGTTAAATCACACATAGACTTACAGTGGAGATGCAATCCATAGATAGGCCGGAGCTATACCATTCTGCTCTGAGAGATGGACCGTCCCAGGGGCTCAAAGGGAGTTTTATGAACCAAGAAGAAATGTGAAACTATTCTTACAGTATCTTCAGTTTAGTGGCACTTTGAGGTGTCGGTCATCACACCCCAGGAGATTAGAAAATATAAGAAACTATTAAAGTAACACCAGTGAAGGAGCCAAATGATTCACTTAAACTTACTTTTCTATCTAGTTTTTTTTAGAAAGTGTTGGGGTGGAAATAAAGGGCCCATATTATGCTATTGTCTATGTTATTATGCTATTTCCTCATCAAAAACATAAGTTGTGTTTTGTTTAGTTCACACATGTTTAAGATGTTCTTCTCTCAAACTGAAAATACTCTGTTCCACCTTGTGATGTCATGTGGTAATACAGGAAGTGCTCCACTGTGTTTTTAAACTCCATACACCTTCACTAGAATCATTTAGATGCTTTCAGCCCAGCTTTACCGGAAGGGAGGTGAATGGGAGTAACATGAAAACTATCACTACATGACATCACAAGGTGGAACAGTGCATTTTGAGCTCTGGAGATGTAGACAGTGTGAATGAAACAACACATTATTTAAGTTAAGTTTTTGTTAATCACATTTTAAAATGGCTTAAAGCTCACAACAGCCACTTTGTGTAATATAGAACCTTTAAAGCTGCACAATGTAACTTTTCTGTTATTGCTTGCCTTGAATATTTTACAGTATGAATCTGAATACTTTTATCTCCACAGAGCTTGGCAAAGCAAGTAAGTCCACCAGGCAAGATCAGGTCAGATCAGTGCAAAGGTGACACAGAATGTACGTTTTTCATGGTATTGTTCATAAACAAAATAAAAACACTTGGAATTGAGTAAACGCAAGATGGATATGTTTAATGTTGTACTGTGGAACATTCCTGGCAATTAAGTGCCATCTGTAAGCCTGGAGACAGGGTATCTGTGTGTTTCAAAATTATGGAAAATGTTGACTTTTGCCTTATCAATTGATAATTTGAGGCTGATGTCATCAACTTTCCCTGGGGGTGTGACACTAACTGCAGGTTCTGCTCTGTTTGAGGCTTTATTAGACTGAGCTTTGTTTTAGCACAATATGATCATAGGCTATGTTCAGAATGCAGCCTGAAGTGATCCAATCACAATTTTGTATCTGATCTTTTAATGACAATCTGAATGACAAAGATCAGATTTTTTTGACCCAGGTTACTTGGATATGTGCTCCTAAAACCGATACATATCCAATCTTTTGACATGCGACTTCAATCTGAACGGCCAGGTCGCATTCATCCCACCTACACATCACAAATGTACACAAATGTTGTGTGTGTCTGAACTCTGTGTTGGTGAAGCAGCAAAGCACATAACAACCCTACCACTCTTGGCTGCGACTCTGTACCCATATATTCCTTTCTAAAGACGTTGCTGCCATTGCCCCACAAAACACCATGGCCAAAAACTGTGTCCTTCTCCTTCTCAATCTCCTCCTTAAAACAAATAAGCTGTAAATGTTCTGGCTCCGGTACAACAGCAACTTTAAAATCTCCAGGTGCTCAATGTTTAGGCGACTTCCGTAAACACTGAGCACGGTCGCTGCATGTGATGGCGTCGTGTCCTTCAGTGCATTAAGCCCTGCAGTCTGAACGTAACCATAAAGAACTGAAGAGCTGCAACACGTGAGCAGATTTATGCTGTTAAATAAGTCTCTGACACATAAAATTACAGCACAAGCTAGATGCTATTAGACAACGTTTTTGTTGAAAATCAATCTCCTAAACAGGACCATGAACACAGTCTTTTAAAAATGGATCCCTTTGTGGTTTTGTGTGTTTGTGTCTTGAGTTTTCATATAATCAAACTATTTTTACGTTGTGCGTTGGGTCACCATGGTAACTCCTAAACATTTCAGTTGAAACTCAAAATGGGTTTCGTCTTGCATCAAAAACGTGAAAATCCTACTGTCACTCTCGGCTAATTTGAGTTCTGTTCACGAGCTAAATCTATGCTAGCACATCTGATCACGCCTTTATTACCATGTCATATGTTGTGCTTCTTTGCCCCAGAAAATCCACATTCATTTCAGTGTTTACATGTGTACTCAACGACTGAATCCATTTTGATTATTTCTCACAAAGCTAACACAGAGCTAACACAATGCTCTCCGTTCGGCTGCGTCTTCTCCACATTTATGTTTATTGGAAATAGAGTCATTTTTTATTTCTTCAGCTCAAAAGCAATCCCATAATAGAGAATGATCAGCCAGACATGCCTTAGCATTTTAAGAGCGATACAGCCATGAAATTGGATCTGCTACTCACACTTTCATCCCAAAAGCTTATTATTAATATTCTATATCATCTGCACACTCCTGCTCCACAAGCCATACTGTTTAGTGGCCGTGGAGGAAACATTTGGCATTTGATTAACCATGCAATTACACTGAATTTGACACCCCGAAGTACAAAAGGGCTGGAAAGACAAATTTAGAATACAAAGGTTTAGGAAGAGGGATTCCCACTGTAAGCATAAAACCAAGTGTAAAACTCATATATTTGACAACGTCTTCAGTCAGCACTTCTCAGTGTATTTAAGGACAGATGTGAACAAAGCCACTGTGTAGAAATAAGGGAATATTGGAGTGGAAGCACAGACTGTGTAAAGAAGTGGATGTGTCTGTGTGTGACATCACTCCAGTCAAATGAAGCTCACCAAGGCCTGCAGATATCATTTGAATTTGGAGCAGAGATCCAATAATTTATTTAAGGATGAAATTGTGAATTAAAAAAAACAAAACATTAGGATAATGTAGAGCAGGTTAATATGAACAGTTTAAGACCAAAATGTCGAGGATCACTGCAGCAGTTGCATAGAGAGAGGCAACGTTTTTCAGTGTCAAGTCAGTTGGAGCCAGAGTTGATGGAGCTGAAGTGCCCTGTGTTTACTTCCTATTTGGAATGCTGCAGCTATCAGGTTAGCTATGTCCATTTATATTTACATGGTCAAAGTGTGGTACAAGAATAATCTCCCAATAAGTAGCATTCATGCATATCCCTTCTGCAGCCAGTTTATAAATTGTTGTTGTATCCTTAGGCAAGACATTAACAACATAAATAGATGAGCCGAAGTTCAACTAGGAGGCCTCAGTAAAGACCCATGACATGCTGGAGGAACTATGTCTCTTGGCTGGCCTGGGAGTGCCTTCGGGTTCCCCTGGAGGAGCTGGGGATAGTGTCCAAGGTGAAGGAAGTCTGGGAGTCCCTGCTTAGACTACTGCCCCCCCGACCCGGCCCCTGATAATAGGAAGAAAATGGATGGCTGGATAAATGGGCCATCATCTCCAGTGTTTTTGTAACTACAAATAAATCATTAAATTAAAACAATTAAATCTTCATTAGCATTAGATGTGTTGTTGTGTTGTTTTCTTCATCTCTGGGTACACACAGTTAAGTTTATGAAATTTAAAGCAGACCTTAAGACTTATTTTGACTTCAAGAGCTGCTTATACAATATATACGCTGCTTATACAGTACTGGAGAAGGACCAATTTCGCTCAAATACATGTGAAAAAAAAAAATATAAAGAAGATGCTGAGGATAGGGTTATGGAAAGAGGTAATTCATAGTAATCCCCAAAGTGAAGCACGATTGTAATTTGGTTATGAAAAATTCCTTACATGCGCATACGTATTACCTGATTGGCTCCAGAAATCCTACATTCGGGAGTATATACATTTCCGAGCCCCTCTCCAGCAGTGCCTCTGAGCTCTGCCTGCTGCGTAAGAATGTATTGTTATTAAATTATGTTCAAGTCTCTGGGAAAAGTCTTCAAGGTCTTGGGAGAGGAAAAAGGAAACTATTTTAACCACATTAGAGGTATGAGCCCTCCCATAGCATCAAAGTGGGTTAGAGAGCAATGAAGATTTATAAATAGAAATGGATATGTGTGTAGTTTGGCGCTCACACTAGAGGAAAAAACTGCTAAACGCGCTGACGAAAGCTAATTTTTCATAGTAACTGTAAATAGCAGCTGGAGGCGTATAACTCACTCCAACTTTGACTTTGGGGTCGCTCCAAGCTTTCTAATAATGCTCACCTTTCACACATAGCTCTGACACATACTTACTGCCAACAGCCAAAGCAGTTTTTCTTGTTTGTTTGACTTTGAAAAGGATAATGACTAACGTGAATGAGAAGTAACAATAAAACTGTGATTAGAACAATTACACAGAAAGAATAGTGGCTTTGTCAAACATGATGGAATTGGCATTAGTGCTACAAGGGCATCCGTGTAATAAGAGTATGTGTTATTAATCTCACAGCAAGAATAACTACAGGGACAGTCAGTGAAAAGACAGTTGAGGAATGTTTACGAAGCAATAATGAAAATGTTGATACAGGAATTTCAACCAAGATTCATATATTCTTCGAAAATGGCTTTTGGAATGATCTTGTAGTTGTGAAAGTCCATGAACACTGTTATTGTGATTAAACACCGAAGCATCCTGAAATGAGGAGTGGAAAGCTGAAACCCCTCAAGTACCTGTGTATATCTTGAAATAGGGTTGCACGCTTTCTGAAACAAAAAAAAAACAAAAAAAAAGCCTTATTCTGTGTGTTATTTTGACCCGATAAATAAATATTTTAAAGGTGCACTGGGTGACTTTTCTGATGGCGGGTCTGTTGTATTAGCCAGGCTGGTGCCACCTAGTCCCTCCCTTCAATTGCATTTCTCTCCAGTGACTAGGGCTACGTCCACACGACAACCCTCCTGGATTTTTTTCTTTGCGGCCTGAAAAAAATTCACGTCCACACACGTGCCAGATCAATAAATATTCATGTTCACATGACAATGGAGCACTGAGTAAAAACAATGTAATACACATGCCACACATGTATGGTGCTGTTAACAATAATAATAATATTTAATAATGCATATCTTGTCACCGTTTTTAAACTTTGAGGTGATTTAGCCAATTTTAGAAGTATCCCAGAAATATAGCTGTTTTGTTTTGCAAAAGTTAAACATAAGTCACAGAAAGAACACATATATTCCACTTAGTCGTGTCATTTAGTCCAACAGAAGCTGAACCACATCAGTGCACAATAGAGCTGTTTTTTGAGCGCTTAGTTTATGCAAATTATCCATGTGGTTTTAAGTTTTGTTTCTGTAAAATGTAAACAAATATGCACAAAGCTGTGTGGATAAAGAAGGCCTGCGGACACAGAAACAACGTTTCGTTTCTGATACAGTGACACGCGGATTTGTTTCAGTGTAAACGTAGTCTTTGTTATTGATCCGTGTGCGTAGTCTGTGGTGCGTGTTGTTAGCATTAGCGCTAACAGCGTGTCTTGGTTGCTGGGTGATGGGGACTCCTCCGTAGGTTACACCTGTCCCATTTTGGCAACGCTCTTGAGGTCTATGGAGGCTTGTTTGAGGGCTGCAGACTTCACTGCATCAAAGACCCTGGTGATGATGGGATTGTGATGTCATTGTTTGAAATGAAGTAAAACCAGCTGATGAATCAGGCTACCGTTATCTACTTGTCTCCATGGAAATTGCTTTGCCTGAAATGTTCCATAGTATGACTTTAAGCATATCTATAGCATTTATTCATTATGGGTGTTTTTAAATTCTTAAAAACAGAATAATTCCTCTCCACAGATCTGAATTGTAATGTAGCGTAGTACTGTAACCTGCTTGTCTCCGGCGTGATCGATATGTTTAATCTACACTGTGGAATATTCTAGACAAAGCAATAACATTTCCATGGAGATAAGCAGATGGCGGACTCTCCACTAGAAATGTTACGCACTAACCTTTAAAAAATGTTTTGAATGCTGTAATTTTCCACTATATCTGTCATACAATACTGTGACCGATAGAACGGAGCTGCACTTTACCAGGAAGCAGACGCTGTACGTTGTGAAACAAATGTGAGTAATGACTCCACAGACCAAGACAAATTTCCTTTGGAGCACAGCGAAGTTTACCTTTCCATACCTGATGTCCTTTACAAGACTATCACGCTATCACTATGTAGTTATATAAAATATTTATAATGTGGTTACAATCAGTTCCACAATGATTTTAAAGCTTTATACACAGCTCCTTTCCATTTCAGAACCATGGACAGCGACCTACTCTATAACCGCTTCCTTCCATCTTCTGCATTGTATTTTCTTTCACCCATAAATCTTGTTAGACTTCCCCGAGCCCTCTTGTCTGGCAGCTCTAAACTCAGCATTCTTTTAACCATGTGCTTTCAGTATCTCTTCTGTTCTTTTCTAAACACATTTTAACTGTTTCACGAAAAGTTAACTAGCTTTTTTTTTCTTTTTCCTTGTTCCACTATTGTCATTAAAGTGCATATGACAGGTGTTCATGTTTTTCCAACTCTAGTTTGGTGGGAGTGTGCTTGTAGTAAACATTTATCATAGTTTTACCTCAGCTGACTGGCAGATTGTGGAAAAAAAAAATAAAAATTGAAGAAAAGTACAAAAACACAGGAAGAAGTGATGAGTTTTTAAACAAAATACCTAAAATTCCATCCAAAACACAGGGGCAATCTATGCAGGAACATACTTTATGGCAATTTAAACATTCACTTACCAAAACAAATATGTTATCATTTTTATTTATTACTCTCATTATAACTATTGTGCAGTTTAGACAAGTTTTGTCCCTTGCCAACGTTATGGTTACCAGGTAACAGTCAAGGAATCTGTGTATGCCATATCTATAGATCCATAGCATTCGGCTCCAGTCAAATGAAGCTCATGAGGCTAGCAGTTTATTGATTGACTGATTGATTGATTGATTCAATAGGGACAGTGCAATTAATGAACATCTACAACATTTCAGTGTAAGTATCCCAGATTATAGCAAAAATACTTAATTTCCATCTGTACTCCCTAGGCAGGTAACACCACAAATTTAACAGGGAAAAAAAAAAAAAAAAGTCAGTGTCTACAAGTCTGGTTTTCCTTGAGCCACTGTTTCAAGTGGGATTTGACAGTGGCCAATGTTGGAGTCTCTTTTATATAGGAGAGTTATAGGAGCAAGTCCCATATTAGGGAAAGGAACTTTTTTTTACATACAAAATAGCAAAATAAAAACACCGGGATCACGTAGAGTGGTTTAATATGAACATTTTAAGACCAGTTACAGAGAGAGGGGTGACACATTTTCAATGTAAAGACAATTGGAGTCATTGGAGCTGGAAGTGTCCTCATGTTCACTTCCTATTTGGAACATGGCTGCTGGAGGGTTAGTTATGTACATTTATATATACAGTCTATGATCAAATATGATGCCCATGTCCAACTAGGAAGTCCAACCTCAAAACTTGACCAAAATGTAAGATTCTTTTTGTAAAACTATGTTCTGTTGTGTTATGTAACTATGTTTTACCTAAATGAGTAGTCTACACTGCCATATGGACTTTAAGGTGCACTGTGTAACTTTTCTCGTAGAGGGCCTGCCAGTTACTTGTCTCCATAGAGATGTTATTGTTTTACCTCCAATATTCCAAAGTATTGTATTAAACTTTACAATCGCCTTAGAAACAAGCAGGAGATGCCACCAGACCAATTTACAGCAGTGACCCCACTCACAGTAAGAATATGTGTTTTTAAAGGTATTTTTGAGCAATAAAAAGACCCATAATTGAAGAAATGCATCTTATTTAGTTTAATACCATATTGTAGCTCCATGGTAGTGGACCATCAACCTGAAAAGTTACACATTGCACCTTTAAGTTGAATGAAGCCAAAGTGTATAGAATGGCCAGTATAACTTTTCCTCTAACAGGGTTTGACTGCCTTAAATAATACCTCACAACTGGCGCAGCGGTGCCTTTATTGAAACTTTGAGCAGTGTGCCCAGGCGCCAGCTCGGGCCAAACTCTAAACTCTTTTTATGAGTTCTTTATTTTTGGGAGGCAAAGTACGAGGGAGAATCTTAAACTGGTCTGAAGCTCCGCGCGAGGGGTTTAATTGAACCGCGGGACCTTGGCAAACCACTGAAATCTCACACCGCCTTTGTATCCCACCTCTACAAAGCCGGCCGCTCTGCATTTTAAACAAAAACAAATCTATTGGTATTTTCATCCAGGCGCTTCGGATTGACTTGACAGTGGGTATACTCTGTTGATTTTTCCCTGTGCACTCTTGTTGATTATAGATCATTCTCCCAGGCTCCAGACAAACAAAATATTTAGCTGACGGTCCACAGTGCCCACCTTTTGAGGACACAAGCAAACAGCAATAAAATGAAGCGATAATAGACACAAGATGCAAGTAATAAAAATGTGTGTTTGGATAATGAAAAGACACGTAGAGGCCCCAGCTCTCATCAGCAGCCCTATTATTTACTTGGTGACTGAGCATACCAGGCAGCCAATTACAGGGCCTGTCAAACTGTCAATCATAATGAAGCAATTCAAAGAAATCAAACTGGAAACTGTCACGGGGACATTATCAGGTGGCGAGAGGAGAAAATAGGATGCTCAAGTACCAATTAAAGTAGTCGGATGTGTAGCAAACGGCGAGCACAATCGATGTCTTTGCGATGGGAAAAAGCGCCGCATTTACACTCATGTTAATGGCTGTTAACCTCAGAGTTGTTCCAAAGTGGGTCACAAACAAACTTTTCAAAATGTCATCTATTTTGGGGGAATCTATGAAGTTTACGAAAACAATAACACAATTTGCTTTGGCAGAAAACTCAATGTGCATTTTAGTCACAAAAGGATACAGAATGATTTCAATCCATTGCCTTTCTGTTATTCTTTTTTTTTTTTTTTTTTTTTTTTTTAACAGTTGGTATTCTATTACATTTTTTATTGCATTGTAGTGAAGTTCACAGTATGCTTAGAAAGGTTATGAAGAGAAAGATCAGGAAGTAGGAAAATTGGAAGAGTTTGCGTGCCAAAACATTGAAATGCCATTCTTTCTGAGTGTTCACAACTGTGCAGGTTTTGACAAGGAAAACTCGACAAAAAGGCTGTGACAGAAAGAATAAACTCATATTCAACTCTTTGGGGTGAATTTATGTTGATATTACATATAGATTTTTTTCCCCGAATCATTTAAAATTTGCATTGTTTTATTGTGCACTTGGGAAGTTGGCAATACTGAACTGTTCCTAAATTACACAAAATTGACTCCTGTGAGCTTTAAGTCGTGTTTAATGTTGTTACCTCATCAAAAACATACCTGGAGTTGTGTTTTATTAGTGCGACGAGTGCAGGACAGCATTTGTGAAACTCTGCCTTTTCATGTGCAGCATCAGTTTAACATGTTACCAACAGAGCTAATCTCATGTACAAACCACGGCACTTTCTCAAACCTTTCAAACCAAACGTGCGCCCATAATATGGACTGAGGAGTGTCTAGAGCACGGGTGTCAAACATATGGCCCGGGTGCCAGATCCAGCCCTCCAAGACCTTTAATCTGGCCCTCGGCTGATTTTCTACTAAAATATTTGAATCATATTTTCTATTAAAATATTGGTAATTTTTTGCGATGCTTAGCATCGCAGCGTCTCCAGTGTCTCTGTACGTGGCCCCTCCCACCAGAGCAGCACAAATGAAGGCTTGTCTCTTTCCAAATGCTCTGAAAGGACTATCGTTTTGACTGTTGACCGTGACATCCTCATCAGCAAAATGTCAAAAATGAGAAAAAGTGGACGCCAAGTGCAGGATTTTCCAAGAAAAAGCGACTTATTTCCATTTGCATACAAGTTCATGTTAAAACATTGTGTTGAAATAGCAAGTTTCAGGTTTTTCATAATATTATAATATTTTGTAAAAGAAAGAGTTCATCAATTAAAAAAGATTTCTGTAATAGATTTGTGTTTCTCTGCACAAATATTGGAAATTATTGCTGTTCTTGGGGTATATATGTCATGAGTTTTCTGATCCGGCCCCTTTGGGATCAAAGTAGGTTGGATCCAGCCCCTGGACCAAAATGAGTTTGACACCGCTGGTCTAGAGAGTGATGTTCTGGAGTGAATGAACTGAATGATGCTTTTGATAAAGATGATGTTTTTAAGATGCTGAGAGAACTGGGTGTGAATGAGTTTACAGAATTGTTTCAATGCGCCAGATGTTGCAAAGACACTTTGTATGTTTGATTTTATGAACTATAACACCAAGCTGTCCAGGGACTACAGGTGGAAATTAGCACTGGCGCTATAACCTGGTACAATGCATCTCTCCTGACATTTCACTCACACATGTTTGAGTAACACTTTATTATTAGTCTGTGTACATCTCCAAAGCTCAAAGTACTCTGTTCAACCTTGTCATGTCAAGTCATGAAGTGCCAGTATTCAAGTTGACAGCCACCTTTTACCTTTAGTTCAGTAGCGATTCAGCAGCAATTCCAGACCTGAAATTATCTAAATGATTCTAGTGAAGGTGTATGTAGTTAAAAAACATAATCGAGCACTTCCTGTATTACCACATGACATCAGAAGGTGGAACAGTTTTCCGTTTGAGAACAGAAGTCAGCCTAAATATTCAATAATTTGTGACTCCAGGTATGTGTTTGATGAGGAAACAACATTATAACATCGAGATCAGAAAATATTGTAATATGGACCTTTTAAATTTGGAGTTTTGCTTCTTGGGGGCACATTCCTATCTGGATACTGAAGCAAATTATAATCACATTTGAGTGGTTAAATGCGCAACAGCTAGCACAAGCAGTGTCTTAGCAATGAGGGGAAAATGTTAATCCCTTTTAAAGTCGTACAAAAGTGGGTTAGACCAAACTTTGAAGCATGTAGACTATTTTGGGGCGTAATCTATGAAGTTTGGAGTCGCACTACAGGGACGTATCTGCTGTGAAAGGTCAGCCTAATAGTGAGCTCCTGGGGGCACTTACACAGGTATGGACAGAGCGGAGGGGAGGGGGGGTCGCCTCTCTGCAACATTTACAGGTCAGACTGAAATATTACTGAGGCTACATGCTATAACTATTATTACTAACACTAGACAACTTAAAAGCCTTATATTACGCACAGTTGACAGTTGAATTGTGAGCTTTTTGCCATGCTGTTACCTCCTCCCCCAACCCCAAAGATCAAAATATTCTATTCCACTTTGTAATGTCATGATGCACAAGTTTTAACAGCTCCTTTTACCTTTTGTTGAGTACAGATTGTCAATTTAAGGACTGAAATTATCCAAACAATTCCAGTAAAAACACAGTGGGGTACTTTCTGTAGTAACACCTGACATCACAAGGATATTACATTCAGCCTAAATATGCATGTTTGTGTGTTAAACATGTGAAAGAAACAGAACACAACTCCAGGTATGTTTGTAAGGACGAAACAACATGATAACATAGATCAGAAAATAGTATAATGTGCGACCTTGAATAAAAAGTGGTGCAAGCATTATTCATTTGATGTATTCAAACTAAAACTGTGTCCAAGTGATATCATTTTAGTATTGTTCAGTTTGAAATCTAAGTATTGAGTGGTACAGCTGCATAATTGGTCAGTACTTTTTCCTCACAGTATGAACTTATCTAGATCTCTGAATATTGTAGCGGAAATCTGAAGCTTTCATTCAAGCGCAATATATATACATATTTTTTTTAACCTAAAACACATTTCCTGTGTGGTAAGAACACCTTGGTTAAACAGATTTTGGTATGTCTTCCCTGGAAATTTAAAAACATGCTCTGTTATTAATATCGCAAATTCTAACACCAAATGTGTGCTTATTGATGTGTATTAATATTATTATTATTATTAATATTAAATATTGACTGATGATCAACAGTGTCACTACCAAAATATATCCAGAGAATCAGACAGTTTCAGTGTGGAAACATGAGGGAGTATCTTCAAATACTATATTGCAATATAATAGTAAAACGGCCTGCATCAGCAGCACATATTTAAATACAACACACTAAAAGTTTTTTGTATTTTTGTATGGTTCTGGTTTCTGTGTGCAGGGCTCCGTTTCAGTCCAAATGATTTTTAAAAATGTATTAATGCAAAGCCAGTAAAAATCACCTTATACATGTGGCAATTCTACTGCCGTGCGCTGCTTTTGGCCCCACCACAAACACAAACAACCACTGCTCCTGCTCCAGTGTAAGTTCACAAATGTTGTTAACCTTTATGTAGTTAGAAAAGAAAAGAAAAACAAAACATTTAAAATTATTTGCAGTTGTTACCATAAATAATAGGCTTATTAACTGGGAATAAATATAAAATGTTAAAAATTAAAAAATATATATAGATTACAGTGGAAAAGGCTTCGCTATCTTCACCTATGAAGTCTGGGACATAACCCAATCTCACATCAATTCAATTGGGTAAGATTGTGTATGAAATTGAAGGCATTTTACTATTCTTAAGCATGCACTTATGTGTTTACAAGTTTTATTTTAGCTATTAGATTTCCAAGAGCACAAAATAGAAAGCAGCGTTTATATCTCCTTAGTAATTGAATCCTCTTGGTGCATGGTTGCAAAAAGGATATTACATTCTTGAGATGTTGTTGTGAAAAGTTTCATCCACTTGGAGATAAACAGCGGGACCCAAACAGCTGAGGACATGGCACCCTGAGACTGCCGCTCCAAAAATGAATTTCTGCTCCCACTTCCTGTCCTGGATTGGCTTCTGTGGAGATTTTAGAGGATTGATCTGGGCTTGATGCCTCACAGGGGTCAGTGTATGAAAGTATAGATACTGTATATAATAGATAATGGTTATATTGTTAAAATAAATACTTTTGATGCATTTGACCTGGTTGGGCCTTTTACATAATACTTACATATATATGTATATCTATATGTTGTTGTTTTTTTGCTTTATAATTGCATTGTGTAAGACCCGGTCACCCCAGAGATTAGGTGAGGTTAGATTAGCTTGCTTTATTCATGCCCGTAGGTAAAATAGTTTTGCAGATTTGAGAGGCTGGTCCCACATTTCACATTTCAATCAGGCACATTATGTACAGTAAACACATATAAAAACACAATTACAGAATAGAGTGTTACAGTGGTCCAGTGCAGAATGGTTTGTTCCATAAACAATTAGTTAAATTCATCCATCACACTCGACTAAACACACAAAACACACAAACATTTTTTCCAAGACAAATGTACTAAAATTGATAGATAAACAGATTACAATTTATTCATAAGTGTGATAACAGCTGTAATGGAGCTACTTTTAAAAAAGATTTGTTCTAGATCTTGGGACTAAAACCCTCTGACCAGACGGAAGCAGCTGAAACTCTGAGTTTAGTGGATGCTGCACGTCTTTTATAATACTCTGGGACATCCTCTGTAACTCTCTTGAATACAAGAAGTCCAGGCTGCTCTGATGATGGTCAATCACCTTACTCACCCACCCCAGGCCGGCTTTTGAATCTCGATTTTGGGACAACAATTTGGAGCTGGACCTCAGAGCGTGTAAAGGAGTGTAGGGAACAATGTGGTCTGAAATACGTTAGGACCAGTCCATGAAGTGCTTTAAAACAAACAATACAATTTTAAAATCAACTCTAAAATGAATGAGGAGGATAAAATAGGTGTGATGTGTTCTCTTCGACGTGGGCTGGTTAAAAGACGTGCTGCAGATTTTGGGACTAACTGTAAGCGTGACAGGTTCGCTTGGCTGATAATAAATAAGGATTAAGAAAAAAAAATAAAGGGCGTAAAGCATGGCAAATTGAATTATACTTATCCATGCTTCTAACTTGGTCCTGACTGTAGACCTATTAGATTGAATTTGAGTATATTTTGTAAACTGCAGAGAGCTCAACTAGCCCTCTATCTAATCTCTCCACAAAGGCAAACCAATGCCGAATCCATTTGCAAGTCACTGTGTTCTATTGGAAGCTGATGAGTGAACATAGACACAGTGAAAAACAAAGGAAAAGATCTGTCTCTTTGTGTGTGGGACTGACAGAGCTCCTCTCTACCTGCGCGCTTTTCTGTGGCCCCATCGAGTGAACATCTCAATCACGTACTCTCCGCCATTACAGCCCCCGTCTGTGCGCAGCCATCTGTCGAGAGGCCGTATAGATTTGTAACAGATTCATTTAAAGGTTTGGCAGGTGTTCTTGTAATTGTGATCATGGCTGTTTGTTAGCGGCGTAAAAGTCTTCTGCCTCCCTGTCTATCTGTCCAATCATTTAAAGCACGTCCAATCGTCTATCAAATCGCACTGTTCCACTTTAATCAGGGTTTTGGTGCTCGTCTGTGTGACAAAATGAAGGGTTTCACTGCAAAAGCTAAAATCTAGTCAAGTTAAAGATGCACTGTGCAGCTTCTGAGGTAGATTGTCTGCACAGAGATGTTATTTCTTTGCCTGAAATGTTCCAGAGTAGAAACATTACACGTATCTAGCTTGCATATGTTGAATTCCAGGTGTTTTATAGCTCAAGAAATCCTGTAAACCATTACTTCTTACCATGTGCAGACTTGCTTCTCCAGACATCTGAGCTGTCTCCATTGTGAATACCAAGTTTATTCCATACTGTGGGATAATCAAGGCAAAACAGTACAGTCTCCATGGAGACAAGCAGAAAAGTAACACAATGTCCCTTTAAGATCACTTGAGCTAAGAAAAATTTGATTAATTTCATTTGACAAGTAAATTTATCTACCAACGGAATAAGACATTTTGTACTTAAAATATGAAACTACATCTTGCTAAACTTTAGATGATAAAAACTAACAAAAAGATGATGAAAATTAATAAAAATTTATTTCAATAAACCTTAAGGCAGATATCAGACAGTGTCCACCAGCAATCTGACCAGAACTGAAGAAGCTGCTTAGATGAGCTGTGAAACATCTTCACTTAAAAAAACATTTGTCCAGTTGAGTGAATTAAATTTTTCTCTTGCTATTAAGAACTAAGTCTTCGTTTGTGATTTCTTAAGTCTAATTAAGGTGTAGTTATTATAAAGTGTTAGTGAAAGTATAAGAAAGGAGATCTGAATAAAAAAAATACCCTTTCCTGATCATAAAAAGACACTTTTAATTGATCACTAAAAAAGTCAAATTTATTCCTCTAAAGTCTAAACTCTGCTCCAAACCGCATGCTTTTATTGATTAGCTGTGGAGCTCTCGATTAATACAAGCCAGGCTGATCATTGGCGATTAGAGATGACTGAATCTCAATTCAAATTCGATTAAGTGCAGCGTCCTCTATATATGCACCGCAATCTGCTTTAACATGTGTTTGCGTAAATGGTAATATGTTTTGTTCAAGTTTCCATCTTCTCATAGCTGTAGCTGCTCCTCCGCTGGCAGAGTTCCAAATGCAACAGCTGCCAGGACCAGCTCACTACATATACGCACACATGGACTATAGCAGTGTGCACTCCATTTCAAAGTAATCCTTAGACAGTATTACTAAGTCTGGGAGAAGAGAAATGGACTTTGGGAACAGTCATCTCCAAATTGTCGCACAGCCAGGCAAAGTTGTTTAACGGTTTTCAGAAAAGTTTCATGACTGAAAATATGTGGTTTTCAGTGTTGCTCAGAAGGATTAAAAAGGATTGCTGGGGAAAAAAAATATCCATGTCTATTGAAATGTAAGTGAGTAAGACTCAGTCTAAGTCCCAATATGCAACATGCTGGATTTTCAATTTGAATGTCAAGAAGAAAAGACAAAAAAATGAATATTTAAATGTAATTCTGTCAGTAAGTTATTCAATTCAAAACCATCTCTGCATTTCATTTCTCCAGCTCGAATTGTATTTCCAGTTTGAATGGTTTTGCTCCTCTATAAGGAGGACAGTCACTCGAGGCGAGACACGTAAAGTGACTATAGCCCAAAGATGTAAAATTGTGGAAAAGAGGAGCACTGAACCGGAAACTTTTGGTTATTTGTCTGTAAAATACAACAAAAGGCACAAAGAGTTGATCTTTCTATACATATGACTAAAATGTGTAACTTTTTCTGGTGGAGGGTCTGCCGCCTGCTTCTTCCACAGTGAGCTTATACATCTGCATGGAGAAAATCAGGTGATGCCACCAGTTAAAGGTCAAATCTATGGAGACAAGCCTAAGTACATGTTTTTAATAATAATGATAATGTTTTACAAAGATGCTTTGCAATTGTAATGCACTTTACAGACTCCTCAAAGCCTCTTAAAGCACTTCACTGATGTCATTATATATTCACTTCACAATCTGCGGTTTCTCATGTAGCCACAGTCTGACAACCACCACCAATCTCTCACCACATTTACATAGCCAGTTAGCCATGGTAAATGTCTTGCCAAAGGACACCACAACAGAACTTGGAAATGAATTGAGCACTTTAAACACTGAGCTCCAGACGCTTGAGAACAATACAGCTTACATTGGTTTAATTCATATGAACTGGTGGCAGATTCTCTTCCAGAAATATTACATAATGTAACAAACAACATTTGAGCAACTATGCACATGTATACAGACGGTTCTATCAGTGTTATATGCCGTTTGTTGTTTGTAAGGCTAAATCCATGCTTTTTAGGGTCACTTATTTTTCATGCATTTGACTAACATTTGATCATGTGTTCTTTTTGTTTGTGAAATGTGTCAAATGTCAAATGAAGGCCAAGATTCAAATGACACACATACAGCTACATAGCCCATTGCCCCTTATGTACACTGTAGCAGTAATTCAGACACTGAAAAATATACATTCCTTTGTTCCTGTGTTGATGTTTACTTCTTCTGGCTGGACTGAGATTCCAAAATAATATAGCGCCCCCATGCTGGATATATCTGTTTCAATGTCTGGTGGTCCATAGAGCTAACACTATCCCTAGCCAGCTTGTTTCTGCAGTCGAGGTGTCATCCCACTCGAGGTTCTCGATTCTTATTTTGGTCCTTCTCGCTTCCCGTATTGGAACTGGGCCCATCTGCTGCTTTGCATTCACCTGGCTGTCACTGCTGCATATAATTAGCCCCCATCCCTCATGTATTTATGCCTTGTTTACGGTGGGACATGGGAAGGTGCAGGTTTGAGGTGTCAATACCAACCTACTCAAGCAAGAAAACAGGGCTACCTATGGCTTTCATGTGCCCAACCATAAACAGTGACTCACACACTGTGCACAGGAGGCTGGCTCTGAAAATACTATATATATATAAAATACACAGTCACATTTAAAGGGTCATTGTGGGACTTTTCTGGTCAGGACTCTGCAGCTACTTGTCTCAAGGAGATGTTATTGCTTTACCTGGAATGTTCCATAGTGTTGCATTAAAGTTGCATTAGGTGTTTATATTGCTGAGTGTAACTGTACTGTAACCTCTCAGATAACTTTTCCTGGTGTCATCTGCTTGTCTCAGCTGAGATATATTTAATGCCATAGCGTGGAACATTCCAGGCATAGCAAGAGACAAGCAGCTGTTTTAATTGAATTAAATTGAAGCCAGATTTAAGTGAGAAAGTACAACAGATGTGCTGGTTGTATTTATAACATGTGTTTATACATACTTTTGGTGCATGTGAAAATATTGAGATAAAACCTCAGTTGGGTTAGAAAGAAATTAAACGTGTTTCTTAAAATGTGACTATAGAAAGTGAATGAGTGGATTAGTATTGATGAAAGAGAGCACGGAGTGAATCTATAATAGTTGTATATTCCTCCACACCACAAATAAATAACTAAAGACCACCTCCGTAACTGATGAACTGACTAAAAGGGGTGTGGTGTGTGGTACTGGCAAAAGCTCTCACATTTTTAATTTATATTAAAATGTGTATATGGAGAGGTACTACTGAACATCATTTGTAAAAAGAAGATAAAACTGTCCAGCTACTCCCAAAACTCCAGATAACTCACTCCTCTCTTCTCCTCTCTGCTATTGTTCATACAAATCCTGATGATCTCTTACTGTGTAACTTTTCCTTTGGAGGGTGAGTCACCTAGTGCCTCTGCTCAGTTTCATTTCTCTCCAGTGATTAGGTCAGGAATCAGAATACACCTCATGGTTTGCAAGAACTCTGGAAGTTGAAGACACCACACCAACTAATCAGCGAAGAGCTGTGAAGCCATGATGTCAAACTCAAGCGCCTGTCTGGGTCCCTTTTGTGGTACAGCACAACAGTCAACAAAACAGTCAAGGTGGATGTAGACGAAGACATACATTCTGTGTTGGAAACGATTCCCAAGATCGAGGATTTAAAGCCAGAACAAAGAAAAGGTTTGGTGAATTTTATCAAGGGGAAAGATGTTATTGCCCATTTTCTTATGGGATTTGGCACATTACATACATCACAATCAAATAGCAGCGACTGGTTAAATTAAAAAAGTACCCACTGACAGTCAAGCAAATTAATCCTAATGCTGCGAGGTCAGACGGTTTCCACGAAGTGAAACCAGCGGATGAGTCAGGCTATCTGCCACCTACTTTTCTATGGAAATATTCCTGTTTTGCCTTGATCATTCCACAATATGGAAATAAACTTGGTAATCACAATGGAGACAGATTAATGGTCAGATCTATGCAGAAGCAAGCCTGCACATGACAATAATTCATAATTTTTTTTAGGTATTTCTGAGCTATAAAACATGTAATTGATCAAATGCAGGGGGGGTATGTTTAATGCTCTACTTTGGAAGATTCCAGGCAAAGAAATAACATCTCTGTGGAGATAAACAACTAGCAAACCCTCCATCTCAGAGGTTGCATAGTGCACTTTAAAGAAATAATAAAATAATCATTATAAAAATTTAATTATTTGGTCAACTAAGACATCACTGACCAATTAACTGACTAAGTAACTAAACGACCACAGCCCAACACTGTACACACACACACACACACACACACACTGTACACAGTCATTTATCTTAGAGCTTCTACTTGAGAAACTTTGAACTAACAGAGTGGCTTCTCCCCTTACTTCCCCCATTTCTGCTGTAACATGCAGAGCTGTGCAGGCCCTGGCTCAGTGGTGTCTCTGGTGGGCAGTTATATTCTCCTCATTGTTAAGTCATCACAGAGGATAATGAAGTATATAGGTTCACATGAGGCTCTCCTGCTCCTTTCAAATCCAGCCCTATTTCCTCACCCTTTTGTCTCAGCCCTGCTCTCACACTTGGTATACAGGCCGTGTAGCTAAAGCTTTGGTCGAACAATGTCTCAGAGGGGTTATATAACATTTGTTAAGGGGAATTAATCATTTTCTTGAAGCCCCCACAGTACAGGGCATTGATGGGCACCGTCTTTTGCCAAGTAATAAGTGATGGCCTGCGCGCTCGGCTGCTGCCTCGGGACCTGCTCGTGCACAAGGACACAGTGAACCGCTCCACTCAGCGCTCTGTGTGTGTGTGTGTGTGAGTGTGTACGTGTGTGCAGATCAGTGTGTGTGTGAATTTGTATGTGCAAGCGACAGTAGCTCCATTGTTAGAGCGTTTGTCCACTGATCCGAAAGTTTGCGTTTCGAATCTCGCTCTCGACATAAATATCCTCAGTTGAGAGGTCAGATCCACTGATCCACAGGTTGGCTGGTGTGATTCCAGCTCCCACAGATGAATGCTGTTGTTGTGTCTTTGGGCAAGACGCTTAACCCACCTCGCCCCCAGTGTCTGTGTATACTGGTGTCAGAGCCCCGTTGGGTACCCGCAAATAGTTGCTGAAATGGACGGGTTTTAACGTTCTGTAATTTTATGGGTGGGTGGGTATGCGGGCAAGTAGTGATGACACACAGGCGGGTCAGGTGAATCCAATGAACGAGGAACAGGAGAAAGATATTTGACGCGATTCCAGGATGTTTGTTGCCCTGGAAACAAGTGCCATTTCCCGGTCTTTTCCTGAAACGATGGCAGACCAGGCTGAGAGAGTGACTTTATTGTATTTATTACATAAAACCATCAGCAGAGGAGATCAGCTCGGTGGCTGCGCTCCTGGTTTAGACCTGGTTTAGACCTGGTTAAGTCCTGGTTTAGTCCTAGTGCAGTCCTGGTGATCTGCTCTGCAGTTGCGGTGTGTATATATTTATAATCCACTAATAACACGGCGTAGGATCAGTCCTGGTTTAGACCTGGTTAAGTCCTGGTCCAGTTCTGGTGTACGCCTGGTGATCGGCTCTCCGGTTACAGCATGTACATGTTTATAATGACACAGCGTAGGTTTAGTCCTGGTTTAGTCCTGGACTATTGGGCTGTTGGACAAATGGACTGATCCCGATCACGAGCACGAGCAGGTAACAGGTGGAATGTTAATGGGTCAAGGCGGGTGCAGATTTAACTTTGATATAATCACGGGTTAACGGGCGGTGCTGTACTGCGCGGGAGCGGGTCTCCAAAAATGGACCCCTGCAGGACTCTGACTGGTGTATGAATGTGTGAGTGGTTCCTTGTTGTAAAGTGCTTTGAGTGCCTTGAAGGTAGAAAATCGCTATATAAAAATGTGACCATTTACCTGTGTGAGTGTGTGAGTGTGTAACAGGCTCAAAGAACATCCTGTGAGAACAAACTCATCAAGGTTTATGCACTTTTTAGACCTGCTCCAGTGATCAGGGGGACAGATTTAGAAACGTGATTGCAAATTTGAAGAGTGGGGGATTTGCCAATAGCAAATTTTATGATTTAAGTATGGCATTAAACATAACTATTTCAGAACCATCTCTAACTATCTACCACAGATGTTTTTATTGCACAAAAAAGGAGAAAACCTGCATTTTCACTGGGTAGTCTTTTCACAGATTTGACTAGATCATCACCCATGAAGTATGTCTCATGCCGAGCGATGTGATAGGGCGTACTTTAAACTCTAAAAACTCAAATTAAAGCCTCCAAATTATGTTTACACTTCCTGCAGTGTCCATACTGTTTTCATGAAGGGTTAAATATCAAAACATACACGGACCAGGGGGGTCACAGGCTGGCGGTCAAAGTTATGAAGGATTTAAAAATGTGGTTTGACTGAGCCACCACATCTGGATTAAGGCTTAGAACCTAAATATAAAGTTCATCTTATTGACCAAAACACTAAAGTTACGGTGAAGACTTTCTAACATGTATTAAAACATGTGGTGTATGGGAATAGTTATTATGAAGCGTGAGATATAATGTTATATTAGTATTGCTGGGGTTCAGATGGCATCACAACATTCTATAGGGAAAAAAATTGTTAATAAAGATGAGGGGCAGCTGAAATTAATATTGTTAAAATGCAGTTTTTTGTTGTAATATAGAGAGTTTTGGGGGCTACACACCAATGTAAAGGGCCCATATTATGTTATTTTCTGATCTATGTTATAATGTTATTTCCTCATCACAAACGGACCTGGAATTGTGTTTCTTTTCATTCACACATTTAACAAACAAATCCTGCATATTTAGGCTGAGCTCTTCTCTCAAACAGAAAACACTGTTCCATCATGCGGTAATACAGGAAGTGCTCCACTGTGTTTTTTAAACTCCATATACCTCCACTAGAATCATTTGGATAATTTAAGCACTGGAATTGTAGCCTGATTCATCAGCCAGTTTCACTTTGTGGAAATCGTCTGACCTCACAGGATTAGGATTTGTTTGCTTGATGGTAGGCGGGTACATTTTTTTAATTCAACCAAACGCTGCTATTTGGTTGTGATGTATGTAATGCACTGCTAACAGGGCTAACTGGTATAATAAGCTTTTCCCAAGTCCCGTAGGAAGAAGGGCAATAACATCTTTCCCCTTGATAAAATTCACCAAACATTCTCTTTGTTCTGGCTTTAAATCCTCGATCTCGGGAATCGTTGTCAACACAGAATGTATGGCTGCATCTACATCTGTCTCGACCATTTCGTTTACTGTTGTACTGTACCACAAAAGGAACCCCATCATGGCTTCACAACTGTTCGCTGATTGGTCGATGCACTGTCCACAACTTCTGGGATTCTTGCAAACCATCTAGTAGTGTATTCCGATTCCTGACCTAGTCACTGGAGAGAAATTAAATTGAGCAGAGACACTAGGTGCGCCAACCTGGCTACTGGAATTGCCAGTCTCTATTGAAAAAAGGTGAAAGGTAGCTGCAAACTTGAAAATTACCGCTTCATGACATCACAAGGTGGAACAGAGCATTTTGAGGTTTGGGGATGCAAACAGACTAATAATCTAATAATAAAGAGTTATTCAAACATTTGTGAATGAAACAAAACACAACTCCAGGTATGTTTTTGATGAGATAACAAGATAATAACATGGCTTAAAGCTCATAAGAGTACGTTTTGCGTAATATAGGACCTTTAATCTATAGGAAAACCTGTCCCTTAGCTGGGAGTATATCATCGTCACATTCTCTGAAAACCACCAAAGCTTCAAGATCTGGATGGTATTTTCCACAAAGAAGTAAAACTCAGCTCTCATCAATTCCTGGGGTTCTGTGCTGACCAGGTTCCATACGTGTGCTGCTGCAGCATTTTCACATGAAAGGGATTTCCGTTTCCTCTTCGCTTCACTCTGTAACCTCCATAAGCTCCCTCTGTAAATGTTCAGTATGGGCCCCTCTGTGCTCCTGTAATCTATGTGAGATAAACCACTCATGGGCTCCAAATGATACACCAGAAATATGATATAAAAACAGTCATATAACAGTCTGATTCTGGGACATTTTTAGTTCTTTGGGCTGATTAAGGATTCTTTCTTATTTCCTGGCAATATTATCCAGCAGCAAAATATCTTTTTCTAAGGCAAAAAAATAATCATCATGCCAACATGATGAAGATACTGAATAAATATTACATTGGCTAAAGTTCAAAGGCTTTGTGTCCAGTTGTTTCTTGCCATCATATTTGCATTTTGAACTTTGTGTTTGTCCAAAATATATATTAAAAAAAAAATAATAATAAAACTGAAAACAACTGTACAATATGCAGAATGTATGACTGAATTCCTGCCCCAGTATAACTTAGAGCCACAGTGTAAATTAGTGTGAAGAAAAGGTTATTTTTGTAATGTTTTTCATAGCTCTAATTATAGTTTTAAAGTATTTCATAGTATGGCTTTTAATACCAAACCATATAGGAGCTTGAGACAGTAGCTTAATGTTAAAAAACAGTATAAAAATAAATAAAACATCTTGGCTATTTGATAAATCAATTAACTCCTCAACACTACAACTGTTTTTGTTTTTAATCATCATACTTTAATAATTATATTTAATGAGAGGGTCAAATTAATTTCATTTGTGACATTTATCAAAGCAACTTCCATCACAACATAATTAGGTTTTTTATCAGAAGTGTCAAAAAGTCAGCGCTCAAATCCAGGCTGGCATAAATTGTTATTAGAAAACAGATCCAGACGTGAAACTCTACAACTAAAACTGGACGAAAGAGATATCAAAAAGTATTGATTCTCACACAAAAAATATACATACTGAAAATTTCTCCAAAAATGACATTTTTTGTTTTGTTTTGTTTCGTCAAATGCATTGTTTATACTTTAGTAGATAGATCAATAGTGGGGTGGAGATAAATTGCAATTTTTATTTATTAATTTGTCCATTTTCAAATACATTGTTTATATGTAAGATTATCTGCACGTATACTCCTATTTTTTGACCACTTCAAGATGGGGTGGAACAATGATATTTAGACAAACTTTATTGATCCACAAGGAAAATTATTTGGACACAGTAGCTCACACATCAAAATATAATATCAGCAAAGGGTAAATCATAAATGGTAATAATAAATCCTAAATAAGTAGCAAAATTAGCAAGAGACTGGTGTCAAATCAGGAATAATGACACTACTGGTCAAAAGTTTTAGAACACAATAATTTTTCCAGTTATTTATTGTAGTTCAAGTTGTGCAAGTCCAATGAAGAGCCTGGAATGGTACAAAGGTAAGAACTGAACAGCTAGAGGTAAAAAAAAAGATTAAAGATACAAAACAAAAGTTCAAGCTCTGCCAAAACTACCTAAGAAAAAAAGAACAAGAAGGTAAGTTTGAAAACATGGAGTGTCCGGCACAGTCTCCAGACTTAAACCCCATCGAGCTGGTTTGGGATGAACTGGACAGAAGAGTGAAAGTGAAACAACCTACAAATGCCACACATTTATGGGAACTTCTGCAACAGACTTGGGAAGAACTTTCTGAAGAATATTTGGTTTCTGTTGTAAAAAGAACGAGGCATGAGTGTGTTCAGCTGTTATATCTGCCAAAGGTGGACACTCTCATCAGTCAAAAGTTTAGAATATGTTTTGGTCGACAGTAAACAGTACACAGTAAAAAAAAAAAGTGTGGTGTTCTAAAACTTTTGACCAGTAGTGAATATAAATGTATATGTACAAGCCAAATAAATTAGAAAAATAAATAATAAAACAGTGCAAACATGATATGATGATTAACAGGACAAAGGATATCTGTTACATAAGGGTGAGTTGCTTGTACAGTTGTATGAATATATGTTATGAATGTAGTCCTAGTATGTAGTATACCAAGGTAAAAGTCTTCATGGCAAAAAAGTTTCAGTGCATCTGTTTGATATTATGAGGCTCTCCGTAGAATTACCTAAAGGTGCACTGTTTAACTTTTCTGCTTTCATAGCCATCCACCATCTACCCATCTCCATGGTGATGTCATTGCTTTGCCTGGGATGCTCCAGAGTATGGCATTAAACAAATATATCTTGTATTTATTAATTATGGGTGATTTTATTTCTCAAAACTACCGCAAAAACATACATTAATAACATGAGCAAGTGAGTTTTCACAGATCCTTCTCCACAGAACTTGGTTTGGTGATGTGGCCTGGTTGTCTCTATGGAGATGGTTAAATTAAACACCATACTGTAGAAAATTCCAGGAAAAAACAACATCTACATGAACTCAAGCAGGTTTCGGACCCTCTACCGGAAAAGATTGAAACAAAAACCACTGGTATCACCCATCACTAGCACCAGATATTATAAGCCATATTAAAGTGCATATTGAAGTAGCAGTCATATTCAATATTCAGTGAATGACCTGGTGGCGTTATATTGCCTATGAAACATTGACAGGTTCAGATATAGGTGCAGACACTCTCACCTGGGCTCCAGACAAAATGAATGAAGCGTGTGGGCTGTGTCCGGGGGGCTGCAGAAACAGGCTGAGCTCAGAGGGGACAGAGCACAGATAAATAATGTAAATGTGAAAGGCCGGGCTTTATTGAAGTCCAGCACACACGTCTGCAGAGGCCATGGCTACAATCAAATCAGATTATAGACGTGGAGCTATGTGCGGCCAGTAAACAGTAACAGCCAAAATGAGATCTATAATACGTAATGAATACTGACACAAAATGCAACGTGTGGTAGCTAAGAGTAACTTTTGGCATTTGAAACGGTCGAAACCAGGTCTAAACCAGGTCTAAACCAGGTCTAAACCAAGGACTAAACCAGAATTAAAATAGAATGAAAACCAGGACTAAACCAGAACTAAAACCAGGACTAAACCAGAACTAAATCAGGTCTAAACCAGGTCTAAACCAGGTCTAAACCAGGTCTAACCCAGGTCTAAACCAGGTCTAAACCAAGGACTAAACCAGAATTAAAATAGAATGAAAACCAGGACTAAACCAGAACTAAACCAGGCTTAAACCAGGACTAAAATCAAGACTAAGACCAGAACTAAACCAGAACTAAAACCAGGACTAAACCAGAATTAAACCAGGCCTAATCCTGGAATAAAACCAGGACTAAAACTAGGTCTAAACAAAGACTAAAACCAGGACTAAAACCAGGACTAAAACCAGGACTAAACCAGGTCTAAACCAGATCTAAACCAGGTCTTAAACCAGGACTAAACCAGGACTAAAACAGGATTTAACTAGGACTAAACCATATATATAGAATGTTTTACATCAAGGAACTCCTCATCCATTCACACACCACAGTACACAGACACTGGGGGCAAGGAGGGTTAAGTGCCTTGCCCAAGGACACAACAACAGCATTCATCTGTGGGGAGCTGAGATTGCATAGCCAACCTGTGGGTCAGCGGACAAATACTACCAACTGAGCTACTAACTTTAGTTCAAATAAATAGTCTTTCCAAAGCCTCTTACATTTTTATTCAACAAGATGGATTTGGTCACTATTTCGTCATTACTTGCATCAAGATTTTTATGAAATTTTAAAATGGTAGTGAAATTAACATTACATTTTATGTAATTGTAATTATTTTGTTAATTGATGTAGTTACAGTATGGTTTGAATAAATTCCTAAATAAATTCGTCCAAGTACCACACACAAAAGTGAGTGGACCACACTGCTGGAGTAGTATTATAATGTTTACCTTGTTTGGAAGATTATACTATAGTCTGTTTGATTTTCACACAGCTATGAAACAAAACAAGACAAATTCTTGAAATATGCAAAGACAAAACCTTAATCTCAATTTAAGGATGCAATTTAAGGTCTAACTTTCTGGGTGGAGGTGTTGTTGCTTTCCCTGAAAACTTTCACAGTATGATATTAAACTTATCTATTTCCATGAAGACAAGCACCAAGCCAATTTTCAGGTCCAGAAGAATGCATATTTTTCTTGTATTGTTTTATTGTAAAAAAAAAAAACACCTACTATAAATAAATAGTGAGTTTGATACTATACTGTGGTACATTCCAGGGAAAGCAATCTCCCTAGCACAGTGCTTCCCAAACTTTTTTTCTGGGGACCCATATTTTAAAAGGCACAAACCTTCACGACCCAAGTCAGTAGACATTATTTTTAAATCAAAATAAAGGTGGATTTGACCATTATTGAACATTAATGAGGATATTTTATTGTTGACTGTGATCGAGTCTCTCGGAACAATTAGTATTACTCAAGTTTTAAACAATGAAAAACAGTAACTGAACCAGCAATAAAAGGATCCATAAGTCGCCCATTTGGACATTAAATGTAGCTCAGGGGTGTCCAACCTCTAACTCGGGAAATACCGGTATCCCCTTCCAAGTATCTCCCCAAGGGATTTCTGAATTACATGTATTGTGCTGAATTGTGAGTAAAATTGAATTAATTAAATGCCTTTTACTATTGTACATGTGCCTAACTTTGTGCAACAATAAATTGATAATGTTTATGTTTTATAGACATCTAACTGTACCTCATCTAAGGCCGTGGCTCTTATATATGCTCAATTTGTTGTGAATGCTAAAACTAGTATCTCTCTGGCATTTTTGTTTTGTAAAAGTCTCTCACCGGAGGAAAAAGGTTGGAGACCCCAGCTGTAGCCCATTTCTATTCAATTGAACCAACAATACTGGAACAAAATAGTCACTAGGTCTCTCATGTGTCAGAACTGTAGATTGCAGACGTCTACATGCAGATCGTGACAAGGCGGAACAAAAAAATTCTCTTGCGACCCACCTGAGAGTCGCGACCCAGTCTTTAGGAAACAGTGCCCTAGCGTATATTCATAGACACAACCAGGTGCTGAACTTCTACCTGAAATGTTACACAGTGCACCTTTAATTACAAAGAACCAACCTGGTCTCCGAATAAGTGTCCCCGTACTACCCATTACGCCACGTTATACAGCTCTATAGTTGTGTGTGTTGAGGAACCAAAAGCCCCACCTTCTACTGGGTTATTCCTCAAGGCCCTTTTCCCCAATAATTACATCTGTGGTTCACACATGATTAAACCCTGACATATCAAATGACTGTGCCTCTGAATTACTGTTTGCACTATATGGTCAGACACCTTATTTCTCATATAGAGCCTTTTTTAACATGGCACCACCAAGCACGTTTTACACTCCTATAAACCAACAGCTTGTGATAGATGGAGGATTTTACCCAAAGTTACATTAGCTGCCAAAACACACTTTGTAGGTGGCCGGGGGCTGCCTATTGACTGCTGGGGGCTCATATTTTTTGGTGGATTTATAATAGAATAGCTTTAAGCCCACTGCACAAATAGCCACCGTAGGCATCTGCATCAAAGTTTGCAGTAACCTAAAACCTTTTGATGAAGTCGCACGAGGGAAAAGGTATTTTTATGGGGTAAAATATACGCTGTGGTATATTATTTGTGAAGGTAACAGGCCCCGAGACACAAGCCAGGAGTACAGAGCCCATGTGGATTTAAAGATGAACAACAATGCAGAATAAATATTAGATTATGTTAATTTCACTTTTCACTTTCTCTATCTTTACTACACAAAGTGACTCTTGTGAGCTTTAAGCCATGTTAGAATAATTTTACCTCATCAGAAACATACCTTGAGTTGTGCTTTGTTTCATTTCATGTTTGAGCAATCCTTTATTATTAATCTGTCTACATTTACAAAGCTCAAAATACTCTGTTCCACCTTGTGATGTCATGAAGCGGTAGTTTTCATGTAAGCTGCTACATTTTATCTTTAGTTTAGCAGAGACGGGCAATTCCAGGGCTGAAATTATCCGAATGATTCTAGTGAGAGTAAAAACACACAGAACACTTCCTGTATTACCAGATGACATCACAAGGTGGAACGGACTGGTTTCAGTTTGAGAAGTACTAGGAGCCTAAATATGCAGAGTTCTTGTGTTATACATGTGTGAATGAATAAAACTCAACTCCAAGTATACTTTGTGATGAGGAAACAACATTATAATTAGGGCTGGGTATCATTCAAAACTTGCCAATACGATACATACTTCGATACATAGGCCATGATACGATACGGCTTATGATTCGATATGATTCAATGCGATATATTTCAATTCGATTCTATACGATTCAATAAAAAATAAAGGCTGCGATATTAAAAGTGTTTGTTAAACCACTTCTTGTGCAAAGTTAATATGAAACACAAACATTTTAATCATCAAAACTGTGAAAATGTCAAATGTGTGTTTCTTTCGTTTTGTTTATTCAGTTCGTTGATTTCGAACATAGCAATGAAGGTGAAAAGTACAAAATTAAACACACAAACAGACACACACAAAAAACAAAAAACAAACAAAAAAAGCACAAAAACTTTCCTCTGAACAAGCAAGAAAACTGTAGCACTGTAACTTAATAATGTTGTAAAATATGCTAAAAAATACTCAGCGAAATATCGACAGCAGCCCACAACAGGTCTAAATCAGGACTAAAACCAGGACTAAAACCAGGTCTAACCCAGGTCTAACCCAGGTCTAAACCAGGACTAAACCAGGACTAAACCAGAACTAAAACCAGGACTAAACCAGGACTAAAACCAGGACTAAACCAGGACTAAACCAGGACTAAACCAGGACTAAACCAGGACTAATAAACCAGGACTAAACCAGGACTAAACCAGGACTAAACCAGGACTAAACCAGGACTAAAACTAAACAGGACTATACCAGGTAAAACCAGGACTAAACCAGGACTAAACCAGAACTAAAACCGGGACTAAACCAGGTCTAAAACCAAGACTAAAACCGGATTAAAACCATATATATATACAAGCACTGTAACTTAATAATTGTGTAAAATACAATAAAAATACTCTTGGCGAAATAGACAGCAGCCCACAATATCAATACTGTCTCATCAAATTAAACAATATGATATATCGATATTTCAGTATTTTTGCATACCCCTAATTATAACATAGATCAGAAAATAGAGTAATACAGGAACTTTAAACTTGATAAAATTCCACCTCCAAACCCAGTGATTTATAATACAAATGTTGAAATAACACTAACTTAGTCCAAACCTAATTTAGTGTTACAATATTCTCTCTATTAATCAGCTACATATTAGTTTTAAATGGCATTCAGGATCCTCAGTGCATTATTCATTCACTCCCCGCTCTGGTGCTGGTAAACTGCCTCTGCTGCTGACCCCGGGCTGAGGGAGGAAAATGAGTCTGCTAATCTTTGCCAGCCTTTAACAGCCTGTAACAGCCTCTCCACCAATCCAATCACACACACACACACACACACACACACACACACACAAACGCTGAAATGTGAACCATATTTAATTGTATTCTGTCACATCTTTCCATCTATTTTACAAACCTGAAAGCAAAACAACAAGAAAAACACATGGAACCAGGTGGCATCTGCAGGTCAAATATTTCTTAGCGCTAAAATCCATTGTAACTGAAATGGTCACTTTGCATTACACTATACATTGCATTACATCATATAGCACTTTTTCATCTTCAAGGCACTCAAAATATTTTACATCAAGGAACCACTCTCCCATTCACACACATTCATACACCGGTGTACACAGACAGAGCAAGAAAGAGTCTTGCTGAGTGTCCAAGTGGATTTGACCCCTCAACCAATGACGTTTATTAGGGGTGTAACGATATCCAAGTCTCATGATTCGATGTCATCACAGTATGAACCTCACGGTACGATATTTATTGCGATATCGTAGGAAAGCTCACGATATGGTGGGGAGGCTCACGATTATGGATGTAACAATATATAAATCTCTCTGTATGATATTTTCAAGACTTAATCCAAAAAAATATGACTTTAAAGTGCTTAGAACTGTTATTTCTTCATGTAGTCTACACTGAAATGGAGCAAGGGATCATGGTCTATGTAGTTCCCTCTGTCTTTTATTAGCTATTGCTGCATCATAACTCTTAATTTAAGCAAAGAGACTTGTAATTCGATATATTGTGATGGTCCACTATATTATTGTGAGAACTTTGACGATACAATATCATGATATTTCGGTTACTGTTACATCCCTAATGTTTATGTAGAGAGCAGGATTTGAACTGCCAACCTTCGAAATAATTGGACAAACTCTACTACTGTTGCCTCACACAAACACACAGGATCAGTTTAATAGTGCAATACTGCTTGAATATTCCAATTAAAGCACCTCAAACAGGTAACAGACCCCACAGAAAACGTACAACTGCACCTTATTTTCTACTTATTTAAGATGGGAGAAGTGTTCTGCTCATAATGTACATAATGTCAGCAAGCACTAGTGGGGGGGAGGTATTGAACTGCCAACCTTTGCCTGTGCACCAGAAGATTTGCACAGGAAGATTTAACTTGATTTGACTTGACAAGTAAAATAATCTGCCAATGGAATAAGTAATATTTGTCTCTATTCAAGCAAAATAAGTTTCAGTGTCTTATTTTAAGAGCAAAGAGTTGTTATTTTTCCTATGATTTGTGTAACAAGATGTATTTTTCTATTTTAAGTACAAAACTTGACATGTGAAATTTACTCAGCAAGCTCACATTTTAGTAATTTTAACTTCACAGATATTCGTTTTTGCAGTGGGAAAATGCATGTATTGTTCCTAACGTAATCTGATGCACTGATCTAAATATGAAATCAGATAGAATACATTACCCACAGTTTGGCTTGAAATTCTTATCTGTTGAAACTGTTAGTAAATCTTTTCTGTACACTTGGCAGTCTATATAACTTGATATTTTTCTTTAGCGCCAGTAACAACACAGAAGACAAACTGTAGTTCCATTTAAATCGCCATAGCCGGAGAATATGCTGATTAATGCAAATGAGCTCGATGTATGAACACGCACAGATTGTAGATTTTTCAAGCGAGCGGTCGACGCACAAATGTTTCTCTTTATGTCCGGAGGGCTGATAAATACAGCATTTACATAAAGTTATTTTAACCATGATTCATCCCACACATATATATAATCAAAATGCACACGGGTTTGACAAATGATCTGTGTTCAGCTTACAATTCATCTTTGTGATTAACTTTAATTACAGGTGGTACAGCATGACCCCGGCTAATTTATCATGAACATTTAAAGAGGGATACTGCACTAATAGGGAAGGCAGAGGCTCAGGGGGCAGCCAGTCCCTTTGTCTAATCATTAAGAAGAACAGAGCTGCACTGTTTAACATGCAGTTCAATCAGTGTGTTTTATAGATAATTTCACTCCATACCTGGCAACATAACAACATAAATGGATTGGTGGACAATTAAGAAAGATATGGATCCACAGATACTGATACCGGTAATGGGTATTGGCCTGATACTTCCTTAATATACCTTGTACTCGGAATAACTATAAATCATTTCAATAAACTAGTTCTATTTTTAAGACCTTTAAGACACCATCAAAGGTGAAAATGCAGTAATCGTAGTAACACAAATGCAAAGATAATTGATACTGTGAGTCACTATAGTTAATTCTGCAGCTCATAAATATAGAAGAAGCTCGAGAAAAGTGTGTGGACTTGACTGAATACAGAAATAAGTCATTCTTATTTTCTTGTACTTTTAAAAAGCCTGAAGCTCTATTCAGATGTGGCCATTTTGGTTTTCTCTGACAGTGCCTGTGACAGCCATTGCCCCAAGGCTGTTCGTCCTGGCAGATTTATGAATAAATAAATGAAAAAATAAGAACTAAAAAGAGAATATAATAAATAAATAAATAAAAAAAAGATTGATTTGACCTTGCATAGAAAAATCAGCAGACTATAATTATTTGGTAAAACATCACTTTCATAATGAGGAACATGGAATAGTGATGCCGTATCCCACATTGCACATTTAAAGGTACATTATGAAACTTTTCTCTTAAGAGTCCAGCTCCTGGTTGTGTCCATGGCGATATGCTAGTGAGATTACTTACCTTGGAATATACCACAGTATGGCATTAAACTTGCTTATTTTTTACCTTGAAAAATAAGCATTCACCTCTCCTCAAACTGGACCTGTAAACTGGATTGGTGCTGGTCTTCATGGAAATAAATAAGTTATTAAACTTATTTAACATACTGTGAAAAATCCCAGCCAAAGCAACATCTCCATGGTGATGAACTCAATAAAGACATGTAGACAGTGCTAACTGGGTTACTACTAACAAACTAGTCTTAAATACATCAAAGAGTAAGTGCATTGTATTTGATACAAATCACTCCTTGAAAATGAAACCTCACCTAAACCTGAAGCTGGGCAATGCAGATATTCAGCAAGTGGAGAAAACCAAGCTTTTTGGTGTTACACAAGACAAACTATGACTGGACCAGGCATGTTGACTCTCTGGTTGAAAAAATGGTCTGTTATTAAGAGATGTTCCACATTCTTAACACCACCTTTAATGAAACAGGTCCTGCAGACTGTGGTGTTATCACACTTGGATTACTGCTCAATGATATGGTCAAGTGCAACTAAAAAGGAGCTTGGAAAAACTTCAACTAGCTCAGAACAAAGCTGCTCGCCTGGCCCTAGGGGGTACATTAAGATCAAATGTGAACAAGGTGCATGTCAGTCTTCATTGGTTAAAGGCTGAGGAGAAGCTGAAGACCTCACTACTTGTTTTTATGAGGAACATAACGGTGTCAAAGCTTCCTCAGAGCTTGCACAGTCAACTAATGTTCAGCTCTGGCACACATGCCTACCCTACAAGACACGCTACCAGAGGTCTCTTCACTGTCCTACAGACTAGAACAAAATCGGGTCAATGTACATTGATGTACAAAGCCATGGTTGAGTGGAACTCGCTTCCTCTTCAGATTACTGCAGCTAATAACAAATGAAGGTTTAAAAAAGAAGTGAAAAACTATTTTATGGCCCTTCTCAAGTAATCAGTAATGTATTCAGAATTTTTTTTTTATGATTTAAATTTTTGTGTAACTGTTTTGTTTTGTTTGTGTTCTATTTGTTGTTGTTCTGTGTTTTATGTGGACCCCAGGAAGAGTAGCTGATGTCACTGACATCAGCTAATGGGGATCCGAATAAAATCAAATAAAATAGACAGACCCTCTACACGGAAAGTTACACAGTACACCTTTAAGGCAACAATCAAAAACAAAAGACCTCTAGACTGGTCAAACAGTAGAGTTACTTGCATCACTGCATTTGTTGAGTCGCCCCTCATCCTCACACTAAATCATATCTCCATCCAGTCTTTTATCGCTCCTGCAGTAAATTTGTAGCACATGTTTTGTAGTGGGCCAAACAAAAAGACAAGGTATAAAAATAAGTTTAAATTTAATAAAGTCAAAAAAGATGTAATTTAACAAAGGCTCAAACTAGGTAAATCATTAACAAAAAGTCGGGGCCCAACTAGGGTAACTTAAATCAAACAGAACAGAAGAAAAATTAACCCAACGAGACAAAGAACAGGGGTGTATAAATACATGAGAGCCAACTAAAACTGAAAACAAAAGTGGAGAACTACACTAAGAACTACTTTTGGTTAGCTCAATTGGGAAGTCACTGGACTTTCACATGGGAGACCCGGGTTCAAATCCCCCCTCTGACGGGGCAGGGGGGGGGCAATGAGCTAACCAGTGTGGGTCCTTGGGCAAGACCCTTCGTGCTACTGCCCACCTCATACAATGATGAGAGAGAAAGAAACGTATGACATGCCGGCTCAGACGTCGCCCGGCCAAACAAGGTCTGCATCAGGTGCTGGGGAACCAGGGCACCTTGATGAAAAATGGGCTACTGGAACACGGCGGAAATGGGCGAGATGCGAGAACAAGGCTCTGTTGGAATGCTACTACTACAGTAACCCTAGGCAGAGGGGTTACATGAACAGGATGTGGGAGAAATGGTTATTACGATACCCACAGTCCAAGCTAATGGCCAAACAACTAGTAGCTCAGTGTTCCAACATCCACAAACGGCAACTGCTATCACAACTAGAGATTGATGAGGTACAACACAAATGCCACGGCAAGGGGGAACCAGTGTGCCAGGTCAGAGGGGAGTTGACACCAACTCCCCAACCACGAAACCCCCAATAAGTATCACGCTGAGCGAGGCAGCGACTGGACCTGAAAGATCATGGCCCGAATGAACACAAGGCAACCCCGATGCCAGTTACAGAGGCTAAGTGAAGTACCATCTGAAAGTCTCCTAGACGATGTGAATGCAGCACTGACAGTGATCCCTACCACAACAATCACTGAAACCAATGAGCTGATATACACTTCAGCAGCAGTGATCCTAGATGTGTTGGGCTATAAGAGCAACCATGGGAGCCATGCGATACAATACCCACCATGGCAAAGATGGTTAGAGGCTAAAATCAAGGAGGTGCGGAGAGAAGTGAGCCAACTGTCAGAGGCCCAGAAAGGTGCAATGAAAAAGCAAGTGCCCAAGAGGTACAAACCAGTTGCCCATACCTGAAGCACTCGAAACTGCCAAACAAAGGCTCCAAGCCTTGGCCAGCCGCCTAAAGAGGTACACGAGATAACGAGGCCAGACGAATAAACCGGCTGTTCGCAACACAACCGGCGAAAGTGTACGCTCAGTGGCAGGGTAATAACAGCAGAGCATACCCACCAAGGCTGGAGACTGAGAGGTACTGGAAAGGCATATGGGAAAGGGAGGCATCACATAACACCGATGCACAGTGGCTGGTGGATCTGAGAGAAGACCACAGCAACCTCCCTGAACAGAATCCAGTCACCATCACAGTGGCAGACATCCAGGGAAGAGTCTCAGGTATGAAAAACTGGACCGCACCGGGCCTTGACATGATCCATGCGTACTGGCTAAAGAAGCTCACTGCCCTCCACGAGCGCCTGGCAGCACAGATGAACCAGCTGCTAAGGGATGGGACTCACCCTGAATGGTTAACCCAAGGGCGTACGATCCTGATCCTAAAGGATCCCTCAAAGGGTGCAGTCCCATCCAACTATCGGCCAATAACCTGTCTCTCCACAACATGGAAGCTCATGTCAGGCATCATTGCGGCTAAGATAAGTGGGCACATGAATCAATACATGAGTGCAGCACAGAAGGGTTTCGGCAAAAACACCAACTCCTGGTTGACCGAACAGTCGCCCGCGACTGCAGAACCCGTAAGACCAACCTGTGCACTGCCTGGATTGATTACAAGAAAGCCTATGACTCAATGCCACACACATGGATCACTGAGTGCTTGAAGCTGTACAATATCAACAGGACTCTAAGGGCGTTCATTGCGAACTCGATGCGGTTGTGGAAAACCACCCTTGAAGCCAAGGGGAAGCCACTTGCACATGTGTCCATCAAATGTGGCATATACCAAGGAGACTCACTGTCCCCACTACTGTTCTGCATAGGCCTGAACCCTCTCAGCCAAATAATCGACCGCACTGGCTATGGATACCGACTCAGAAACGGGGCCACCATCAGTCACCTCCTCTACATGGATGACATCAAGCTGTACGCTAAGAGTGAGCGAGACATCGACTCACTCACGACTACAGTACAGACATTGGGATGTCATTTGGGCTTGAGAAATGTAGCAGGATGGTAACAAAGAGAGGGAAGGTAGTCCACACAGAGGGGGGTGTCACTCCCAGAGGGAACAATAGCAGACGTTGAGGACAGTTACAAGTACCTTGGTATCCCACAAGCAAATGGCAACCTCGAAGAGGCAACAAGGAAAGCGGCTACGGCCAAATACCTGCAAAGAGTGAGGCAAGTCCTTAGAAGCCAGCTCAATGGCAAGAACAAGGTGCAGGCAATCAACAGCTACGCCCTGCCAGTGATCAGATACCCTGCAGGGATTGTAAGCTGGCCAAAGGAGGAGATACAGACCACAGATGTTAAGACACGAAAGCTCCTGACCATGCATGGAGGGTTCCATCCCAAATCCAGCACCCTGAGACTGTACGCAGGCCGGAAGGAAGGGGGCCGAGGACTAGTGAGTGTGGGAACCACTGTCCAGGATGAAACATCCAAGCTCCTTGAGTACATCAAGGACAAGGCCCCGGCAGATTCGGTGCTCAGAGAATGTCTCAGACAGTGGGGTCCAGAGGAAGAGGTGCTGGAGGGACCATCATGGCAGGACAAACCCCTACATGGGGTGTACCACCGGAACATAACTGAAGTGGCTGATATCAAGAAATCCTACCAATGGCTTGAGAGGGCTGGTCTGAAGGACAGCACAGAGGCACTGATCCTGGCTGCTCAGGAGCAGGCCCTGGGCACTCGAGCAATAGAGGCCCAGATCTACCACACCAGACAAGACCCACGGTGTAGACTGTGCAAAGAGGCTCCTGAGACAGTCCAGCACATAACTGCAGGGTTTAAGATGCTGGCAGGGAAAGCATACATGGAGCGACATAACCAAGTGGCGGGCATAGTGTACAGAAACATCTGTGCAGAGAAACCCCAGGATCAAGGTGGGAAACACCTCCAAAGGTTGTGGAGAATGACCAAGCCAAGATCCTGTGGGACTTCCAGATACAGACTGACAGAATGGTGATGGCGAACCAACCAGACATAGTGGTGGTGGATAAGAAACAGAGCAGAGCCGTGGTGGTGGACATCGCAATACCAAGCGATGGTAATATCAGGAAAAAGGAACACGAGAAGCTAGAGAAATACCAGGGGCTCAAGGAAGAGCTGGAGAGAATGAGGGTGAGAGAGACCTACCACCGTGGAAGGTGAGAAACACATTTTTTTATATATGTATATTTATATATATATATATATATATATATATATATATATATATGTCCCAGGGCATATAATAGTCTATGTACTCTTACATTTGTTCCAAGTTTGTTATAATTAATGTTCGGTGAATGTGACTTTAGTATCCGCACCTGCACAAATAAGTGTCTTGTTTCAATACTAGTTTTAGTATTGATTATTATCTGAGTTTCAATACTTTTGACAAACCTATTACCGTATTTTGCGCACCACAGGGCGAGCTCATAAGTCTCCAAATCCATCAAAAAACGACTGCGTGCCCTACAATCCAGAGCGACCTATACATGAATCCACTCGGGTGTCTCAGCACGACTTAAGTAAACTAAAAAGCCGCACCACCCGCAGTGCACGCAAACACACACAGAGCAGACAGCGACCGTGCAGTGAAAAACACCCGCAGCCACACTCATCAGTCCACGCGGACGAGGAATGGAACTGAGGAATGAACCGAAAAAGCGAGTGCAATGTGCCACTTCTAGACACAACTGAACAACTGAGTCACTGCGAACACGCCAACAATCCAGTGTTCCCAGATGCGCCAAACAAAGTCTGACTGACCCATCTAACTGTTGTGTTTCGTTTAAAGTCCAGTGCGGTTTATTTGTGAAAAAAGTTCGAAAATAGACCATTCAATGACAGTGCGCCTTATAATCCAGAGCGCTTTATAGTGCGGAAAATACGGTACTCATATGCCGCCATGTTTGTTTTGACACAAATGGACCCTGCGTTTCTCTGACTGCTGGGACATGGAGACATATGCAAAGACCCCAGACAGTACATTTCTGAAAACTTTCAGAAAAGCATATCATTTTGGACTCTTGACTTACCAAACTTGAAGCTTGAAAGAAAAAAAAAACAGCACACCAAGATGAATGGGTGAGTAAACTCTTCTTTCCACTTCTCAATTCTGTGGTACCAGCAGCACTGCGGACTTTCTGTTTTCAGTCCACTAAATGCTAATTGTGTTTGCTAATGCTGATTTTAGTGAGCCCGTCTTTGCACCGGTGCTCTTAGCTCTTGTGGAAAAAAAAAAAAAAAAGTCTCCAAAATACTCCCGATGTTTGGGGCTGAAAAATGATTCAGAGGAGTGGTGAGGACAGGCATGCATTAGCAGAGCTGGCTGGTTGCTGGAGGCGTACATCCGTGAGCGGGTAATTCTAGTTATAATGTAACACAGGCTGCCATGACAGTTGGGCTTTACACAGGTGTGCGTACTGTGTCAATGTGGTTTGTATTTGAAGACGAGAATGCGAGCTAAATAATTCATAGACTTAATTTGCAGCCAAGGAATGCTGGCACTCTGTAATAGCATGTGCGCTGCTTATGGAGAACGGAGACGGATTCTCCAGTTGTAAAGTTGTTTTCACTCCTTTGTTTCTATATTTGAGCACTGTGCTGTACTTTGGAGGCAGGCACTCATATGTATGGCTCATTATGAGGCTGAAACTCGAAGATTTGGAAAGAAAAATATCAACAATACCATCGGAATTCTAGTCACAGTGCCTGGAAGTATCAGACAATTTGGATTAGACATTACAATTATTTTCTTCAACACAAAATATATGCATATGGCTATACAACACATCTCTATAAATTGAATTACTGATTTTATTATTATTACATATCATTGTGCTGCCTGAAAAATGAATTATCTTTGGGATAAATAAAGTATTCTATCTATCAATCTAGATTATAATAGATTCAATTTCTTTCAATCAAAGTTGACACAATATAGGTAGAATATATATGTAATATATAGATAGACAGTAATATATTATCTCAATAGTTTGATATATATTGAATTTACAAGGACCAAGGTGGATACGGGTCTGAGGAGTATTTCCAAAACTGCAACTCTGGTGGGAGTCTTCCTAGTTGGGGCAGTGCGGCTTTACTGTTGTTGTGTCCTTAAGCCAGACATCTTCACTCAACCTACTGTATCTCAAATGCAAGAGCTGGAGAAGCCAGTGCCACAGATAGACAGTCATCTGGTCCAAAACGGTGTCTGTCTACTGAAGAGACTCTCAAACGGCTTTACATCAACTAGCAGAATGTGTAGAAGAAGAATCTGCACTAAGTTTGAAAATATTATTAATATTAGTCATGATCCAGCTCGGAAGGGTCAGGGAAGTAATGAAAACCAAGGTGGAAAATGGTATAAATTAAGTAATAATTTAATGAACAGGGACGTAAAAGGCAAAATAACAAAAGCGATCTAAAATATATACACAAATTAACCTAAACTAGAAGCAAAATAAAACGTTTTGTGCCAAAAACAGGTCGCATACTTCTATAAAAACAAACGAGTGACTAAATTAAGGGACACATAACACACAATTAAATCACGAGTGTCCCAAAATAAAGTCATGTAAACCCACAAACAGAATCAAACAAATAAAAAGACAGAACTAAAGTCTCACACACAAAGTCAGACACGTATCAGCACAAATCAAAGTGACTGACAGAAAACAGACACGGACACAAAATGGCAGACTGGACACCTTTGCCAACAGCCCAGAAGAGGTGTTGGGAATCTTCTTAAAGAGGGGGAGGTGGCTGTAGGTGAGACAGGATTGGTTAGGTGTAGACGGTGTAGGCTCTCACAGCAGAAATCAGGAGGGACAAAAGAAAATAAATTAAAACTCACACAAAACAAGTCAGAGAACTGGAGGCCTGGGGTCATAACAATTACAATACTTTTGACATTGCTACCACATTTCTTCATGAACCCTGTACGACTGTAGGACTCCTTTCTTTCCCACAAGGTCTCCTCTCTTTCTTTGTGATGACTAAGCTTTTTACTTCGGTACAGTTTTTTAATTCTTGCTAACATTCCCAAAGCCTATTATCCCCTTTTACCTTTACCCAGCGTGTCCTCCGACCTCCAAGACCAAAATTGAGTTAGCAAAATCGATATATTAAAGTTGACGCGTTTGGACATGTCATCAAATCTTCAAGGGCGCTGATTTAAAAGAGAAGTCCATTGACGGGATGTAAATGTCTGTGGAATAAATTACCCTTGACTATCTTTGACTAATGGCTACCTTTCAGAAACAACAGCTGGCGCTAAATGAAGCTGTAGCTTATGGCATTGCATCTCGTCCATGTCTAAACGAAATACTAAACAGAAAAGCTCATAAACACTGCAGCACAACAGTAGTGAAGGGAACGCTAAAAGATCTCTACAGATGGAATGAACTGTAGTTAAAACTGCACGAGGTAACTTCTAAAAAGTAGAGGGTCCGCTACTTTCTTGTCTCCATGGAGATGTTATTGCTTTGCCCGGAATGTTCCACAATAGAGCATTACACATATCTCCCTTGCATTTGATCAATTTTAGGTGTTTTATAGCTCAAAAATACCTTAAAAACATGAATTCTTACCATGTGCAGGTTTGCTTCACCATAGATCTGACCATTAACCTGTCTCCATGGTGATTACCAAGTTTATTTCCATACTGTGGAATAATCAAGGCAAAACAGTAATATTTCTATGGAGACAAGCAGCTGGTGGACCTTACACCAGAAAAGTTACACAGTGAACCTTTAAAGAAAAGCTAAACTAAAATTGTAAGTTGTAAAAGTAATCCATACAGGTCGAAGTGAAAGCGGACTGTGACTGTGACAAATCCATACAATTACTGGAACTTCTACAATGTTTTTTTGTGTTTTTTTAACACCTATTATTTCCTAAGACAATTAAAGGGACTGTATGTGATTTTTTTAATTCAAGAAATGTTTTGCCACAGCCCAGTTATATTGTGAAAGCAGCTTTTTGGGTAAAAATGAGACAGCTGCGTTGTCTGCAGTGAATTATAAACCATGTTTAAACTCCAGGAGGCAGGAGCAATGTTAGCATGCTAGTTTTTGATAGCTTTAGGGATGGATTGCATACGAGAAAATGAAACGTTTTTGTTTACATCCGGCTTTTCCACATGTGCACAGTTGTGTATGTCTGTGTTGAGATAACTAAGTTATTTTCAAGTAGGTTTTGCATTTAACTTCATCATCTTACTCTGAATGTTGAGGATCAAAAACATTACTTTGACGATGTTGATGCTGTACTGTTGCATGACAATTGTTGACATTTTTGTATTAGAAAACTAAGGAACTGGACCACTGACAAAAAGATGCATAAAGATGCAAAATCAGGTACAGCAACTTTAAGAAGAGTACTTTTAATTTGTACAGTTGTAGGTTTTTGTGTCCAGATCATATCAATGTACATAGGATTTTGTTTGTTTTTATATGTTTTTAGAATGTTTTAGCCTTTAGCATGGGCTTACCTTTGCTTTGGTGTCTTCCTGGTGTTTGGCAAAAACAGTCCCCAGGGAAACCACACCATTATGAAGTTTCCTGGCCTGCAACAAAAGGTTTGTAGAATAGGCTTTAAATATTCTTGTTGTATTTATCCATTTCTTTGTTTATTGTTTATTAACTTATGTGTGATATGCCGCTATGTTGGCATATGAAGAAATATCATTGATAAGATTAGTAAGTGCTAAGGTTTATACAACACATATTTTAAAAATTTGTGGTAGTGACTTTTTCTTTTAAATTGAACACATTTTAGATATTTCTTGAATTTCACCTGAGTGATCTTTACACACACTAATCTCTACTCTTAACCAATCTTTCAACTCTTCCTTGAAATAACTGCAGCTGCCTTTATCAGGGCCTAAAATGGAATACATTTGTACAAAGCAATGGATGAATAGAAATGATTAATGCTACGTGGCGTCCGATAAGGTCCGTGCACTGCTTTCTCACACTTTCCTACATTTTTCTTGTATCTGCTTAAGTTCCAAGTCTTAAATCTTTCTCAGGACACCCTTAAATTAGCTTGTCAAACATTGTGTTGCCTCCTAATGAGAGCCATGTAGCCGTAGCTGCACTCCTGTTCACTCTGCCCCTCTGACACTCCCCATTTGCCTGTGGAAAAGAAGGGATGATTTTTAGCCTAATCTGGACATTACTCGCTTATTAAATTGGGGAAATCAAAAGAATAAGATCCTATTTGTCCCTTTTAAGCTCCTTTGTAAATCTATTAAACTAGCTACGGGCCGCTAACAGACTGTGATAATGGCGTATTGAACACTTATGCATGCAATAAAGGGCTACATGAGCGCTAATATGATGTGGTGTGGGACAATGCCGCGTGACTTTGGTCGTGTCATTGGCCGTTCCTGAAGGTTCATTAGAGATACAGGATTAGCCATTGCAAAAACTATGCAACATAATGGGGTATTAATATTGGATTATCGGACAAGTTCATTCCTCCAGGTAGGGGAGTGCGCTGCAGTTATATGAATTTTAATTGAGATCGATGCTGTCATTTCTGATCGTCAGTAACATGTTTGTGTCTTTTTGCCAGTCCCCCCCCAAGAAACCAGATTAATTATAGAAAGGGTCAAATGGGATAAGAAGTTGCGTATATGTTTTATGAATTCTTTCCAAAAACACGCAAAGGCTGGGTAGGTCCAAAATAAGTGAGAGGTGGTTTCATTTTTCAGTGTCATGTACAGTTTGTGTCCATTGCCCTTCTAAGATGATTCTTTACTGGATAACAGCGATGTAGAAGTTTGTAGCACATTTCCCATTTCTTGTTGGTGATGAGATATTTGTGAGGTAGTGTCCATACATTTTTCCATGGAATATTGTCAGTAAAGTCGGGCTGCTAACAGCGCATGAGTAGGGCTCTGTTTGTGAGGTGCACTTGTGGTGATAGTCGCTCTTTTTCCACAGCGACTCATTATACGGCACGTTTAATTGAAGATAAGTTCCTTTTGAAAAGTTTTTCAGTTTGGTGTGCATCGTCTTCACTCACGCCTGCTCAAGCTGCCATCTTCAGGTGCTGGCCCTGTCCTGCTGCTTCCCTAGTTTAGGCTCCTGGCACCACTAATAACATCACTCTGTTGCAGTCAATGAAATAGCGGCATGGGTAACCCAGTCGTCATATCACTGAATACATCTCAGAAGGTCTAATAAAGAAAATGTGAACTAAAACATGTTAAATTAAAACTACTGAGTCTGGAAAAAATATCAGAATAAATATATATTTTTATTAAAATAAAAAGGCAAATATTGGTAGGGACTATTTTGTCTTCCCCAAATATTGGTTGTGACATGTCCCCACCATCCTTATGTAAACCTACGCCCTTGCAGTCCTCTGTAAATAAAAGCATGTAGTTGCGAGCAGTGTTCATTTTGACCATTTTGGGGACTGCTTTATGACATTTTCTGATCTATGTTATAATGCTATTTCCTTAAACATCCCTGGAGTTGTGTTTTGTTTCATTCAAACATTTTTCAACGCACAAACCCTACATAATTAGCCTGCGTTCTTCTCTCAAAGAACCCTCTGTTCCACCTTGTGATGTCATGACATAATATGGGAAGTGCTTCACTGTGTTTTTAAACTCCATGCACCTTCACTAGAATCATTTGGATAGTTTCAGGACTGGAATTGCCAATCTGAACAAAAGGTTAAAAGAGATGTTAACATGAAAACTGCCACTACATGACATCACAAGGTGGAACAGAGCATTTTGAGCTTTGGAGATGTAGACAAACTGATGTGTGAATAAAACAAAACACAACTCCAGGTATCTTTTTGAGGAGGTAATAGCATTATAACATGCCTTAAAGTCAGTTTTGGGCAATATAGGCCCTTTAATAAGACAAAATGTTACAAATGAAACCACATGCAAAGAGTTTATTCTTTTATTAGGGAACATCTTGACCCAAAAGAACGAATCAAAAACAACTGAAACTATACAGCCTACTGTTTGGAAACTCAACTATTTTCAATTGTTAGTCCATGGAAATGCCTTTAGATAAGTGGATAAATTGTAGAAACAGAGATTTTTTTTTCATCATGTCCTCTTTATCAAATGCAACATCAACTTTGCTGCTAAACTCTGTCTTTTCCAAAATGCCAGTCAGAATCTTGCGCTTACACATTTTAACCTGCAGCAAAATGTGTTTCTTGGCAGGACTCCTTTTAAGTTTGTTGTGTAATATCTTTGGGATTTTGGGGGATTCTGCAGCAAAAACATCTGAAAACGCTCCACCATCTTGTTTTCTTTTCCTGTAGGACAATAAATAATTTGCTTAGCTGTTAAATTAGAGCATAGCATTACAGCATTAAGCCTCTTATATAGGTCACTATTTGCCACTTATCACAACGTCTGTTTAAAACGCTCCACAAACCTTGAAACCTATACAGATTTTCAGGTAATATCATCATTGCGAACTTCTATCAAAATTCTCTATCGCTCTGTGCATTGGCTCATTTGAATTTCATAACCAAACACTAATATTCCTAGCTCATAAGATAGTCAGAATATGATGTAAAAGGCTTCGGGGGTCGGTGAGTGCGTGCCTTGAAATAGCAAAGCGCTTGGTAGGTGCTAATTTTCTGTGCTGGGAGGTGAGTGGGCCGGCGATCCTTTACGTTCATTACAGAAAGGATGCGATGATGAAGTCTTTGTCTTAGAGGCAAGTCATTTAACCAGCTCGATAACTCCAGCCCCGGACGCTGTACTTTGTCACGGCGCTGTGTGGATGGGGCACTACTGCAGGCGCCAATGTCACGGGAAAGTCAATGGACGGGAGAAAGAATTAAAAAGGCCATTCCAGACAAATTTTCTGCAATAAGGCGCTAGTGATGGGTTTACAGCTCACGTTATCAGGCAGAAATGGGTAGTTACATGTATTCAAGTTCATGTACTTGAGTAGCTTTTTAAAGGTGCACTATGTAACTTTTTTGGAGAACTGTTCGCCAACTGTTTGTCTCCATGGAAATGTGACTTGCACGGAATGTTCCATGGAAGTGTATTTGTTCAACCAGAGGTGTTTTAATTGCCTTACAAACCTAATTGTCTCTGCAAAGATCTGATCTGTAACTTAGTCTGGCTGCATAACCTGCTTGTCTCCATGGAAAAAATTAGTGATGGGCAAATGAGACGGAGCTCGTCTCATTCTTTCTGAAACAAATTGCTTCGAAGCACTGCCTCGGAGCTCATCTCGCAGCAGCCGCTCACGTGACCAAAGTGTCGAAGTGTTGGTCCCTCCCCCTACTGCTTCGCTCTGCGTGTCAATCGCTTCAGTGTATTGAAGCGTTTCATTGGCTCAGCGCATGTTCCGCTCTGCGATTGGTCCAGAGTGCTTCAGAGTGTTCAGCGCACTTCTGTGGTTTGACAAGCGTTAAACTGCTACAGTATAAAAGATGCACCAATATTTCTTAAACATTTTGCGTAGTGAGGAGTATTGTGTGACATTAGTGGTGATTTTGGTGACTTTTGGCGACTTTTGGCATTTGTTTCATTTTCGATGGCATCTACAAGTGGAAAAAAGCGATCCATGGTTTGGGATCACTTTGATCTAATTCACCCTAACAAGGTAACCTATATTCTTATTTACAGCATGTTATTTATGTTGCTCTTTACATATTATTTTAAATTATCATTATTATTGTTGTTGTTTGCTAAATTTGTCTACTAGAGGTCAGTGTTTCTCCAAGGCCTCAGACACGTCGAATCATTTGAGACAATATTGCGACTGAGGTGTGAATGCTTCACGAGGCTCCATACGCCCCTCACTAGAAAAAATCATATAGATAAAGTTATAGCCTTACAATGGATACAAACCAGTGGCAGATCCATAGACCGTATAAAAGAACTAAGCAAATGTGACGCGATCCATAGCGTTCGGCTCCACTCAAATGAAGGTCGAGGAATCAAGATATCTGATTGGTCCGTTATTTATGTTCATATCTTGATTTAGGAACAAATTCAGGATCATGTAGAGCGGGTTTATACGAACTTTTAAAGACCAAAATGACGAGGCTCACAGCAGCAGTTACAGAGAGAGGAGCATCAAGATCCCAGTGTAAGTCAATGGGAGTCGAGATCAGAAGCCGGAGGAGCCTCCTGGTGCACTTCTCATCTGGAACACGATGGCTGGCACGTCATCTATGTCCATTCATTAGGGATGTATCGACATCCAAATCTCTTGGTACGATATTATCACGATATGCATCTCACGGTACGATATTTATTGCGATATTTTAGAGAAGCTGATATAATTGAAGATAGGCCACTTTTTTGTTTTTAAAATACCCTGACAAAATTTGGGTGTGAATTATTACTGTCATCATTCCCAAGAAGAAGAAGTAAAAAACATATTAATTCATGTTGTCCACGCTGAAATGAGACACAGTTCCTGATGTTTATAAGCTAGTGCTACAATAAAACAATGCATTTAAGCAAAGGAACTTGTATTTCGATATATTGTGACAGCCCACCGTATTATTGTGAGACTTTTGACAATACAATATCACGATATTTCAGTTATTGTTACATCCCTACCATTCATATATACGGTTTATGGGCAAATCATCCACCAGATAAGTTACATAGAGCATTTTTCAGAGGTTATTCACCAAATACTTTATACTCTTACTTGAGTAATAAGTAAGTAATGACTCAAGTAAAGATTCTCTTACTTGAGTCATATTTTTGGTTTATATATAGACTAGAGACTAGATGCAAAGATACAGAGAAAGCGTGGACATAATAAGCCCCGTACGCTCTCGTGTACTGGGGGATTAAAGGCTCCTTCATAATGAGATCAAATGACAAAAGCAGCAGGTGAATGTAATACGAACTATTTTTGAAATTCTCTGTACACAGTGACTGCGTATTTTTAGAGGCGTGAAGATACAGTACAGAATAAAATGTATTTGTAACACAGAGAACACCCGTCCCAATGTACGCTATTTAATGAACACATAATACAAGGTGTGAATAAAGGGTGAGTGCTGGAGTACATTTTGAGGAACATTTTTTTCTGGTATGTGGATAATTATTTTACATTTAGTTAATTGAAACTGTGTTCATTTAAAGTCTCTTAACAGGTTCAGTGACTTCCAGCACAAAACAACAACAGATTTTCTGCTACGGGCTCTTGCTCTTCATGCAGCATTTCACAGTAACAAGAAATACAAGCGAATTTTAATGAAAGTTCAGATTTATTTTTTTTAGTAACTATTGTTTTCTACCAGAGTTAAAAGAAATGTTGTTGGAATGTTGCATGGTATGACATTAAAAACATCTATCCAGCATTTATTCATTACTGGTGTTTCTATTGCTCAAAAATACAATAATTCTCTCTGTGAATAGGGTTGCCTCTCCACAGATCTGACCTGTAATGTAGTCTAGATTTGTCTACCTTGAGATACGATAGGTTTAATCTCTACCGTGGAATATTCCAGACAAAGCAATAACACCTCCATAAAGACAAGCAGGTGACGGACCCTCCACCAGAAAAGTTCCACAATGCACCTTTAAGTTGGGCAGCAAATTTTCATTGGCTGATTTTAATTTTTAATAAACAGGCAATACGAAACAAGCTGTGGAGGTGAAAACTGAAATTTCCTGAGCACTCAAGCCTTGGATGCAGGGCAGGATTACTCAAACATGCATGAATTAGTCAAAAGAAAAAAACAAAGTACTGCAAAATCTTGCCAAATTTTCAGATGACTTGAATTAAGACATTTTTAACATGGTTTGAGTAAATTTCACTTGACAAGTAAAATCATCCACCAATGCAACAAGACTTTTTGTAGTTAAAGGTGCTTTGAGTAACTTTACTTTACTTGTAGAGGGTCCATCAAATGCTTTTCTCCATTTAGCTGTTATTGCTTTGTCTGGAATGTTCCACAGTATGGCATTAAACCTTCGTTTCACCATGGAGACCAAACCAGACCAATTTACGGGTCAGATCTTTGAAGTTTCTAGGTATATTTGAGCTATAAAACCATCTCTAATTGAATTAATGTAATGCAGATCTGTTAAATGTCATACTATGGAACATTCCAGGCAGCATAATGGCATCTCCATAGTGACAGACCCACAAAAAAATGTTTACACAGTGCACCTTTAAAATATGAAAGATAAGAAAAACTCTACTCTCTGCACTTAAAATTAGAAAGAAAATCAAATGTTGCTAGATTTAAGGACACACTTATTCTGTTTTTTTCGTCAAGTAGAATCTACTGAAATAAAGTAAAATATTCTTCATTTAAGTCTTAAATTTTTACTTAGCTAGATATTGTTTTTACAGTGTGAGCTTAATGATGATAGAGAAGAGTATTTTGCTTAAAGACTTGCTGCATTAGGCTCTATGTCTCCTTTAACATAGTTCTCAATATTTAATGAGGCACTGTACCCATTTTACTGTTGCCATAGCGTCTGGTAAATATTAAAAATTGGGCAATGGCATTCATAGCCTAAATAAATTGGCTACTTCCCATGCTTTTATAACAAAATAAAAAATAAAATGAAATAAGAACATTGTCATTTTATCTATCTGAAGAAGGGCAAACCACTGTGCAGTAAAATACATGAGGCAGGCTCCTTCATTACATAAACTAATAGCTTCATTGTTGATACAAAAAGTTTGCATAAAATGTCAAAACTGAGTTGTATCCAGTGCCAATGAAACATACTTTGTCTTTAACTCTGACTAGAAAAACACACCTTTATATTAAATCAAATCAAAAGTGTTATCTTTTTTCCCATTTCAAATATTAAGTTGGCTTCAAAAAGCACAAACTGGCAACTCAAAGATGCCACTGGGTACGCTGTATTTGTGGAGTGTTTACACTGCTCCTGTCATGCCAAGCTACATTTTTGTCATTAAGTTTATTTACGATTGCCAATATTAATCACTCAAGCCCCAAATGACTGGAGCAGCGGTGGGTTTTCAAAACAAAGGAAACAATAAAAGTAAAAAAAATAAAAATAATAAATAAAAAATCTGAAACACAACTTCCTCTCTCTGAAACCTGTGCCCTCTGAGGAGCACAATGGATTCACGTTCAACCCCGTGTTGCCATGGAAACGAGGAGGAGTAAGTTCACAGTTGAATTATGGGTTAGGAGATTTTAATGCGCAGGTGTAAGACTTAGGTTTGGTGCGAAGGCAGATATCTGTGTCTGGGCTAAGATTTAAATAAAACACAAAATAATGATCTAATTTTGGCCTATTTGTCTTTCAGAGAATTTTTAATTCTTCTCTTGGGAGTGTGAATATCTTTTCATTTGAAGGATTGTCTACATATTTTGATTTGAGTTGCATAATAGCAGTGTTGGACCATTACACAGTAAAAGTAGTAAAGTACTGTACTTAAGTATACATTTTAGGCATCTCTGCTCTACTTGAGTATTTTTAAGTTGATACAGTTTTCTTTTATTTCACTACATTTTTGAACAAGACTGAAAATGATGATGATGATGATGATGATGATTATTATTATTATTTTATTTATTTATTTATTTTTATTTATTTATTTATTTATTTTTTTTGAGAGTTATTGAAAACTGAAATAACTAGGGATGTAATAATAACCAAAATATTGCGATATCGTGTTGTCATAGTTCTCACAATAATATCGTGGACCATCACAATACATCAAATTACAAGTCTCTTTGCTTAAATTAAGAGTTATGGTGCAGCAACAGCTAAAAAAGACAGAGAGAACTACACAGACCATGATCCTTTGCTCCATTTCAGTGCAGACTACAAGAAGAAATAACTGTTCTAAGCACTTTTAAGTCTTAGTTCTTTGAATTAAGTCTTGAAAACACTGTACTGAGAGATTTGGATATTGTTACATCCATAATCATGAGCCTCCCCACCATATCGTGAGCTTTCCTACGATATCGTAATAAAAATCATATCATGAGGTTCATACCGTGATGATATCGTATCATGAGACTTGGATAGTGTTACACCCCTAGAAATAAATATAGATTAAATTGTTTCAGTTTTGATAAACTTCAGTACAAATCAAAATCTGTGTGAAATATTTGTACTTTTTACTCAAAAAAAATAAATAAAAAAATAAAATAAATAATAATAATAATAATAATAATAATAATAATAATAATAATAATAATAATAATAATAATAAAAAAATCAAGGACACTCATTGCCAAAGCTTGAAATCCACATATGCTATTTAGGTGCAGACAGCAATCTCTGTTTTTGTAACACTTACTTTACTTAATTTTGGTTTTCAATTAATTTCCCTTATGGATCAAAATAGTCAAAAAACATAAAACAGCATCTACTATATCATGTGTTCAACTTTTTTTTTTTTTTTTTTATTAAAGTTGTTTTTTCTGCTAATACATACATTCTTACTTTGTGATCACCTCTCCATAGATCTGGCCAGTAACTTATCTTGGTGGTGTCACATGCTTGTTTTTTTTATGGAAATGGTCGTGATGCCATATTGTGGCACATTCCAGGCAAAGCAATAACATCTCCATGGAGACAAAGGTTGCACAGTGCACCTTTAATGTCACTTACATTACAGATTTGGCACAGTCTTGCTGTAATGTTATACACCTAAACAGCACAATAAATGTATTTGAACCACAGGGGTAAGTTATTATGAAGAAACATTTTTCAAGTGCTGAATTGCATAGTAACAAAATTACATTCCTGCTCATTCCTCTTTGTAAAATAGATACTTTTCTGTGGTACAATTATCTATACATTTGTACACGAGGGAACACGTAGGGTAGCTAACATAATCAACTTTTATGAATTACCAACAATAAAACTGTCACGGTTCCCGTAAACGTCCCTGTAGGTAACTCAATTTGTAACATAACACTAACCAAATCCTCTCACCGTCTTCCCCTGAACGATTCAAACATTAACTATGTGTACATGCATAACAAAAATCTGATCATTCTCTGATTTCTGGAGTTATCTGATTATTCATGTATACAGTTTCATCTGATGTGGCTAATCTGATTTCTTTTTGAGCGTTCACACCTGTACAGATTTTGACAAGGAAAATGCCATATAAAGATTAACTAATGTGGTAAATACAAAAATATTTAAAGGGCTTATATGACGCTATTTTCTGATCTACGTTATAATGTTGTTTCCTGATACCTGGAGTTGTGTTTTGATTAATTCACACATATTTAGGATTGTGTTCCACCTGTGGAAGTGCTCTGTGGTGTTTTTTAAAATCCAAACACATTCACTAGGATCATTTGCCAATATCTACTGACCTAAAGGAGCTGTTAACTTGAAAACTACCACATGACATCACAGCGTGAAACAGAGCATTTTGAGTTTTGGAGATGTAGACAGACTAATAATGACTCAAAAATGTATGAATAAAACAAAACATAATGGCAGGTGTGTTTCTGATGAGGAAACAGCATTTCAACATGGCTTAAAGCTTAGAATAATCCATTTTATGTAATATAGGACCTTATGTAATCTAGGCTTTCAATCACATGCCCCAAATCAAATCAGATTATTGAATTATCAGATTTTTCAGGCTGATATCTGATTTTACAAACCATAGTAAGTACCCATTCATGTATTCAAGTCCTCTTAGCCAAGCAGCTGGTGCCACCTAGTGCCTCCGCTCATTTTCATTTCTCTCCAGTGACTGTAGGAATCAGAACACATTAGACAGTTTGCAAGAACCCAGGAAGTTGTAGACCGTGCACCGGCCAATGAGTGAAGAGCTGTTAAACGTCTGTCTAGGTCCCTTTTTTGGTACAGCACAACAGTCGAAATGGATGTAGACGAAGACATACATTCTGTGTTGGCAACAATTCCTGAGAACGAGGATTTAAAGCTGAAACAATGAGAATGTTTGGTGAATTTAATCAAGGGGAAAGACATTATTTCCCTTCTTCCTACGTGAAGTCATGACCAAATAGCAGCGACTGGTTAAATTTAAAAAAGTACCCACTTACCTTCGAGTGAACGAATCCTAATGCTGCGAGGTCAGATGGTTTCCACAAAGTGAAACCAGTTGATGAATCAGGCTGATGTACATTTTTAAAAAGCATGTCTATTTTTCAGATTTTTGTCATTTGGACCAGTGGATCAAAAATTTGGGAGAGTCAAATTAGCTCATTTTACTAAACATATCTAAGTACTCAGTGCATTTAAGATATAACCTCTCCTTACAATTAAATAGAAAAGAAAAAAAAAATCTACTTTTGACACAATTTTAACACAGGATAAAGTTATAAAAGTTATCTCATTTTGCAGACTGGTGTATTCAAGCTTTGGCCTCTCAAATCTCTCGAATTAAATAATCTCAATCATATTACCAGCAATGTCCAAGTATTTCCCCAGTAGCTATAGTCCCAAAATATTCAAACTATGTCCTGCCCCAACATGTAAAAAAAAAACATTTATATTTTTCACACGATTTTACCATTAAGAAACTGTTTGTCATTTGGACCAGTGGATCTAAACATTTGGGAGAATCCACGAACGGCAACAAGCAATTATCAGCGCGTGTTGTCAGTGTGTGTAGATGTGAGAAAATGAAAGCATTAATCATTGTTATCATGACTGCTCCGCTGGTATCAGGCTCCTACAGTATGTGGCCTGCATTAATGTGAGGGGGACTGTGTAGGCATTGGTAACAAGGACCCTATGGAGGTGCAGGTTTGGAGGTGTGAAACAGTGAAACAAGCCTATTATTTCACTGCCAAAGGAGAGCAAGGGTGGTCAGATATGAAGTATTGGATGTGTGTACGGAGACAATTTAGGTCAAAAGCTCAACTGATTTATTTACTGTAGTTTATGGCCAAGGGCGTTTTTGAGAGAAGTGTGAAATTGCTTCTTCTTCCTTTTTTTTTTTTTTTTTTGGACTGGTTTAACTGGTCTGATATAAAGATAAAGGTGCGCTGTGTGGAAGGCACGGCACCTGTTCGTCCCCAGAGATTTACAATGCAGTAGCTGGAAAGTTTCACAGTGTGGCATTAATACGGAGCCGACAACAAACCAACAAACCAAAAAAAAAAAAAGCCACAACAGAAGTGACTGCGGGACTCTATTCTAATGCAATAGCAACAAATACAAATGCCACAACACAACAAAAAGCCATAACGGAAGTGACCGCGGGACTCTTTTTTCCAACGGACCAAGCGAAGCGTTAAAGGATCAAGGGGAAGTGAATGGGAAAAGTTGAAGAAGAACATGAATGTGAAAACTAAAGGAACGGAGAAGTGAACAAAGTTGGAAATGTAAGTAAAAATGTAAGTAAAAAGTAATTTTTTTTTGTTTTGTGACTAGGATCGATGTCCATACTGTCTGACCGTCGCCTGGTCCGTTGGAAAATAGTGTCCCGCGGTCCCTTCCGTTGTGGCTTTTTGTTGTGTTGTGACACTTGCATTTGTGTTGAGGCATTTGTATTTGTTGCAGCGTTTGCATTAAAATTAAGTCCCGCGGTCACTTCCGTTGTAGCTTTTTTTTTTTGGTGTTGTGGCTTTTTTTAGTTTGTTGTGGCTTTTTGTTGTGTTGTGGTGTTTGCATTGTGTTGTCGCGTTCGTGTTTGTTGCAGAGTTTGCGTTTGTTATGAGCCCTTCTGGCATCCATACATTAAACTTATCTAACATTTTTGCTTTGAGCGTGGTTGCTTCTCCATAGATCTGACATGTAACCTGGCCTGGCAATTGTCACCTGCTTGTCTCAGTGGAGTTAGCTAAGTTTAATACCATTACTCAATACAATCAATACTGTGGAACATTCCAGGCAAATCAATGGCATAACCCTGTCATGTCATTCACTATTTCATCTTTGCACTTTTTCTCTTGACTCATGTCTTGTATATAGTCCAGATATATATTTTGTATTACCATATTTCTATATTTTATCTTTACTTGTACCAGGTAATTTCCCTTGTGGATTAATAAAGTTTGTGTAAGTGTAAGTCTACTCTTGACCAGAAAAATGACACAGCCTTTAACAATGTATTGTATGTTCAGTAAATGAAACAGATACAACAGAATTAATTACAATGTAGATTTGGCAAACACTTTCAAAACACACTCTTGTTCAGCAGTCCTCCATCCGCTGGACAGGAACCAGTGGGACTTCCTCACCTCCCACTCCCCAGAGAAATCCTCCAGCTCTGCCTAGGCATTCCCGAGGCATTCTCAGGTCGAAACTTCCAGGAGCTCAGACCTTAATGTTAAAGCTCCTCTCAGTGTGGAGGAGTGGCAGCTCTACTCTAATGCAAAGCATAAAAGTACATTGTGTAACTTTTTCTGGTGGAGGGTCCATCAAATGCTTGTCTCCATGGAGATGTTATTGCTTTGTCTGGAATGTTTTTCATGGTATTAAACCTTTCTATCATCATGGAGACCAAACCAGACTAAGCTACAGGTCAGATCTGTGGAAAGGGAACCCCGCTCACTGTCAGAATGCCTGTTTTTCTAGATAGTTTTGAGCTATAAAACCACCTCTAATTGAATAAATGTAAGATAGAGCTGTTTAATGTCATATATTGAAGCAGAGCATTGACGTATCCATAGAAACAAGCAGGTGATGGATCCCCAACCAGAAAGTTACATAGTGTATCTTTAAGATGAGAGCATCAAAATCACACAAAATACCTCCAGTTGGACACTTTTGCATTTAAGGGCAGACACTTGATACACATTGATGTGTGGGGAATTTCAACAAAAGTTCAGATTTTTCAACTGACCTTTTTAGTAGCCATTGTCTTCTGCTATCGTTGCTGACCACTATACAATGACTTCATCTTAATTAGTCTGAACAAAGATGCTTGTAAAATCCCTCAGTCGTCCAGGTAGAGTCCATTGCAAATGAGAAATTCAATTTGTCAACTGGACAAACGTTTTTTTGATGGAATTTGTTTGGTGGACACTGCCTTCTATCTGCCTGAAGGGATATGAGGCCTCATATCTGCCTCAAGGGATTTAAGGCAGAGTCCACCAGCAATCTCACCAGAACTGAAGAAGCAGCTTGGATAGGCTGCGAAACATATTTGATCATATTTGAACATATTCGTTCAGTTGACAAACTGAATTTCAACTTTGCCCTGAACAAAGATGTATAACAATACTGAACAAATTGTTTATTAAGCATGATTCTGACTCAGTAACTGCCCATACTGCACTATTTTCTGATCTATGTTATGTTGTTTCCTTATCACAAACAGACTTAGAGTTGTGTTTTGTTTCATTCACACATGTTTAACAAAGACAGCCTGCATATTTAGGCTGAATTCATCTCTCAAACTGAAAACACTCTGTTCTTCCTTGCAATGTCATATCATGTCATTCTGTTTTTAAACTCCATGCACCTTCACTAGAATCATTTGGATGATTTCAGCCCTGAAATTTCCTGTCTTTGCTGAACTTAAGGTAAAAGATTGCTGTTAAGTTGAAAACTACATGACATCACAAGGTGGAAGAGAGCATCTTGAGCTGAGCTGATTACTCAGACATGTGAATCAAACAAAACACAACTCCAGGTATGTTACTGAGGAGGTAACAACATTCAAACTTAAGGCTTACAGTTCACAAGAGTCAATTTTGTGTGAATATAGGGCCTTTAATGAACTAGCTAAGACCTGTTTAGCATACCTTAATATATGTTTCTTTGCACTGTAGTATTAGTACTATTAGTTTGGAAATCCTCAATATGAGAAGGAAACCACAGACTAAATTGGAGTATTCAGCCCAAAGAGTTAAAGATGCCTGGGGCTGTGCTTTAAAGGGGAAACACTGTGTTGTCTGAACTGCAGGAGCTTTGATATGCAATGTTTTAACTCACTTTAGTTTCTCGGGATCTTTTCTCTTTTACACAAGTCTGAAACATTTTCCTAGCGCATTTATCAGGAGAAATGCTTTTGTGTGTGAATAGGCACCGAGATTGTTTCAAATTGACAATCAAACAGTCAAAGTTTGTATAAAACAGTTAACAGAACAATGGTTAAAACTAGAAAGTGCTTTGTGTGTTTGATATGTCAGAACAACCAGCTACAAAACCCAAATTGTAACTTTTCAGCTATCACAATATTTAAAAGGGTTGAACGGGTAAAGTGGTGGATTTGACAGAAAAATCCCCAAAGACTTCAGAGACAAATCCGAAATTTGTTTTTAGTTTTTAGTGTATTGTGATTCAAATGCATGATTTTAAAGGTGTAGCAAGTTACTGTTTAGAGATGTTATTGCTTTCCCTGGAATATTTCACAGTATGGCATTAAAATGACCTGTCACTATGGTCACATGCGGCTTTTTATGTAGCTCTTTTCCACCTTCAAGCCTTTATATCAAGGGACCACTCACCCATTCACTCATCCATTCACACACCGGTGTACGCAGACACTGGGAGTGTCTTGCCCATGGATACAACAAAAGCATTCATGGGAGCATGGGAGCTGGAATCGCACTCCCAACCTCTGGATCAGTGGATCTGACCACTCTGATAATAATGTTTAGGTCGAAAGGTCGAGAGCTTGTTGCTGTATCATGGAACAGTCCAAGCAAACCAATAACATCTCCATGGAAACAAGCAGGTGCATAGACTGTATATATAAATGGACGTACCATATTTTTTGGACTATAAGGCGCACTGGATTATAAGGTGCAATATCAATAATGTTGAATTCTCTCGTCTATTTTCATACATAAGGCGCACCAGATTATAAAAGGCATTAAGCAAAAGAAATGGATGACCCCTTAGCATACACGATCCATTGACAGATAGTGGCGTAATTCACCCGGCATTGCCTCCCTGTCATCCTGAATGTGTATTGTGAACCATTTAAGTTTCTTTTTTTTTTTTCCAACAAGAAGGACTCAAATATACATTGTGTAATAATGTGTTTAATGCAGTTTTGCGCACATTTTTTTTTACATTTTACAGAAACAAAACTTCATTTTACATGGCTTAATTTGCATAAACTATAAGCACAAAAAAAAACAAAAAAAACTGCGTGCTCGGTCTTACTCCACGAGGCTCCTGACTACGGTAGCTGCAATGCTCCGACAACAACCAGCACAGCGTTGTAGCATCGTACTACAACATTTTAATAGATTTCTGTGCACCGTGTACCACATAAAATTGGTTTGAGGGTTTGAGGTCAGTAAGCACAACCAGAATTCATAAATAACGTGCACTGGATTATAAGGGGCACTGCCGATTTTTGAGAAAACTGAAGGATTAAGTGAGCCTTATAGTCCAAAAAATATGGTAGTTAACCTGATAGCTATCGTGTTATATAGGAATATAGGAACTGAGCATGGGGGCACTTCTGACTCCATTGACTCCAATTGACTTTGCACTGGAATACTGTCCCCCTCAAGGAGATGGGTTCCAGCTCTCTCTGGGTGGGTGGAAAGTCCCTGCCTCAAGTGGAGGAGTTCAAGTATCTCGGGGTCTTGTTCACGAGTGAGGGGAGGATGGAGGGTGAGATTGACAGGCGGACCTTTGTGGTGAAGAGGGAGCTGAGTTGAAAGGCGAAGCTCTTGATTTACCAGTTAATCTACGTTCCTACCCTCACCTTCGGTCATGAGCTTTGGGTAATCACCAAAAGGACAACATAGTGGCAGAAAGCGACCACAGGGTGGCTGGGTGCTCCCTTAGAGATAGGGTGAGGAGCTCAGTCACACAGGAGGGGCTCGGAGTAGAGCCACTGCTCCTCTGTGTCGAGAGGAGTCAGCTGAGGTGGCTCAAGCACCTGTTCCGGGCATGTCCCAACAGGAGGAGGTCCCGAGGAAGACCAAGGACATGTTGGAGGGACTATGTCTCTCGGCTGGCCTGGGAACACTTTGGGGTAGCCCCGGAGGAGCTGGAAGAAGTGTCTGGGGTGAAGGAAGTCTGGGAGTCCCTGCTTAGACTGCTGCCCCCACGACCCGGCCTCAGATAAGCAGTAGAAAATTGATGGATAGAATATTGTCACCCCTTTCTCTGGATCTGCTGTGTGGACCTGCCTCCAAATTCGCCCCTATAACTGCGGAAATCGTGATCTTCATTAGCCTGAACTCTATAGGTGACCTCACACTCTCTTAGTCCACTTCTGTACAGTCTATGAGCAGGTGGCAGACTCTCCACCAGAAAGGTTTCATAGTGCGCCTTTAAATAAGCAATGAATTTATACAATGAACATCTACCAGCTTTTATGGGGGCAGAGATTTAAGAGTGATTGAGTTGCGATGTAAAAATCCTGCCCACACAACTACGAGTCTTTTGATGCTCTCATTTAAGGAATCGTTTGGGAAATTTATGCAATGTCGGCACACCCTTTCAAGATGGGGATTTCAGGACAAGACACATACATGGAAATAAGTTGTTCTGTGGTACTGGCGCCATAGGAGACAGCACACCTCTGCATGAAGATGTGCAGAGAAATTAATTATACAAACACAGATGTAGATTAGATTTCGCCTTGGGCTGTCTGTTTGCAGTCAAGTAACAAATATCATCTCCAGAGCACATGAAGCAAATCCGAGCCAAACACTCAAACATGAATATGGCAGCAAGTCTCTGGGAGGTACAGTACTTTGGATTGAAACGTTGGATAACAGCTTTTCACTACATGTACCTCCTGACAATATTTGGCTTTCCAAGTACTACCAGATTTAAACCAGAAATACAAACTGAAATTGAAAATGACTATGCCTGGTCTAAACAAGGAATGTGGAAAATTCTGGCCAACATAATAACATCACCATGGAGACAAGCCCACATTGCACTCTTGTGAGCTTTAAAAGTGCATTGTGTAACTTTACCGGTGGAGGGCCCGTCAAATACTTTTCTTTTGGAGATGTTATTGCTGTGTCTGGAATGTTTCACAGTATGGTACTAAGATAAAAGTGAAAAAATGCATAGCACACTCAGACTTTTTTTCTTTTTTTTTTTTTTTTTTCACTTTTGTCTTGCTGCTCCTTGCTTTTGCACCTCTAGGGAAATTTCAGTGTGCATTTCTTTTGACAGTATGGTACTAAACCTTTCTATCTTTATGGAAACCAAACCAGACCAAGTTACAGGTCAGATCTGTGGAAAGCCAACCCTACTCACAGTTTTTCTAGGTATTTTTGAGCTATAAATCCACCTGTAATTTAATAAATGTAAGGCAAAGCTGTTTAATATCAAACTGTGGTACATTTCAGGCAGAGCAATGACATCTCTACACAAACAAGCAAGTGACAGACCTCCAACCAAAAAGTTACACAAAGCACCTTTAAGATATGTTGCAATGTTGTTACCTCCTCAAAAACATAGTTGTGTTTTCATTCACATATGTTTCATTAGTCTGTCTACATCTCCAAAACTCAGAATGCTTTGATCCACCTTGCGATGTTAAGTAGTGGTAGTTTTCAAGTCAACAGCTACATTTTAACCTTTTTTTATTTTTGATAAATATCGGCAATTCCAAGGCTGCAATTATCCAAATGATGTGTATGGAATTTAAAAGCACAGTATAGCACTTCCTGTTTTGCCACGTGACATCACAAGGTGGAACTGAATGTTTTCTGTTTGAGCGAAGAAGTCAGCCTAAATATGCAAGAGTTTGTGTGTTAAACATGTGAATTAAACAAAAAACAACTTTAGGTATGTTTTGATGAGGAAACATTATAGATCAGTGAATAGAAATAGTGTAATATATGAGCCTTTTAATAAATTATCTCATTATCTTTCTAATAAAAATAAAAAAGTCCGACCAAATACATCTCCCTGGCATTCAAAACCTTTAAATTTTACAACTTGAATAAAATAAGAGCAAAGACGGAATACATTTAAGAACTAAAACACTAAAAAAGGTTTCAATTATGGATATGAATGACTAAGGACATACTGTTGAAGTACAGTATAATATTATAACTCTCCCAGGCAGGGCTCAGTGGTCTCCAGCAGACCTCACTGCACAAAGCCCCACACTGGCCCCGCTACTATTTCAACATTTATTATGTCATTAAAATTTATCGGCTAGGGGGAAGGTGACTCCTCTTTTTTTAAATTCTTTTTCAGCTGGGGTCATAAAAAGTCTTAGTAAAGCTACGGTCATCAAAGTTTAATGTCATCAGAATTCCTAAAGGTACCACAAACGGTTAATTAACAATCCCCATCGTCACATGTTTATGATGATTGCAAATAGGGAGCAATGGAATAGAGGAGCAGTGGACTAGCCCTGGTCTATGCAGTAACAGGAGCGGTGATTACAGTATGAAGCATGCATAAAGATGAGGCAGGTGCCAAGCAGGAGCCATATAACGAAGCTGTCCGTGGTACCATCGCTTAGTCCGAAATGACGAGGAACATCTTGTAGTTTGGAGAATAATGACTTGCACACGAAATGGCAGAAGAAACTTGACATTGTTACGCGAGGCGAAAAGAAGGAAAGGAGGTAGCATATAAAGCAACGGTATTTCTCGAACTTTACCTCCAGTTTATAAATGTATGCACACACAATAATTCGTTTTTGTAAATTGTTGCTGTACACATCGAAAATATTCACAAAAATTCAGTTGCATCGTCAATCTGTCAATTCTCTATCTTATTCCAGCAATTCAGCAATATATATTTGGTTCATAATATTGGTTGGTCGAGTAGAGTCAGTGACGCGCTGTCAAAATGTGTTAATGATATGATTTTGAATGGTTGAGGTGGTCGGGGTTTGGAGGAAATGTGCAGTTTTAATATTGGGGAAATATATTATGAGTAAAAATGACAGTGATTTATGGAGGGGCTGATTGAGCGCCCTGGATTGTGTTGCCAGTGAAGCAGGACTATATTAAAAGTTGTTAATTTTCCAGGCAGAACGCTGTGTAGATCATCTTCTATAATAATGGCACAGTGTTAGCGTGAATACTAATTTTCATAATATACCAATTGTAGTTACTAATTTAAACTTGCAGTGAAGAAAACATTAATTAAACAGATGATAGTGCCATTAGCTCTGACTGTATGCACTCATAATGTAAGAGATATGCTATAGCAGTCACACCACATTAAATTCATAAAAGGTGGTAGCCTGCCATAGCGCTGTGGATTTACAGTGTGAAAACTGAGGTAAAATTTAGCAAATATTGGGTTGATACCACAATATTCAACTTCCTGTAGGGTTCATGGTGGGATCATAATGCAATTTTTTACTTGTCTGACACGGGCTATGCTTGTACCAAATTTCATTAGTCTATGATGAGAAAAGGTCTCAACATAAAAAGGTCTCAACATAATGTGTGTTCACTGTGTTCGCATTGCCAACAGTAAGTCTGCCAGGGCTGCCCTTTGTCACCGGTTCTGTTCATTTTATTTATGGACAGTAGTTCTAGGCACAGTCAGGGGCCAGAGGGGGTCCGGTTTGGGGATCACAGGATCTCATCTCTGCTGTTCGCGGATGATGTTGTCCTGTTGGCTTCATCGAAACCAGGACCTGCAATGTGCACTGGGGCGGTTTGCAGCCGAGTGTGAAGCGGCTGGGATGAAGATCAACTCCTCCAAATCCGAGACCATGGTTCTCGACTGGAAAAAGGTGGCTTGCCCTCTTTGGGTGCGTGGGGAGTCCCTGCTTCGGCAGTGATGCGGTCGCTGTATCGTTCCGTTGTGGTGAAGATGGAGTTGAGGCGAAAGGCAAAGCTCTCGATTTACCGGTCAGTCTACGTTCCCACCCTCACCTATGGTCATGAGCTTTGGGTAATGACCGAAAGGACAAGATCACGGATACAAGCAGTCGAAATGAGTTTCCTCCGCAGGGTGGCTGGGATAGAGATAGGGTGAGGAGCTCAGTCACATGGATGGATGGATAATGTATTTTGCTTTTTGAAATGACACCACTGAGTCATTTGGAAACAGTTCTAACTGATATAGGTACATTTTAAATCTTAAGTTTTAAATGTAAAGGCCCCATATTATGCTATTTTCTAATTTATTATAACGTTGTTTTCTCACAAACATACTTGGAGTTGTGTTTTGTTTCATTTTCACATGTTTGACACACAAACCCTGCATATTTACGCTGAGTTCTTCTCTTAAAATGAACACACTCTGTTCCTGATGCCATGCGGTAATACAGGAAGTACTCAACTGTGTTATTAAACTCCATACACCTTCAGTAGAATCACTTGGATAATTTCAGCCCTGGAATTGTCAATCTCTACTGAACGAAAGGTAAAGAGGTAGCTGTTAACTTGAAAACTACTGCTACATCACAAGGTGGAACACAGCATTTTGAGCTTTGGAGATGAAGACAGACTAAATAATCAAGAGCTACTCAAACATTTGTTAAACACACACAGCTCAACAAGGTATGTTTGTGATGTGTAAACAACATTACAACATGACTAAAGACTCACAAGACTAAGAGACCTGCAGACGATGCCACCAGGCCAATCTCCTGGTCCAATCTGTGGAGCGATGCATGTTCAAGTCTTTTCAGTACAATAGCAACAGATGTAATTTAATAAATACAAAAAAGATAGATTTAATGCCACACTTTGGAACATTGCAGTCATTTCATGCTGTTTGGCTCCTATAATGCAAATGCTTTAAAACACATTAAACTAGACTTTTAAAATTTGATTAAAATGCTATGTCATTATGCAGGCCTGCTGTTAATATTTACAGGCACATTCTACATATAGTCTGAGTTAAAGGTCCATTCTTTAATTAGTTCTGTTAATTAAAAGAGAAAAAAGAGTGAAGTTGGTAGGACAAAGTAATTGCATGTTTGATATGCATTAAAGGCGCTGGTGCTGTGTGTTACGGGGACTTTTAGTTGGACTCTAATTGGGTTAATGAATCTGGGCACACATTCTGAGCATAATAAGATTGAACATTACCAGTGCTGGTGACTGCTGCAGATTTACACTGCAGTCCCCAGTGATCTGTTTATTTTCAATTAGGTCTGAACACGAGGACCGGGGTGGAGGTGAAGGGGGGGCAGAGGCGTCAATGGCCTGCTACTTGTCTTCACGCTTTCAGGAAACTTTTACTTCTGAGCACCCTACCAAGATAGCCGGCAGTTTGCTTCTATTGATAAATCTGTAATATTAATTGAACCTAACAGCAAGCATGTAGGGATGTAACGATATCCAAATCTCACGGTATGATATTATCACGATAGGCATTTTACAGTACTATATTACTATTATATTTATTGCGATTAATTGTAGATGGGACACTTTTTTGCTTTTATAATACCTTGACACAATTTTGGTCTGAATTATTTCCGTCACAATCCCAAGAATTCAAGTAAAAAAACATATCTCTTTATGTTGTCTGCACTGAAATGAATCATGGGATATGTAGTTTCTAATGTTCATAAACTGTTGCTACTATAAAACCATGTATTTAAGCAAAGGAACTTGTAATTCGATATATTGTGACAGTCCACGATATTAATATGAGACTTTTGATGATATTTTGGTCATTGTTACGTCCCTACTAGCATGTGTTACGTACTTTGAAAACAGTCAAAACTTGGAATGTGTGATGTGATGTGTGAGCTACGGTGCCCAAATAATTTCTCTTGTGGATCAGTAAAGTTTGTCTAAGTCTAAATCTCAGTAATGTCATCGCTACAGAGAAACATGATGTCATAGAGAGCTTTTTGGATTATTGGAAAATGATTGTTTTCATTTTCCTGGCCAGCCAAGACACTTCTTCAATCCGTGGAGAGATGTGTAGTCTGGACCAGTCTCATCGAGTTCAGACCGGCATGATTGACAAGTGGATTTATCCATTCAGAGACAAGCTCGTCCATTCCTATCAAAACAATCATGAGTGCTTATGGAAGGAAAAGATTACCACAGGGGACTGGAAAACACTGAGGATTTCTGCAGAATAATTTAGTGAGCCCAACTGTTTATAACAGTTTTAACACTGTTAATGTGAGGTGAGAGAAGTTTGATTTTGTTCTAAACCACAGACAACAATGAGCTCCTGTTTCCCATCTGTCACTGAAATAAACAAACACGATTGGTCGACTCTGTCTGAATCTGGCCTGATAAGAAAAAAAACAGAAATTTAGTCATAGCATCTGGCAACCCAAAGTGAACAGCTCATTCTGGGTTGCCATGCTATGACTAGATTGGAGAATCATCTTGAGAAGCAAATGTAAACAAGACCAAAATAATGTTACGTACACTGCTATGTTCATGCTACGTAATCAGCAATAAATTACCATCACAGTGGTTTTGAACAGGAACGAGAACTCATATGTTGTTATACCAGTGTTTCCCAAGCTTTTTTTTCTTATATTTTTCCCATATTTTACAAGTCACAAACCTTTGCGATACAAAAAAACCCCCAAAAAAACAACAACAAACAAAACACAAAAAAAACAGTGTGCTCCTTGTGCGCTAATGTGGTCAGGTTGTCAGCTTCTGTCGGACTAAAGGACACGACTCAGTGGAATATGTGTGCTAATCGGTTCGAGGTCAGTAAGGACAACCAGAATTAATACATAAGGCATCGGATTATAAAGCACACTGGCATTTTAAGTGCACTTTATAGTCCGAAAAATACGGCACTCAAGTTTAAGGAAAGTTAGTTAGGCATTGCTGCCGAAAAAGTGAGGCGCGGGGGTGCAGAGATGTATGTATATGCATATTGCAGACCTACATGTAGATCGTGAAAAAAAAAACAAAAACCTGAGGGTCGTGACCCAGTCTTTGGGAAACAATGTGTTATACTATCTATATTACTGTGTGAAAGAAGTGCAGTGGATTAAGCATTCAGGCTGGAACCATTACTAACTCCAATCAGTACGTTGGTTGCAACAAGAAGGGCATCTGGTAAAAAAAATAAAATAAAAAAAAATAAAACTCACTTATTTATGTAATTTTCCCTCGTCATCTGGGGAGAACACAGGACTGCAATGGAGAGACAGCCCACAAAGACAGGGCTGGGGAGTTAATTTTGTGTTTATAGGCAATTTCTTTGTCAAGTACAAGAGTTATTAGTGCTAATTACTATGTCTAGCAGCTGAAGACATCCGGAAATTTGGTGTAACCAGTAGAAAACAAAGCTTTTAGTGAAGTGAAAGGTATTTTGACATAAGAGAGCAGCCTTCGATGCGCTGCTGTGTGGGCTGATACGCTGTAAAAGCACTCACTAATCACCAATATAAAAATATATCCTTGCACATGGGATCAACACATTATAATGCTTTGAGCCATGAAAAATCAAACCCCCTTTGACTTACAACAAACACATTCTATCTTCTAACACACACTATCTATAGTTGTGGTGAAGTAATCATTGCACATATTCCTTAGAAAATGATTTACATAATTTAGACTTCATTGATCCACAAGGGAAATTATTTGGACACACTAGCTCACACATCACAGTGTAACAGAATAACTAGACATGGATATGGATATTTTCACGCTGATGCCAATTGTTTAAAATCCAGCGTAACCTATCGCCGATAAACTCTGCCGATATTTTTGAGCCAATACCCACTACCCTTTTTCACCATAAACTGATAAGGGAACTGTGCAGTCATATTTTGTGAAGTTTTCTCTTCTTAATAAAGCGTTAAAATAAAGCGTTGTGTGTGATTTTAGGCAGCAGATTGACCGAAACCAAATATCTGTCTGTGCTGGAGATTTAAGGCCGATGGTTGATACACCCATACATTGTTTCCCAAAGACTGAGTCGTGACCCTCAGGTGAGTTGCAAGAGATTTTTTTGGGGTCATCTTGTCACAATCTGCATGTAGGTCTGCAATGTACAGTTCTGGCAAATGAGATCTAGTGAGTCAGCGAATCCTATCTGCCTGCCCTGAAGGAGTGTTCCTGCAGCTAAAGTTGCTGCTTGATGTTTGCTTGGTTCTCCAAAAAGAAGATAAATCAGTAAAGGTCAGTACACTTCAGGATACTTATGGATCCCTTTTATTGCTGGTTCAATTAGTATTACTCAAGTTTTAAACAATTAAAATCACTAATTGTTCTGAGAGATACAATCACTCATTAACAATAAAATATCCTCATTAATGCTGAATAATGGTAAAATCCATCTTTATTTTGTGATTTACGAATAATGTCTATTAACTTGGGTTGCGGAGGTTTGTGACTTTGAAAATATGGGTCCCCAGAAAAAAAGTTTGGGAAACACTGCACTAAAAAGTCAAAATATCGGTTGGTCAACTGCTATATCGGTCTGTCACTAATAAAGAGCAACAATATAAATAACCCATTCAAAATAAGTAGCAAAATAAAAAGAGACTGGTGTCAAATATGGCACAATTATATAAATGTATACGTAGAAGTAAAGATAAAATATAGAAATACAGTAATACAAATATATGTAATTTTGGGTTTGTGTAATAAGTGTATAGTGTATATTATAAAACCCAGAACAAATTCACAGTATTATCACAGTACAATATTGTGCTCTCTCAATTTGCTGAAAATAAATTACCAAACCCAATTTCAGACAAGGATTGAGAAATAGACAAGTCTACTGTTGAGTCACACTTCATTTTCAAATCTCCATCACACAGTAATTGGAATAAGACTTTGCTCCTGATACTTCTGAACTGAGTCTTATTAGATCTATGTTCACTATAAACCATCCGCCCATTTTGAAGAATTTTCACAGCTTCTAGTATTGAACTGAAGGTACATACACACCAATTTGTCATTCAGTCAATAATATTTCATTATTTCAGTATTTTTCTATAGAAATTTGTAGGATGTTGGTAGTTATACTACTTCATATGCCTGTGTTTTTGTCAATCATCATATCATCTTTGTATCGTTTACTTATGACCTCTTGTATATAACTGTGATATACTGTGTGTATATATATATATATATATATATATATATATATATATATATATATATATATATATATATATATATATATATATATATATATATATATATATATAAATATATATATAGCTGTTTAGCCTCTGCGTCTTTGTCTTTGAAATCTTAATATTTGAATTCTTCGAAAAGTCTATGGAAAAAAAGAAAAAATGGACATTTTACTTTGAGAACTGGAGCGATCAGGCACAGTTAAGCTCCATTCCACCCCAGTAGCTCTAAGCAGCATTGACTGAACTGTTTTGGATAATGATTAAACTTTTTTCATAATAAAGCTATTCCTAAAGATGTACTATGTAACTTTTTGGTGGGGGTCCATCACCTGCTTGTTTCTATGGCTCCATCCACACTACATATTCGAGTCATTTTCGTTGCGGATGTAGTGTTTGTTCACACTAATATGATGAAAAATGGCTCCAGAGATGGAACAATCTGGTCCCGCCAGCTCCCACAAATTCATCTGAGTACGGATCTGATCCGGCACTGTGTGGACACCTGAAAATGTTAATACTCTGATGTAGGTCTATGCGCCACAAAGTAATTCACCGCCAAAACGCTAAGAGGCTAGAATATGTCCATTCATATATATGGTCTATGCGTTTGACCTGCAGACGTAAAATCTCGGAAAAAGTTTAATATGAACCATCTCCATTTGAGCACTCAATTCATGCAAATTAAAGTTTTCGTTTCGTAAACAAATATGCACAAAGCTGTGTGGATAGGGAAGACTTGCGGACACAGAAACAACGTGTCTGGACGTCAGTCGTTTTCAATACAGTGATACATTGATCAAGTGATTTGTTTTAGTGTAAACATAGCATATGATTGTCATTTCTCTGCCTGGAATCTTCCACAGTATGACTAGAAAAAAGGCATTCTGACTGTGAGCTAGGTTGCCTCTCCACAGATCTGACCTGAAACTTGGCCTGGTTTGGTCTCCATGAAGATAGAAAGGTTTAATACCACCAGAAAAGTATCCCCAGCCTTTATCAATGCCACTGTGACCATTTCACCAATACAATACACAACAAACTCTATATATATGGCATCCAATCTGTCCTTGTAAGCTGCTTGAGTAGATTTTCTTCATATTCTCCATCTTCCCTTTTCAAATGGTCGGCTTAGTTGCGCCACTTCTATCTTTATACACAAAAACAACAAGAGCTTAAGGGACTAATGCGTGTAGAACAAAGTGGAGCTGCCAGTCTGGTGAGCTTTGACACTGCACTGTTTCAAATCAGAAATGACGAGCTTACAGAGGTACCCGTGTATTAATGCGTCTGGGTCCTAGAGGAATTAACAGTGCTCATGACGAAGGCCAAAATGGAGCTTTGATTAATAGTTTGGATAGCGCCAGGCCCAGATGGAGAGAGCATCTTTCTAATCTTTGGGTGTGATGTGGCATTGTCTTCGCTGGTGTGCGCAGAATAGGAAATCGTTCTGGATTGTCCGGTCTTTGGAGATAAATTGTTTCTTGTGAAGTAGTGAGAGCCCAGATTGGAATCAGACCTACTTTTTAAAAATGATCAGGGCACGTAATAAAGATATACTCACAGCTTTAATCTTCTATCATATAGCGTGATAAAAACTGGAGTCTCGATTTTAAGTGGTCATTGATAAACTCTATATAGGAAATGTCCGAGAATGGGCCGACTCCTGCTGTGTTCAAGACTTAATAGACTTATAATACTGATCCATCAGGGCAATGTTTAGACTTGAAAGGACTAAATAAAACATTTGCTAATAACAATGAGCAAATAGTGAAAAACTCCAAACACTTATAAGAGAAGAAGCAATATTTAAAATAAGCACAAAAGTAATTGGCTTATGCTGATTTGTATATGGGAAATAAGTTACAGCTCCGATCTGTGGAAAGGCATATCCGCTAAAAGAAAGCATGTTTTTACTTTCTTTCTTTTTTTTTTAAGCAATAAAACTCTGGGCTTGTTCAAATACATGATGAAAAAAGCTTAATGCCATACCCTGGAACATTTTAGGCAAAACAACAACATCTCAATGCGGACAAATAGGTGGCACATCCCTCACTGGGAAAAAATACACAGTGCACTTTGATGGAAATTTATATTGTGAAAAGATTTCTCTCAATCTGTCTTGGTGTAAATGAATGTCATTTCTACCCGAGATCAGACCCCCACAGGAAAATATTGATTATGATTGATTAAATTAAAATAGTGACTACTTTATCTTTCAGAAACACATTTGGTCTTGTAACTAAAATGCATTTAGTTTGGTCGTTAAAGACAGTGCTAGAAAGACCCTTCAGTGTAAACACTTCTGTTCCCTTTTGCTCGCTAATCTTGACAGGAAGTGACAAATTCATGAATATGGATGCAAATCAGATCAAGCACATCTGGCCACCTTCTCAGTTTGAAAAGTATGTCCTCTGGTCATCTCAGGCAATATAAACGTGGTGCTTTGTAACATTTGGGGTCAAATGGAGAAGGGACATACTGTCATGGTTCATGTTTGTAGTGGTTGTATTTGCTCATTTTGGTGTTTTATTTTGAGATTTGTCGTGTCTGCTTGTAGTTTTGAGTTTTACTTTCTGCCTTGATTGTTTGCCCCTCCCTAATGTGTTTCACCTGTGTCTGTGTGCATTTATACCCTGTGTTCTCCTCTGCTCTTTGTTGGTCCATTGTCACTGTCAGAGTCTCATCTTGTCTCATGTCATGGCAGTTTAGTTTTGAGTTTTGGGATTTTATTTATTTATTTTTTTGATTTATGGATTTGTTATTAAATACTTTAAAGCAGTCCTGCATTTTGGGTTCTCCCTCTGTTTCTACATGACACATACTCCTGGGGAGGATGCTGGTCTCTGGTCAGGGCAGGCCTAGGCTCTGTCCATATCTGCTGTAAGAAGAATAAACCTCGGTCTGTATTCCAAAAACTCATTCGGCTTTTAAAATGGATTAATTATTTTTCATCAAGATATGTATGTTTTTTGTCACAACAGCACCTATAATATAGATACTGTAGAAGAAGAGGGATATGGAAACACAGGGCAGAGATGAAGAAGGGTGCACTGGCATGGCATTAGATTGTCTGTTACATAAAGACAAGTTGTTGTACAGCTGTGTTGTGTATGCTATTCCATTCCTTCAAGGTATATCGGGTTTGAAGAGGCAAATCAAATCATCAGCTTCTTCTGAAAATTCACACTTCATTGCAATTGGTTAATGTATCTGTCGCATTGGTAAAGCTGACCAGTAGGAGATGTGGGGGGGGTGGGGGAAAGAGTTTTTATTTCAGCACAGAGCTGCATTCAGGAGAAAAGTATGGTCACAGTACAGTGATTTTTGAAAATAACATATCCCAGGATTGAGATCACAATTTGCTTTTTATCGCCATGTTGCCCAGCCCTATAGCTCTATATAGTTTCCCATAGAATCAAGTGAATGTTTTCTCAGTTGGTAGGGTGTTTGTCCACTGATCCGAAGGTTGGTGGTTTGAATCCCGCTCTGTACATAATCCTCATCAGTTGAGCAGTAAGATCCACTGACCCACAGGTTTGTGATTCGAATCCCACTCCCACAGATGAATACTGCCGCTGTGCCCTTGAGAAAACACTTAACTTACCTCACCCCCAGTGCCCGCGTACACTGGTGTATGGATATGTGTGTGACTGGGTGAGTAGTTCCTTGATGTAAAACACTGAGTGCCTTGATGGTAGAAAAGTGTTATATAGAGATGTGACCACACAGCTACCACACATGTTTTTAACCACTACACTTTACTGTTGTATTTTGGTTTGTGCAATGTTTGAATATTAAAAGTAAGAAATGCAGGCAGATGTCCTCCCTACTACACAATCCTTTTCCATCACTTTGATAAAGATTACAGTGGGCTTTCTTCATATTAAGTTCTCATTTCTGATTTGCTTTGACTTCATACTTTTATCTCGTGGCATTGACCTTTTAACCAAAACATCATTTCACTTTCATTTTTCATATTCATTATCCCCTGAGCTGACCTATTCCCAGTGTTTTCTTACATCTCCACCATCTGGATGTAAATCTTTGTGCAATGTTCATCTCTTTATGCAATCTTTTGGCTAATCCTTCTGATAACATCGCATAAAGGCAGCTGACATTTGCGTAACTGTGTGTCATGGTGGAGGCAGGTCCAGGAACAAAAGGGGCTGCCAGATTTGCCTGGTTCATGAACACCTCCAAACCACTAAAGGAAACTGACAATATTTTATAAATTAAAGATGCTTTTTTTTTTTTTTTTTTTTTTTTTTTTAGTGGAGGGACTGTCAAATGTTTTTTCTCCATGGAGATGTTATTGCTTTGTCTGGAATGTTTCACAGTTTGGTATTAAACCTTTCCATCTTCATGGAGACCAAACCACCGGAGTTACGCCCAGTGTACAATGAGTGCAGGGGTGGTGCGATTTGCGTTAGGTGGAGATTGCGTTCAGTACTGCAACTTGTATGCCCCACTGATTGTGGTTTCTGCTGCTGTGCAGTCGCGGCGGGCTGCGGGCAGAATGTGGAAACTGCCCACCTAAGACAACATATTCACAGGGAGTTCATGCGATAGATTAGCATGTACAAGAAGCCTTGTTGGTAAACAACAGCGGCATTTCATATTACAACCACTTTCTCGTGCCTTTGGATACCATTTTCTGTGGCTATTTACAATGTGTAAGTACATTTGTAAAGTAACAGGAGTGTGCAGGGATATTTTATAATGAAAATACACCCGATCTGTCAGTTCTGTGTGTCTGATTTCCCTTTTTGCTCATGTGATTTTTGTCAGCTTGACATTAGAGACTGTTGTGATGTCCGGCAAAAATAGACTTCTTGTGGGGCCTGCACCTGTACCGAACTGCACCGCACCTACAGTCGGTGTACACCGGGCATTACAGGTCAGATCTGTCAAGAGGTTTCCCCCCCACACCTTTTTTTGAGCATATTTGAGCTTATTTTTGAGCTATAAACCACCTGGAATTGAATAAAGCCTGTTCAATGTCATACTGTTGAACATTCCATGCAGAGCAATGACATATCCATAGAAACAAGCAGGGGACCAACGTGCAACCAAAAAGTTACCCAGTGCACCTTTAAAGAACACATATTATACATTATTTGTATTTGTTATTGACCTTTTAAACATGCAGGAGTACAGAGTTTATGGACTTTTGTTTCATAGTCAACATGTTTTGACAAATCTGTAACTGTGTTGTTGCATAATAAATAATCCCCCAAAAATATGTTTAATCTAAAAAAAAACAAAAAAAAACTCAGACCTGCAAGAATGAAGCAATAAAATTATTTCAAACGAGAACAAAGTTATAACTTGGTTGAAAGCAAAAATGTTGATTTGCATTTAATTCTGAAACGCCAAACCTGCACTGAATTACAACTAGACCTAGAACTTTTGAACCGTTAACTTCAACAATGGAAAATCATTCTGTCTTTTAACAATGCAACTAGCTTAGCTTTTCTCTATTCAGGGTGTTGGGAAAAAAATCACATACCAATCGATGCTGACCCCTGTGTTATTTATTACTTTTTAAATAAATTCTTCAACTAAATGCATTCCTAAATTTGATCTAAAGGGGGGGAAGGGGGAGGCAATGGAGAGCTATAGGGAGTGGACCGCTTTCTTTAATTAACTTGTTTTAGGTCAGTATTGCAGTTGAAAATGCTATCTATGATGCCTGTAGTTTTAATCTGCAGGTATCATAGACTGAAACTATGTAGCAGACAAAAGCACAATAAAGTTATGTTCACACTGAAACTAATCACTGTATCACCGTATCAGAAAGGCTTTGCATCCAGGCATGTCGTTTCTGTGTCCACAATCAAAGCCTTCCCTATCCACACAGTAAAGTGAAACTGCCTGAAATGCTAGTTACATGATTAGGCTGGCGTCACGGCGTCACATGGGCTGTAAAAACAAGGAAGTGGAGCACCATGTCTAAAGCTGCATCAGCCGATTTCAAGCTGAGGAAGATGGCAAGCGTGAAAGTAGTCAGTAGTTCTAGCTCTGCTGTTTTCCGTTTGTCTATGGTTTATTTAAACTGTTTTCTGCAATAGCGTCACATGACCAATGTCACAAACTCAGCGAATCAGAAAGGCGAAAATTACAGTGATGTGGTCCAATAAGGACGCCTCTAGAGCTCCTACGTCAGTGTATCAAAATTTCCGGTGTCCACACAATGCTGAATCAGATCCATACTCAGATGAATTCGTGGGAGCTGGTGGGACCAGATTGTTCCATCTCTGGAGCCGTTTTCCATCAGATTAGTGTGGACGAACACTGTATCCGCAACGAAAACGACTTGAATATGTACTAGTGTGGATGGGGCCTTAGACTTCTTTAACATCATGAACACCAGTATAATGCTTACATATTTGAGATGATGTTAAGGCTTTGCAGTACTAGTATTTTGAGGATTAGTGGACAGCAGCACTTATCCAGCCTCTCCTGTCGCCAGTATTGATGTAATGGCGCGTGTCCAAAAGTGTTTTACATCTTGTACACACTGTTAGTAAATCACATATCAAGAAAGCCCAGTGTTATTATAAGCCTGCCAAAACGAGTGGTCCAGGGATAGAGACTCATCAGTGGAGGGATAATCTAATTACTGCTGTGGACAGAGATGGATGGGGCAACATGGCGAAGTACACATCTACAACCATGTTTAATTTGGGTCCTGAAAAGCTGCACAAATAATTTAAGGCCGGCAAAGGAATCGGTATGAGTCTTTCACTTATGAAGGCTGGCTAGCATAACTCAGCGGGCAGCTTGTCCAGACGCACTGAGAGTCTGTCAGAGCCGGGAGCAGGAGAAATGGATGCGTATTTGCCTGTGCAGCCCTGAAAAACAAATAGGATTGGCATTTTGGATATATGACCCCTTAACGCGTGTAATTTGAGCAAGTAAAAAACACCACAGCATTTTCCAGTCAAATAGAGTCTGGAAAATAGGTTAGGGTTTATTTATTCTGCTAATAGCGAAGCAAGCAGGCAAATCAATGTGGCAAATGCAATGCCAAGAAGACGTGTATATAGAGAAAGCCACTATTTCCCAATACTGACCCTGGGAAAGCACTGGCTCCACAGATATGCATCACCAAATCAAAACCTGACAGTTAAAGGCCTCGCTGGTCCAATAATTGGATATTTGAAATGAATTGTAACCCACTGAGGTCATTTTAATCAATTCTTGTAATTACAAATTACACATGGTGTTGAATGCCCCGGGAGCTTTGTGACACGGCTGCTCATGTGCTGCAGTGCTAATGGTTAGATCACACCTTTCTTTTTACTCAAACCAAATCGGTAAAAGGTAATTTACTGTGATTAATTAAAGGTACTGTATTACGCAGAATTGACTCTTGTGAGCTTTAAGCCATGTTAAAATGTTGTTACCTCATCAAAATCATACCTGGAGTTTTGTTTGTTTTCATTCACACGTGTTTCAGTAACACTTTATTATTAGTCTGTCTACTTCTCAAAAGTTCAAAATGCTTTCTTCCACCTTGTGATGTTACGACGCTGTAGTTTTCAAGTTAACAGCTACCTCTTACCTTTGTTTAATAAAGATTGGCAATTCCAGAGCTGAAACGATTCAAATGATGAAAAACACAGTGGAGCACTTCCTGTATTACTACATGAGATCACAAGGTGGAACAGATCTGTTTGAGAGAATAACTCATTCACAACTTCATTCACAACTTTAAAACACAAACCCTGCATATAGGCTCTATTCACACATACGTCACAAACCAGGAAGACGTTTGGAAAGATGCGATGACAACTTGGGCTCGCCTACCAACTGTGATAAAACCCATGGAAGTAAATGTTATCTGTGGTAAAATGAAGACTGCATAAGTATGTGCTGCAGAGGGGAACCGTCAGGGCCTTCAAGGTATTCAGTGAATACCAAAGAAAAAATGTTGAAAGAATTTTTGTACTACTAATATATTTTTTAAATATTTTTTTATCCAGTGAGTAATAAACACAACACTAGTAATATTTTCTAGATCACTGTTAAAAACTTGGACTAATATTTCTTGGGAAACAAAGGGTTAATAGAATGGAATGGAAATGGACCAATCACAATTTTTCTTCCAGTGGTATCTGGGTAAATCAGTAGCTCCCCCTGCAGCACTGAACTAAAGAAACACCTGCAGGGCCTTCATCTTCCTGTAGTGAAGGCCCGTGCAACACAAGGGTGTGATTTTGAGATTGACAGTTGTCTTAGCCAATCATATTTTATCGAGTTATGGGCGGGATCATGTCACCACATCTTCCGGACCTTCTCGAATACCCTGTGATAGCAAATATAAGCGAGTGATAAATGCTCTGCTCGCTCTGTGCCGCCTTGACTCTGCACTGGCGGCGTGTTACTGCTACAGGCTAATGCATGGATAACAACAGAGCTGTGTGCTATAGGAGTTATGACGAGTTCAACTTCAAGTCAAAGTGCGTTCGAGGAACAGTGTTTAGGGAGTAATATGTCTGGACCCTTCTGCCAAGCAAGAAAAGAAGCATTAAGCTGAAATGAGTGCATTTGGCTACGGTGGAATCCTACAGCTCATATTTGATTTTGACACACTGGCTAATGGCGGCTAGCGACTTTAGCCTATTCCTCCACTCGCTGCTCTAACCGCCTCTGCCCGCTCGATCTTGGGTGTAAAAGTAGAGTGGCCGTAGCGCGCAGAGGGCTTTAGTCTACCTTGAGCCCTAGTGCTAATATGGACTGGCCCTAACTTTTAGATTTAAATGAGAAGTGAGATTAAGACGTTTTAGAACCAGCTCGTGCATTCGGCTCCCGGACCTTGTGTCGCGGACCTGACTGGACTTGGACCAGTTTGATCTCTTCATATTGGAAACAGAACCAACAGGACAGTGGATAGAGGAAACACTCTACATCAGTCCTCTGGAGAAGGTAAGAGGCTTGTTTTCATTAGTTTTCTGAAGATGTCTTTCCCATTTGAGAGCGACGTGCTACAAATTAGCAGTCGTGGATGGACCTCAAGTTTGGACGGAGGTTTTCCACACTCTATGGTCCAATTACAGTCCCTTCTGGATTCATACAGAATATAGAAGGGACTGGCTGGTCAGGCAAGTGAAACAAAGGAGCTCATTGATCACCTATAATTTACAACAAAATCCAAATATCTCTTAGCCAGTTTCATTAGTAGCAAATCTGCGGGAGGAGCCTCACAGGTAAATAGTGTTATAGTGTTATAGTTAAATAGTGTTATAGTTAAATAGTGTTATAGTGTTATAGTTAAATAGTGTTATAGTTAAATAGTGTTATAGTGTGTAAATGAGCTCATGGGTGTGATGGAGCTGCTCCAGTTGTTCTGCTGTGCGCTGTAGGAGTGGCGCTGATGCCGTGTGTGATCGTAACCTCTGTGATGTAATCTCTTATTGTAGTTTTGCCGACGTTGTTAGGGCTGGTTGTGTGTGGTGTGTTCTGTTGTGTTGTTGGAGCTGTGTGTGAGCGGTGGATCAGTTTGCGTAATCTTTCCTCTTGCCTGTGTTATGCGTTATGCTCTGATCGATAGTTCAGCCAATAGTGACCAAAATGACTGTCTGTTTCTGGCATTCGTTATAATACTCTATAGCCTATATACATATATTTATAATTTTGGCCAATGTGCCCCCCCCCAAAAAATAAATAAAAAAAAAATGTCATGATAGCAAGCAATTGGTTCTAGTGAAGGCCCAGGGTCCAGGTCCACAGTTTGCCACCGATGTGCTATTTGGAATCATTTTGAACTTGGCGCCCCCATCTCTTCTAATCGCATGTACCCAGTGCACTCGGAGTTGTGTCAGTGGGGAAATGATGAAAACTGAGGTATGGTTGTAATTGTTGATCAACCAAACATAACAGAATGCTACAGTGACATGATGATGACTAAAACTGGGCCATTTTCTCATTTTTTGTCAAATTTATTACCACGAACACGAGTGCGCGCCGGAAGTCGTAATCGCATCTTTCCAAACGTCTTCCTGGTTTAAGAGTGAATAGAGCCTATATGCAGGGTTTTTGTGTTAAACATGTGTGAATGAAACAAAACACAACTCCAGGTATGTTTGTGATGACGAAACAACATTATAACATAGAACATAGCATAATACAGGCCCTTTCACATAGAGAAAATTCAAATTAGTTCTGATATGACTTGGTTGATTGAATGTGTAAACATATTTTACTCACTAGGCTGATTTTCTCATTGCATTTTGACTAGTTCTTTGCAAGCTAAAACAATATTTTTAGTGCTAGATAGTATGCTTCAGAGGGACGGTCCGCTGTGACTGGCCATTAGAAGTGATGTACTTTAGGGACATAGTTAAAAATAAGGTCAGGAAATGGGCTCTGGTTAATGTCTCTGCAAATGTCTTCACAACAGCTAATACCAGCCTCCAGGCCTTAAGACACGACTGATGAGGGGAGGCCACTATTACTGCTTAAAAGCGTCATTTTTGTATTTTCTTTTAATTCCTCTAATATTGATCATTTGCAGGGATGTCATACTGGGCTTGTTCTACATGTGTGTGTATGGTGGAATCAGTTCATCAGTTACCATGGTGACACAAGGCACATAATGTAAAGGGTTGAATAAACTGTAAACAAACTAGAGACTGCTTATATGGCAAATGTATTTCACTGCAATGAGGTTTTAGTATTATTATTATTATTTTGTAGTGCGTCTATGTTTATTTTTTTCCTTATTTTTCTCTCTCTGCCACTGTAAAGTTCAAAACATGGCATTTATAAAGCCCTGTCTCATATCATATAATATCAAGTTGTTATATTTTGATCCAGTTTTATTTCTGTAATACTAGGTATAAATACAGCAGTGCAGACAAACTGTTATTCTTCATTTTGGATAACAATTTATTTTTCTAACAATTTCCTCAAACTCTCCTGGTTCATTTTGCTTTGGTAATATTCTGGTTTAGACATGGTTAAGTCCTGATTAGTGTTTCTTGGAAATTTCTGAAAATTGCACAAGGATTTCAATATTTTTTCTTCAATTCTCCACCCCACTATTTTCAAAACAGTTTCCCCAGTGTAGGCAGACAGCACACACTTCGCCAATACTTGAGTGAGAGAGTCTGGTCACGGGTGCATCTCCCTGAGTTCAGATGGGACTGATTGACTAGAGGATTAACCAATCACAGACGTCATGGTATCAAAGCAAATATGGCGGCTTATGAGGAAAAAACAAAGGAGAAAAAAAAAAAAAAATCATAGGAGACTGGAAGAAATTGCAGATTACAGCAGAATCAGTGAGAGAAGCACTAAACATTTTTAATCTGATGGGAGAGAAATTTTGCCTTCTTCATCAGCCGGTTTCACTTCTTGGAAACCTCTGACCTCACAGCATTAGAATTAGTTCGCTTGTAGTTATATCGATTGCTGCTATTTGGTCATGACGTATGTAATGTACCGCTAACAGGGGTAACTGGCATATTAAACTTTTCCCAAATCCCATACGAAGAAGGGCAATAACATAGGGTGACCAAATGTCCGTTTTTCCCCGGACATGTCCGTATTTTGCGTCCTGTCCTGGGCGTCCGGGTTTTTTTTTAATAAAGCGGTGCAAATGTCCGGGTTTTCAGTACCGTTCATTGGGGGCATTAAACTGAGCGTCTCTCGAAGCATCTGTGACTCAGAAGGAGCGAGCAGACAGAAACAGTCGGTCAGTCTGCAACATACCGAAGCACAAATGCGCATTTAACAGTGACTTGTACAAGAAATTCTCCATTTTCCGTCCCGGTCGGGACAAATGGGAGTCCATGTGCACAGGTTGTGAGGTGAGAGTACACTGTCCCTCGTTTATCGCGGGGTTACGGTCTAAAAATAACCCGCGATAGGTGAAATCCACGAAGTAGTCTGCTTTATATTTTACAATTATTCTATCTGTGTTAAGGCTGTAAAACCCCTCAGCACAAACTTTATACACTTTTCTCACACAGGACAGGTGCAACCCTTTTTACTTCCTTCTTAAAACTTGTTGCTGCTGTCGTCCTTGTGTTATTTTCCTCCTTCTTTATGTAACAAACTGAAGATTAATTTATTCCGTAACGGAGCCCAACAGTGCAGAGTTCCGCACAGATCAATTTTTGGAGACCCCCAGTATAACACCGCAACCGCAGTACAACAACGTAAATGCGCATTACAGGACCGCACCTGCCCGTTAACCCGAGATTATATCAAACTTTTGCGCTGCCTACGCCACGGACTGAACCAAGACTAAACCAGGATTAACCCAGGACTGATTCCAGGACTGAAGAGGAGGACTAATCCACGACTGAACAAGGACTAAAACAG